>NW_022987674.1:605714-652752 GCF_902827165.1 Trematomus bernacchii | reverse complement strand
CTCCGATCCGATTCCGATCATTTGATTTTGACAATCTGCCGATACCGATTTTTTCCCGATCCGATCTTTATGCAATGCATTAACCTGTTCCACTCTGAGCCTGTTTTTCAGGTCTCAGGCTCGAAAATGACATTCCCAGAACAAATGACCATATCTTCCCTTCTAAAAGGGTTAAATTAATAATCTTTTCTCAAAGTAATGATAACCTGTGAGTTGGATGTAGAAGTGTCAGAATCAATATAAATGTTTTTTATTTTAAAGAAAATTCAGATTTTACATAGTAAAAAACTGTAAATTATAGTGTCCGTCCAAAAATTATTTTTTACAGATAGTGAAAACTACCCTTGGATGATGGGTTAGTAGACTAAAAGCTTTAGGAATCCAAAGTACAACATATAATAAGTACCCTGTATCAAGATTGATGCAAAACAAGTTAAATTTGACCTTTTTAGAGAGATTTAGCCAAAAACTGAGCCATCTGGGGTCATTTGGGTGGATTTGACCTATCTCTGGCCCCCCTTGCTCGATCTGGTTGGTGACATACCCTTGTGACCGTTAGAGCCAATAGAATCGAAGGAGGATACTCACATAGACACACATTGTAAAGAAAAAATGTTGCCGCTTCGCGTGTGGAAAGCGAAACTAAACTGGAGGAATGTCTCCTTCTGGAGTTTGGAAACTAAAACGCAGTTGTATTGCTTATGGATTATCAGAAATAATTTCAAAGAAGGCACAGACACATAGGATGAACCTATGGATTAACTGCAGCATCGTTTTTTTATCGTTTTAATGCCATTGAAGACCACTTTTTGACCAAGGTAAGATATATTTACGTGTTTAGCTTCTTAGCTCCACATGTGATGATGTACGCTTTCGTTGATAGCGTCGCGAATGTTTATCACTGAGTGTTGAGGTGGGCACCGTTAGATTCAGTGTCTCCAGGACACCAACAAATAGTGTTTGGTTGTGCATCTAGGATAAGTAATAAGGGAGTTCTGAGTGAGTTTATGTGCCTTTGTCGGTCCCGTTTTTTCGATCGAGGCTAATTCAGAGGCTGAGTGCTAGCATTGTGGGGTTTTTTTGGAAAAAAAAAATTAAAAATTTCAGTTAGCTGAGTTTCTTCCCGTTTACATGGATATAACACATTCATAGTTTTATTCAATATTAAGATTCCTTAGACGTTGTTTCCTGCAAATGACGCGTTTATCCGCCCGGTACCGGGGGGAAGGCGTGAAACAGGTTAAGAGAAAAAAAAGGTAACAGATAACGGCTGGTCATCCAACGCGATGAATTCAGCTATCTTGGCTGTTATGTTTTTGGCCTTTTCACTGTTCTGGGGCAGTTTCTCTTTCCTTTTAAAAGTCTCTGAAAGTGTCGGTTGTTTCAGTGCCGTTACCTGAGTGGCCGCTGTGTACTCGTCGTGTTGTTGTTGGTGTTTGTATTAGATTGGTCGTGTTGAACGTAGCTCTGTTCTTTCCACCACGCGGAACCTCCGCCTTGCAAACATTGCATCTGGCTGTGACACTGCCTTCGCTTTCAATGTTATAATACTTCCAAACTCCTGACATTTTCTCTGTCCCGACTCCCGAGTCACCAGCTGAACGTAGCCTCTCGTTAGCTTACTGCTACTATTAGACACTGCGCCCTGCCCACTCTGTTGCCAGATTTGAGAGAAATAAGCAACCAGGTCGATGAAAACAAGCCCAAAAGAAGCAATACATACATGATGTTGTGTAATTTTAAACCAAAATTAAGGCCTCAGGATGACTTTAAGACGTGAACATGGTCATTTTTGTTTTGTAACATTAAATTAAAAAAAAAAAATGTATAAAAAAAAGAAAAAAAAATTCCCGATCCCCGATTTTTTTCTCCCGATTCCGATCTTTTGAAAATCACGTGATCGGGGATCGGAGCCGATCACGTGATCGGATCGGGACATCTCTAGTAAAATTGTCTTTTTCTTAGACCTAGTCAATACTCAGGAGATATACAATCAGAATGATCAATCAATAAAATGGTGGAAACAGAGTTGTCTTTCTGGATCTTTATTTGAAGCTTCAAATAAGGCACAGGTCTTACGGAGTACAGAGTATTCTGAAAGAGTGCGCACAGAGAGAGAATTGCGCATAGGTTTTATAGCATCTTCGTCAGTCCACAGTTCAACAATAACTCGTGACCTGTCACTCTGGGGGGGCTGGATGGGCAGATAAGCTAAAGCCCACATTCCAGAGGAACAGAAGCCACATATGGGCAATGTAGTAAATCAGGAACTTAGTAAAACAGGAACTGGGTAAAGACAGCTGGAAGTGTTGAAACTCTAACCCCCAATGTGTTAAAGCCAGGTGAAATGAGGACAGCAGGAAGTCATAGAGAGGTCAAAACAGATATAAACAAGGAATGAGGAATTCATTGCAAGACAGGGGAAACAAACACAGGCACTTGTTTGAGACACTTGGGGACACTTCTTCACTTTTGCTTATGACCCTGTTTCACCCCCAGACATCCTTAAGGCTAGTTATATGTTGAACAGAGGGCATGGATTAAAATACCTCCTCATGGGACAACTGCATAGCATTTTACCATATTAGGTAACACATAAAGTTAGTTTGCGCATCATATAAAGTTTACACTACATATAGAGTTTGCCATTACATATAAAGTTTATAAGTATACACTGTTATAAAGTTTTCCACTACAATCACTCATCAAAGATAGCAGATAAACATACATTATGTAGGCTACTATGGAGGGGACTCTGACAGAGGATTACTCAAAAAGTACACAGTAAAAGTACATCATTTCATTTCTGGTAGCAGTCAAACTAGTACCGAGTCCAACAGTGTCAGTTTTATTAAGAACTTTTGGTATAAAACTCTAGAGTATGTTTGTGCCACAAGTGGTACAGAGCTCTGTCCCACTTGTGGCTTTCTGGCACCATGGTCACCTCAAATCAGCTGCTCTTCATTTTTTCCCTGCTATATTCAATGAGTGATACAAATATTTTTGTCCACAAGTTCTTAATAAAACTGACACTGTTGGACTCTGTACTAATTTGACTGCTACTGTTACACCACTCAGACCGCAAGGGTATTATAGGTGTAGAAAACGTTCATTTATTAACTTCCACAAGGCACATGTGCAAGATGTCAGCATCTCAAACGATCTCAAAGCACAACACACAGACACACTTCTTCTGTTCATCTCCAGCATAAAACAATGATGAACCATCAGGTGATCTGCCCCCTTGTGGTATAAACATGCATGTGCAGGTAGACAACCTCAACCTTATGGGTGCTACACTACCAGAAATGAAATGAAGTACTTTCACTGTGTACTTTGTGAGTAATCCTCTGTCAGAGTCCCCTCCATAGTAGCCTATCCAGGCCAGTCTCTAAAGAAGTTCCAAGGTGTAAAAATGCTGCTGCCGGAGTACTGACTGGAAGTATTGCTGATATCATGTCTACCATCCTCTTAAAATACTCTGTCCAACAATATCAGTCTCAGGAAGAAATGTTTTTTAACGCTTATTAAAAGAAAAACATGCATTCTTGTACTCGGGAGGGGACATTGACAGAGGATTACTGGAAAAGTACACAGTAAGTACTTCATAGTACTTGTGGGGGTAGTTTCAGTAGTACTGAGTCCAACAGGATCAATCTCACGAAGAACTAATGGCAACAACAAATAATTCCCTCATCAAACTTAGCAGAAGTGGCTTGATTTTGTTCTCAGCAGGGGACTTTGACAGAGGATTTCTCAAAAAGTACACAGTAAAATTACTTCAATGTATTGTTAGTAGTAATATCCTTCAGCAAAGTAACACACTCTGTCACTCTGGTTGCCCTCTTATGATGCTGCTGTCTTTTAATATATAACTATTTCTCAGCCGCTAATTCGTTCCTCGCAGATTCTTCAGTCTCATCAGCCTCATCCTTCCATCAGTCCCAGTCAACGCCTCCAGCACACTTCCAGTGTCTGACTCCATATGATATTGTCCTGATGCTGTAAGGGTGATGCCCCATGATCACAAAATGACCCCTCTAAAGTCTGAGTGCCAAGGACCTCATATTATGTCTGTCATTAATGTTATATCACCCATTATAACAGTTTTCTTTCCTTTTTTCTCTTCTCTTAACTGAATAGTCCTGTCTTTAAGTATAATACAATGTAAAGTCCTTTTCCTGAACCATTTTAAGGCTTCAAAAACAGCAATTTTTACTGTATGAGATTGGAGAAATGACACAATCAATGGCCCAGAATTGTACTTTATAAACTATGAATCTTGTGGTGCTTGAAAAAATACACACTGGCTAAGCCGGCCAGGTTATATATGCCTTTTTTGGAGCCCTTTTTTGCAATATTTATTAAAATGTCACTAGTTATTTAAGGCGAGACACCCCAGGTGAATAGGGTAATTTTTTTAACTTAAAGATATCAGCTAAAAATTTCTCCAGTTAATTACTTACAATAAGGCAATTGTTTTTTGTATTACAAGTTTTCTGAAATAGCATGTTTAAATATCCAAATGAACCATTATCTCATGAAATATGCGCATATTTTAACACATTTCAGGAACCGAAATCTGAACTTTGGATAAAGCCAGGATCAAAATTATTGTTTCATTTTGTAGTCATATTAGTATCTAAGGCTTTTACAGAAGGGATTTTGGATATCTCTTTGTATCACTCCATAAATCAGAAAATACTGTCAATAGCCCTAAAATATCAATTTTCACCATGTTTTTAGGTATAAAATGTTATATAATTCAGGCTATGAATTATATATGACCAAACCCTTCTGTAAAAGCCTTCATAATATTGATAGGAATATAACTGGAAGGTTTGGTGTATGTAACTGCTACTGAAGTGGAAATTTCAAACTCAGAGTAGGAGAAAAAACTCATTTTGAGAAAACGACCTTTAAAGATTGCAGTGTGACGCTAGCTAAACCCTCCTGTTATCTGGATGATAGCTTGCGCATCGACGCACTCCGTGAAGGTATTTCATGTTCGGGGTCATTTGTTTTTTGTATAACTTTGCTTTGTGCAAGTGACAATTGTTGTCGTCTTCTCTGTGAACGTTTATTTCTCCGTTATTTTGCCATTTTCAGATTTAAATTTCGAGCGGAAAGCTAACCAGGAAGTGCTTTAGCACACCACATGACGCATCTGAACGAATCACGTTGTCAGAAATTGACACCAGCCAATGAGATTTCGTTTCTTGGTTTAAGACCCCTTTGCACTTTCACGATTGGTTGCTGATACAAAGGAAATGACCATATTTGGATCCGATGAGATTGTGCAGGAGAAACGGAGCTTTCTAACGATACCTCTGAAGACATGGTGCAAACAGCGGTCGCGGTACTTTATGTTACGTTAGAATGCTAACTTTTGGTGAATGTAGGAGAAATCTACAGACGCAAATAGACAAACTATAGTAAAATAAACACTTAAATGTGTATTTTGTACGTTTTCCTTCCAAAAGCCTGAAAGAAAACATGTTATGGAATCAAAATAGCACAAAATCTCAAAATTGACCAGTGCAGGAAAAACGATGTGTTTGCCTGCCGTGTCTCGCCTTAAACAAACCCCTATCTGAGGATAATACAAGCAACCATAAAACGCCCTTTATCTAGAGAGCCATTGAAGCCCATGAAGAATGTATCCTTCCACAAATCTTTTCATCTGCTGTATTAATAAAGCTGCCACGTGTTTTCAAATTCAAGTTAAGGCACTATCTGTCCAGAACATTACAAATATTCTTAATTTGCTGTATTTTATTTTAAAAGTGTTCAGAAAGACTGCATCAAATATGCTATATCTATATATCTATATAATATCAATATTGTTATTAACTTCAATCAAAGTAAATTCAAATAGCGGGCAAGACTTTCCAAGGGGTAAAAATGCTGCTGCCAAACTACTGACTGGAAGTATTGCTGATATCATGTCTACCATATCCTCTTAAAATACTCTGTCCAACAATATCAGTCTCATGAAGAAAGGTGTTTTAACGCTGATTCAAAATAGCAGAGAAACATGCATTCTTGTTCTCAGGAGGGGACATTGACAGAGGATTACTCAAAAAGTACACAGTAAGTACTTCATAGTAGCCTACTTGTGGGAGTAGTTTCACTACTAGCCTACTGAGTCCAACAGGATCGATCTCACGAAGAACTAATGGCAGAAAAAATTATAACAAACTCGAGAGACGGCTGAGCTGACCGCAGTGCAGAATCGCTGTATAGTTGAAATCTCCTAACAATGTTGTCCATTTTAGACATAGGTCTATTATATTTACAGCCCTTAATAACATTCATTTTCTGGGCTCAATATGTGTCTTGGCTGTTTTCGTTGTGAAAACAAATGGACCGTAGATACACGGATTGACCGTCCTCATCTGCGCTCTTATTTTGAAAGACAACTTCCGGTAGCAGAATATGAAAAAACGTTTTTTTTGTTTGTTTCTGTTTTCTAGTGATTTTATTTTTTGTTTTGAGAAGTAGAAAAAGAAAATCATCCCGTTTTTTAAGTTTAGTAAATCCCTTTTTGACCGTGATAAAGAAAAACGCCTTGTATTTCAATTTTGGTTTTTCAATTTGAAAACGAAAATCAAATATCCAGCCGTTTTTTGTTTTTGAATTTCCATTTGTGAAAAGAAAATCCAATGACCAAAACATACACTGACCCATTTCCTGTTTCTGCCGGAGAGGGGGGAGTTTGTCCCAAAGCTTGCCGCTGTATGTACTCCCTCCATCTGACAGGAGGGAGCCTCGTTGAGCTGCGTGTGAGACTCCACAGAGTTCACTCCGTCACGGAGGGGGAGTGTGTAGGGCGTGGTTTGGGATTGGGCCTCAGACCATTTTTAGTAAGGTAAAAAGCAAAAAGTCCTCAGACGCTTTTCCGTTTACTTGTTGAATAAAGAAAAACAAATGGACGGTAGATACACGGATTCAAACCCCTCTTATTTCTCTCAGCAGTTTTTCATGGACCGCTTTATTAGACTACAACACACGATGTATTTGTTTTATATCTCTCCAAAATACAAGTTAACAGGCCTACTAATATTTAAAACTTCTGATTTATGAAGATTAATCACAGTTTATGATCGTGATTTACGCGATTACTTTTTGTTTTAAATCAACTAACACAACTAACAACACATACGTCTGTATAGTTATGTAACCATGATGGCGCAGACACACGGACGTGAAAGGGGAAGTTTAGGCCTACAACATTTCAATATGCCACATCGGACTCCAAGACGTTGCTTTTTTATCGAGACTGTATTTTTCAGAGATAATGTAAAACAGAGTAAACATGAATTGTTTAGGAAACCCCAGCAGAGCCTGGTTTTAACACTCACCCTGTTCTCTTTCTGCTGCTCTGTCAACGTGTGAAATGGAGTCTGTCTGTTACTCACTTACTTTCACTTTCGAGGTCCCTCCCTGTTTGCAGCTCCCTTCGATCAAGTTACACAGGAGAACATATTACAGGAAGACAGGAACAGACATGTAGCTACAAACAAGCACAACAAAGTACTTGAAGTAAAAGAACACATCAATACAGTGTGTTCAAATAACCCATAAATACATATTGTTAGAAATTAAAATCAATGTTAAACAGCATAATTCAGTCTAAAACATATTGTCAGTTTAAAGCTGTTTTATTGTGGAAAAGCCCGGAAGTTCTCAGGAAATCAATGCCAAGCTTTTATTCTGAAAAATCCTTTATCTGGTTAGCTTGTGACTAATGTTGCGTTTTCTGAATGTAAAGTGAAAATGACTTGGAGTGTTACACACAAACGTACGGACTTTAACACTACATCGATAGACGTTAAGATATTATTACTGCTGAATATTAAATGAAGGTCTAGTCGATCGTAGTGTTTACAGATACGTGAGAAGCTATGACGTCAGAGGGAATTTCCGTAAAATAAGAACTGTGCCGGAGCGGAACCACTAGGACTTCTAAACTAAGTATTACAGCTGTTTATAAGGTATTAAATAGAAAGTCATGACAGAGATAATGAGGAGAAAATGCTTAAGGAAGTAGGCAGAGAATATCAATGTCGAAATCATCTGTGCTCTCGCGATATCGAACCGGCAAATGAGTAGGGGGCCACCCACTATTTGCACAGCGGGGGACAACGAGACGTGGATAAAAAGGCAGGACGAAAGATAACGCACTCGCTTCCCTTCGCTGCAGCCTCCCTCAAGACAACACCGGCTTTGTCTCTCCATTCACCATGCTTGTTCTTTAACCACGTTACTTAATTAAACTACCCATTTGAACCTTTTCAGAGACTCCATTAGTCTCGTTATTTTAAGTTTCTTTCCTGGGAGCGAGAAGATCACAAATTATCAACATTTGGTGACCCTGACGTGATATCAACACTGGGAGAGAAATCGCTAGTTTCGACGGAGATTCCGCCAACCAAAAGACACACAAAGGGCCCATACACAAACGGTAAGGAGAAGCCAGTTATATCAAATTCTTCAATAGCTTATATAGAACCATTTAGATTTGTGTGTTTTGCGGCGAGCAGGACATCCTGAGAACAGCTGTTAATTTAATGTTAAATATAAATTTAAACCAAACCACGTGGCGTTGTTTTACAGCAAGCAGGGTGAGTCTATTTTCCTTTCTTTGATTCATTAACCAACTGCATGTTTTTTTAAACCAACTGCATGATTATAATGTGTGTGTTTTCCAAGCCGGATATATTAATGTGCTTTTAAGCCGGTATTTATATAATCTTTTTAAAAAAAAAATAATTAAAAAAATAAATAAAAATAAAATAAAATTAATAAAAAATAAATAAATAGATCCCAGATATTGTTCGGATGACATAGGATATTTGTTATCAGGAGCGAAGGTACTATTCAGTAGATTAGTGATTCATCTTTGATACATTTAAGGACTATATCCAACTACTTATTATATTGTGTTTGACGACTTATAGATGGACTCTTGTCGTTTTGTATATTCTCAAGACAGATGGTATCTTCTTGACAGAGAAATAGATGGTATCTTTTCTCGTTATTAGCAAGTTAAAGATGGAATCTTCTTGTTAAAGAGAGTTGATGGCATCGTCTCGTTTTTAGTCTCAAGATCAGATGGAATCGTCTTGTTTCATTGTCCCAAATAAGTGAGATGGTCTCTTGTTTAATTGGTGATAAGAGTCTGTGGAAGTCTGAAGTATACTCTTTAATCATTGCGTGTGCATTACGGAAAGAAATGCGGCATTCGTGCGTTAGATAGACGATATTCTCCTAATAGTGTTTGACTGGCTTCCCATTTGGTCGCATAATAGCGTGAGAGTTGCTCAGACGACCATAGGCTAAATAGTTTTGATGGTCTCTAACTATTTTGTATTAACTTGTTTAAATTGTATAGCATATTGAGAGCGTCGTGCTGTTATACTGCTCTGAAGTTTAGCCTGGAATGAGGTCTCCTTGTTGAGATCAACACCTCCAGGATTTCAACGCATCAGAGACAGCCATTCTTCTTGCAAAAAACTCTTTGTTCTGCAGGTCAGCATTTGAAATCAGTTGCCATCTTGTTTTGACCTCATGTTGACAAACAATGACATGGCAGTCGCCATTCTGTGAAATGTAAATTCAGAGGACCAGTTGTTGTCTTTTTGAAATCCATTCAGTTTCACTCACATGAGGCTAATTCAATATTCATGACCTCCATAGTGTGTAGAAAAAAATCATTCTTCTTGAGTCAAAGTTGGAATTAGATATTCCATTTTGCTGAATCAGGTTATCTATACCGTTGGAGTTTGGTTTTTGAAGAAAAAGATTATTGTATTTTCTAAAAAGCTCAAATCTGATTTTTGAAATATTAGTCCTTGCAAAGGAGTTTTACCTGCTTATGCTTATACTGTGCAATGTGGTGTGGCTGGGATATGCTTTGTTGATTAATCCTAAAAATTGTGTGTGCTGATGGCTGTTTTTATGCTTTGTCCATTAATCCTAAACATTGTGATTGCAAGTGTATTCGCTGGTTTAAGTTTGACTGTTTAATCATAAAGTCAATTTCTTTCCCATATCAAAGGTAGTTATTAAGAAAATAAGCTTCTTGTTAAAAGAAGTCCGTTTTTAGAAGAGCTAAAAAAGGGTGGAAAAAAGCTGAAAAATTACAACAGCACACTCTGCTGGTTGTACAGAATTGTTGCACAAGAAATAGGGGTAAAAGGACAAACGTATAAATACAACACCAATTGATTATAATTATGCTAAGGTTTACTTTCAAGTATTATAGATGAACACGTACTTCATCACACATAGATAGAATCACAGGTGGTTCCTGATATTAAGATAAGAAACCTTACACAAGTCTTTCAACCTAGACTGTAGAATACCTAAACACCACACAATTGAAGTAAAAACATAGTTTATGACATTAGCATAATTTCATGCACTTTGGAATACACTATACACAGTAAAGCTAGATTTTTACGAGATTTCTATTTGCATATTTCAAAGCCAAGCCACTGTACAAGGTTTAAAAAAAAATTAAAAAATTAAAAAAATTAAAAATTAAAAACTTTTTTGCATATTTTTATTTTACTTTTTATTAATCTTTAAAAAAAAAAAAAAAAAAACCCAGGTATTGAAGTTAAGTTCGGATGACATAGGATATTTTCTATCAGGAGCGAAGGTACTATTCAGAAGATTAGTGATTCATCTTGGATACATTTAATAACTATATCCAACTACTTAAGCAATATGTCGCCAAAATACACTAAGTTAGGAGCACCCGCAGAGCCAGGGTCAACTGCAGACATCAAGGCAAAGGTACATGTCAGATCAGATGCCACAACACATGCATCAGACAGACAAAAGAACTGGAAACAGATACAGGAATTGTTTGATCAATGGCAGACGAGAGGATTGATTCCAGCAGATGATCAACCTGGCCCAACAAAAGCCCATAGAAAAGCTGTAGTTGCTTATGAGAATGAGAGATACTTAGACCAGCAAGAAGCATGGATCCACACCAGACACCCCTTTTGGTATGGACCTGAACAAAGCGCTATGAACAAAGCTGAAAAAAGAAAAACGACAGTTACAAGTCTGCTGCTCCATCTGAAATATGCCAGCCAGGGATTGACAAACAGCATACATGTGTTAAAAGCGGCAGATCGGCCAGTGAAGGAAGACACAGCAGGAATAACAGAAGAGGCTCCAGTTATCCAAACTCAAGAGCAGAATCCAAGTCTAACTGAAGTGTCTTTTTCCAACATATCAGAGAACAACCCTTTTCACCAAGCCCCTATAGGAGAAGTATTGGAGTTGGATGGACTCCCCACAGCTACACGTGTCAAAGACTTGGAGTATGAAGTAAGGATGCTATCTGGTGAAGTTAACCAGCTGAGGGAGGAACTCAAAAGAAGAGAGGAAGACGGATCTCAAGACGCTACAACAGTAGCTATAGCTGGAAGACCCAAGAACTGCACAATCCACATGTTACCGGTGATAGCAGCTGGAGAAGGAGGATTTCAATACCAACCATGGACTCACAGGGACATGGAAACATTAGTGTCCAAGCTACCTCCACTCACCAAAGGAGGTCAGAAGTGGGTGGATGATCTGGAGAAGTACACTGTCCAAGACGACCTGTGCTTGGGAGACATGAGGGCACTGCTAGGACGGATAGAAGGAAGACTAAAGGCAAGAGCAGTAGATTTCGAGGCCAAATGCGCCAACTCTGCAGATGACATTTCATTCAACAAAATCAGGTCGAGCTATTGGGCTGCTATTCGTCACATCTACCCGACAGCATACAGTTTACATGCCCTCACCAGCCTGAAAAAAAGGAACGGAGGAAGACATGCATGCCTTCTTGAAGAGATGTGAAGGAGTGTGGGAGGACAGCACTGGAGAACGACATGACGTTTCTCCGGCTGTCGTGATGTTGTGGAAGAATGCGGTCATTAAAGCCCTTCCCCAATCCGTGCAGGCATGCCTGGAAGACAAGGTGGGATTAGACATTAAACCCATTGAAGAATGGAGACAACATCTCATTCACCAAGACATGACATACCAGGCAACACAGAGGGAAAATGACGAAGTGATGAAAGCACTAAAACTAAGACTTTTGAAGATGCAGGTAGCTGAGAAAGACATTGAGGCTTGTAGGAAGAAGACAAGGAGAAGGGAGGAGAAGCTTTCAGAGATAGCCATAGAACCAGAGAAGGCAGGGCGAACACCTCTAACAGTTCAAACTCAGGAAGAACCAGAGAATCAAATGCAGAACCAACAAAGCGGAGGAGGAAGTTTCAGAGGAAGACGTTTCCAGAATGGTGGCTGCTACACATGTGGTCAGACGTCACATTGGTCCAATGAATGTCCCACACAACTCCAGCAACAGCAAGCACCTGTGTATCTTCCTACCCAAGTACAGCCACAAGCACCACAGTATCTTCAACAGCAAACACCTGCATATCTGCCTACCCAAGTACAGCCGCAAGCACAGGTATACCCTCCCATACAACGAAGGGGCAGAGGAGGACGTTTTCAATCAACAGAAAGAGGTTCCCAAAGTGAAGGATGCTTCAAATGTGGTCAGCTGACACATTGGTCCAGAGAGTGTCCGCAGAACATTGCATCAAACAACGGCCCTCCACAAAGTTACCCCAGGGGAGGTTTCTATGACTATAACAGAGGCAGGGGGTCTCAGGGATGGCAAAGAAGAATAGTATTTCCAAACATGAATGTTATTTAACAATAGTGAGTAGCATATTGCATTTAAATATAAATCATCCACAGATTAGTATAAGAAGATTAAAACATAGTAGAACATTTAGCAGACTATTTTTGTAATTATGAGAAGGAAAGAGATTACGAGTGATGTTGTTCCCCCACACAGAAAACTATTGTGCCCACACAGCTAGAGAGGTCAAGACAATGGTTTTCGCCCAAAAGATGAAGATGAAAGCCTAGTCCTTGCCCAAGACGGAGGGTCCTTACCAAGTCCTCCTGTTTAAATCGACTGCAGTTCAAGGGGCAGTACAGGCTACACCTGATGTGCAGCTGCTAAGAAAAAAAACAGAAACTCGATTCTGCTGTGGTGAAGTCTGGCTACAAAGGGAGGTGTTTCAATAAGATCGCTTGTCTCAAACCAGTGAAGAAGTCAACAAGAACCCAGCAGAACTAGAGAGTGACTGTTAGCGGGAGAACAGTGACAGAGTGACAGAAACTGGCACAACATTTACCAGCCACCATAGATAGACCCCGTCAGAAGACCGGGGCTGTGGTTTAAAGGGGAACTTCATTTATTAAGTTGAGGTATATATGGAGTCAGATTACATTCTCTCATAAACACATTTTTATAATAGGTCTGAAGTTTCTGATTTAAGGCATGAGCTGCCAACTAAATAACATAACACTGAGCTTGGATGAAGAAGTTGTAGGGTTTTTTACAACAGTTTCAAGAATCAGTCTTCATTTATTTATGTTCAAGTGAATTTGTTGATTTATAAAGTAGTGCATAAAGCAATATCTATTTTTAAGTGAGGGACATCAGCCCTTCATGTTCTTCTGCGTGCAACCCTCTGTGAGAGTAGTTCGTATTTCCCACTAGTTTAAAGACATATTATTCTGTCATGATTTGTTTGTTTAACAGTGTCAGCCAATCTCTAATACTAGAGCTATTAAGACGTATTAGCAACACCAGTGTGGTTTTTTCGCAGCAACACTGATACATAGTACCATGACAAAAGCCATTATTGAACTAACAAGAAGTAAACTATATTTTTGTACTAATGACAGATTTTTAGTCAATGTGCATTTATACCATTGGAAGACGATACATCACACAACATCTTTGTACGCCTTGTGGGTACACAGAGGATTTATATGTGTTTGCTACGACGTTATGGGTTTTCCATGTCCTATTCATAATAGAGTAATCATTGCGATATTAATTGAGCATTTTATGCTCAAAGGAGGGAAGGTCATGATTAGTCAGATAATGGATTTCGGTAACATTGTAGTTGATAAATACTAACATGCTGTCAACAATAGGTCGCATAACAACAAAAGGTATACCAAAGCTTGGGCCTCCTCCAAGGAGGGAGTGGTCCAGTTTTAGATATTAGACAAATAGAAGTGGATGAATATGTCAGAGCTCTGAGTAATATTTTCCAAGTTTTTGTCTACACAGGCTAGGAAAGACTGCACAGATACCAGACGAGACATCAGAAGAGACTCCTGTTCGGCCAGGTGATTGGGTGAGGGTGAAAGTTCCCAAAACACAGTGGGCTGATCCCCGGTGGTCGGAACCGTGACAAGTTGTAAAGAACTTCCCACGCGCTCTGGTTTAAAGGTAAAGAAAAAGGAGCAAATTGACACCACCTCACACATTGTCACCCTTCACTGGCAACTTCCAGAAAAGTTATTGGAAGCTAGGACTGATTTGGCAGAGCTGGAACAAAAACAATAAATAGAAATACGATTAAGATCAACAGCTCAAGAGACGAATTGTCTTTAGATTTTTATAGATTGTACACTAAAGTGAAAACCTATTTTGTTTTTTCACCTGAAAAAGAGTCCAACGTTTTGTTTCCATTTTCGTATACGTTATTTTTGTACTCATTTACATTTTATAACTGACACAACCATGGATAAAATGTCAAGAACAAAGCCAAAGCAATTATGGGGTCCCCTAGGGATAAGAGTCAGAATAGCATTGTTGATTGTGCTCATTACACTTGGCACCTTTCTGGTTGGATGGGGAGTACGATATCATGAAAGACATGGATCCATTAGTTCACTCGTAGAAAATGCCCACATCACTAACAAAACACCAGCTGTGTTTCAGAGACTTTCACTTATCCCCAGAGCCAAAAGATCAGTTGAGCAACAAGAGGAGGAGTTAGAAATACTCGTTCCCAAAGATGAGGAGGTTACAATCAAGATCATTCACCCCCCCTATATGCAGTTCTTGTATCAAATGATGAGATGGGTTTAAGTGATCGGAATATTTAAGTGATGGGAATTTACAATTTAGGGGAATCTCCAAATACACTGGATCCATGTTTTAGTCTGTACCAGAAACACCCCCGTTAAGACTATGGACAACCGACTGGTGACCTGAGCAAAATTATTGAAAAGTTATTACAGTAGAAACAGGGTACTAACCCACGAGGACAACTGTATGTACAAACTCTATGAACAAAATTCCCCAACAGATTGTGGCGACTGTGCACAGATGTATCCAGTCACAAAAGTTACTATTGTTCTAAGTAATAGTGAGATTTAACATATTGGAGAATATATGGAGACGTCCTTTTATAGTGTGTGAAACATGTGGTGCTTGAAACATGTAAGTATTTCAATTTATAGAAGAAAATGGTTTCCTGAAAGAGTTATTTGGAGTAGATGTGTTACAGTGGGAGAAAAAACAATGTTTAGAGATATAGTACATTTATTAGTAGACATTAATTGTGTTTAGATGGCATTTAACATTTAAAACAGATAGTATGATTAGAAGATAGAGTGGAGAAGGTTAGATTTACTTTACCTCAGTGTGTTAGAATTTCCATAGGTAATGCGTCCCGAGACCTGGACTCTCTCTCTCTCTCTGCCTGTCAGACTGCTACGACCCCTATCAGACAAAAGACCTCGCTACAGGAGACTCCTCCTCCTCCTCCTCCTCCTCCATCGAACAGACAGAGAACCAGAGCTGAACCAACAACGACAAGACTGCATCCAGAACCTTCTCCACCTGCGGCATCCAGAACCAGAACAGCATGCTGACATAAAGAGGCATACTCTCATCAGTCCCTAACCCAGGACATGAAGTTCCAAGCTGAGCCACGAGATTTGGCACAAGAGCAGAGTGTGGGACATGAAAGCAGAATACGCCCTCCATACAACAGCGAAGAGACTGTAAAGAAGGAGATGAAATGCAAAGCAGTTGGGCCACTGAAAAGAGTACCAGCGAAAGGATTTAAGAGCTGATGGACTGAGGAGAAGACGGAACCAGAGGAGTTGGCATGGTCTAACAGAATGTGAGGGGGTCGTGGCTTGAGACAACAAGAGGAGGAGAAAAAGAAAACGGGAGTGAGTGAGTTTATACATAAACACACTTATTCACAAACAAACTTGAATTGACTTGATAAATACGTAAAGACAAAAAGATTTATTAGCCATGAATTAATAAATTGGTAAATTAAAATAGTAATAAAGAGGAAATAATCCTAAAACACACTGAGGGTACTGTGAGATAAAGGGCTAGACATGATGGAAATATTCACCACACTTTACACTTTAAGCAGTGAGTGTTGTGGGACTTAGGAGTAGAACATATTTTTCAATCTTTCCATCATGTAAATGAATTATTCCCTAAAAGATTTTATTCATGGGTGAATTTGGTAGAGATCTAATGTGTTACAATATTGATCTCCAGCTAAAGGGATAGTTTTAGTGACCACTCTATAAGAACAGACAAATCTGTGTTAGTTGGACAATGTTAAAGGGAGAGCTAATACCAAGCCAAATATAGTATCCCAATCTAAAGTATTGTTTTCGCCATTGTAGCATAGTTATTACCATAGGAGAACTGTTAAGGTGGAAATAACATTTGTTTGTCCAAGATGTAGAGTTTTAAAGGACACTGGGCAAAGAGCGATTGCAAATTTAATTTTGGAAAAAGCAATATAATTGGGAGTAATACATGCGGGGCCTTGGATCACTCATTGCAATGATGCATATTTTTGACAACCCATATCGTTTAGAGAGAAGGGGTCACTCAACCCACCCAGCAGTTGTTTTAAATCTTACTTGTAGCTTCACAGGGAGCGCACGGCACCAAATTATGAGTTTAAAAGACAAGCGCCACCACCTCCTGATGGTCATCCATTTAATCAGGGATGACCTGAAATTTAGAGATGTTATTTAAAGTAGAAACATATCCGCCATAAGTGAAAATTCCTAAATTGAACTACAAACCATGGATGAAATAACTACTGTTTTTAAAATCCTTGATAGAGGAGGGAGTAACTGTTACATGCTCGGACACCCAAGGTTCCACACACTGTTAAAGGGGTTAGCATAGTTCTTTAAACAGACTAGAATTGAAGATAAATTAGTGAAATGAGTTATTGATATTCCACCGGTTTTCACACCATTTAAGGAACTTTATCACTGCATTAGAACGGACCACCCAAAGGTACTGAAGTAGGAACCATAAGTGATGAAATTCTCCAATTGTTGTAACTGACCAAAATCTTCTCCCAGAAATGACTGTCTGAAATGCCGTATCCCAGAGTAGATGTTTGATGGTATCATGGAACTAAACCCTTGTATGCAGTCTTGCTACAGGATTAGACTGGGACCTGTGCACTTGTACAGCCAGTGATGTTTTATATGCAGTACCAATGACAGTGGGGCAGTTAATCAACATGGCGAAACGCCCCAAAACCAGTAGGGCTAAGAGACCAGTCAAAGGAGGGAGTTTAGGCTCCACAGTGTACAAGGATAGCATAGGGGGGCCCAGGGGAGTGCTAGATGTTGGAGTTGCATTCCATGTACCCGCACCCTAACATACCGATTGATCACCACGGCCTTTTCTAGAGAACATATTACTTTCATACTTTAAAAAGTATGAAAGGGGGGGAGGGTACATTTCTCATAAGGGAACAGTTTCAATTGCTAGCAGAACAAGACGACTCAACCCATATACAGATATTGATGAAAATGAAGACAGTGTGTAAATGATGTTAAATGATATGGATGATAAATGATGAGATTGTTCAAAGAATGTCCAAATCATGTGATATTTCAAATGATGAAATATATTTCAAATGATGAAATCATTAGAATGAAGAACCAGCTACAAAGTGGTATTACTTTGCACTATTCAAAAAAGGTTTCTAACTTTTATGTTTTATACTGTTATTAGTGATGCGATTTTTAAATAGTATGTTTTTATACTTTGTAAAACAAGTGCCTTAACACTGAATGTGGTATGGGAACGGTTTCTGTGAAAGGAGGGAGTAAGAAATGTTCTAATACCACAAGTTGCTGCTATTTTAAAAAGTGATATTGAATGTTAAAACTAAAAGTTATGCACAAGGGAAAACTTTTACACCAGAAGACCAACCAATGTATTGTTTGTATTTTTGATGACGGTTATTTGAACCATTCCATTTTGATAGTATGTTTTTGATATGAGTTATGTACTATGCAAAGTTCAGATGAAGAACTCATTGATTTCAGTATTGTGTTCACACCTTAAAAGGTGTGAAAGGAGGGATTGTTAGAAATTAAAATTCAATGTTTTATGGCATGATTTAGTCTAAAACATACCGTCAGTTTAAAAGCAGTCAGATGAAGAACTTATTACTTTTAGTATTGTGTTCACACCTTAAATGGTGTGAAAGGAGGGATTGTTAGAAATTAAAATCAATGTTAAACAGCATAATTCAGTCTAAAACATATTGTCAGTTTAAAGCTGTTTTATTGTGGAAAAGCCCGGAAGTTCTCAGGAAATCAATGCCAAGCTTTTATTCTGAAAAATCCTTTATCTGGTTAGCTTGTGACTAATGTTGCGTTTTCTGAATGTAAAGTGAAAATGACTTGGAGTGTTACACACAAACGTACGGACTTTAACACTACATCGATAGACGTTAAGATATTATTACTGCTGAATATTAAATGAAGGTCTAGTCGATCGTAGTGTTTACAGATACGTGAGAAGCTATGACGTCAGAGGGAATTTCCGTAAAATAAGAACTGTGCCGGAGCGGAACCACTAGGACTTCTAAACTAAGTATTACAGCTGTTTATAAGGTATTAAATAGAAAGTCATGACAGAGATAATGAGGAGAAAATGCTTAAGGAAGTAGGCAGAGAATATCAATGTCGAAATCATCTGTGCTCTCGCGATATCGAACCGGCAAATGAGTAGGGGGCCACCCACTATTTGCACAGCGGGGGACAACGAGACGTGGATAAAAAGGCAGGACGAAAGATAACGCACTCGCTTCCCTTCGCTGCAGCCTCCCTCAAGACAACACCGGCTTTGTCTCTCCATTCACCATGCTTGTTCTTTAACCACGTTACTTAATTAAACTACCCATTTGAACCTTTTCAGAGACTCCATTAGTCTCGTTATTTTAAGTTTCTTTCCTGGGAGCGAGAAGATCACAAATTATCAACAATATCCTGCATGTACAACTATACTTAAGTACAAATATTGTTAGTATTATCAGTAAATGTTATTTTAAATGGTTAATAGTGCATTATTGTATTCATGTACATTCACAGATATAAAACAGATGATATAGAATATTATATATTGTTACTAAAAGCGCTTGTCTTTGATATTATAATGATTACACCAGAAAGTCACTCTTTGTGAGATTTATTTGTTCACATTTTTCCCAGCCACAAGATGATTTCATTCATTGGAGGCCTCAAAGCTGGGTGAAGGTATTGATGCAGCATATATTAGCGGCATATATATATTTATATATAATATATTTTATATATTGTTACTAATGATATATATATTATATATACGATCCTTAATCCATTGTGAGGTGATTCTTACTGTCCAGTTTCACTCGTTGAGTGCGATTTCACTGTGTATTACAATTAAATCACGGTCAAATATGTTCATGTTGTTGTAGTGGTAGCCCCCTTGCCGTCACTAGTTTAGCATATTCAGCCCGGTTGTTGGCCCGGTAAGAACCTCAATTTTGGAGGGCCAGAAAAAAGGTGAAAAAGTAGCCCTGAGTGGAAAAGCAAAAAAAAAGCGGGGCGTGCTGCAGTGGAAAAGCACCAGAAGACACAGTTAAAACACACACATGAAGACACACACAACCAGCTTTTAATGAGTGGACAGAGACACTGACCACCTGAGCCATCACTGCTGCTTCTCAGAGGCTTTGAACCTGCAAAGAGAAGACATTTTCAAATCTGCTGCTACCTGAATGTTTTGATTTAAACAGAAAATAAACGAGTTACCTTCGCCCTTATTTCCACTTATGCACGCTCCTGTAAATAAAGACCATGTTAACACATAGCTATGATTATGGATAAAGTCAACATCACTGAGACAAATGTCAAATGTTCGATATTGGGCTATATAAATAAAATGTGATTAATTGTTTGACCGAATATAAATAAGGGCTCCAACTAAAAACTTTTTTTTTAATCAATAAATATTTTGATAATTTGTTCAGTTCATCGTTGGGTCAGTAAAATTTCAGCAAAACAAAATGACTCAGTGTCTCAAAGGCGTAAGAAAAGCAGGAAATGTACATATTTGAGGCTGAAAGCAGCATTTTCAGAGAATGTCTTTCTTACTCTTGCATGAAATATTAAGTTTCATTATCATAGGATCGTGCAAATAAAGATTGATATGAAGCAGAACGATGGATATTTTAAACGGAGCCCTACAGAAGCTCACTGTGAGGGAGAAACTTCAGATCTGATGAGAGCTGGGCGGCTGTGAGCAGGGTCAACTCACTGTGCAGTGGATTAAGGTTTACAGTTATTCCAGATAATGATTGACAGGACTGCTATTCGATGTGACCTCTGATCCCCTTTTGAAGAACATCATCAAATAATAACAGACCTTTGCACTTTAGAACGATCTCACACAACACATCCTTGCTCATGGCTGACAAGACTGTAAAACCAATGCTTTGTCCAAGTCCAGATACTGCCCTTAGTACACTGCATGTTGTACTAACAACGATAGCTAGCAACGATAGCTAGAGACTAGGGTTTTTAGGACGATATTAAGTAGGCAAATGAACTCAAACACGTCATGTTACAATTATTTTTGCTGCTTGCTACAAAAGGAAAACTCACGCTCTCATGTCAGGGGCACTTGAGTGAGTGACATGCCGGCTCTGCATGCACAGCAAACCACCAATCACAATCATTCTTGATCAGATCACAGCAGGATAACCGAGCTAGCTCAGCTTGTTGCTCTGATAACTGCGTAACTTCCGTGATGCAGCTAAGATGGCGATCGTTGAGTGAGAATCGTCCAGCATTGGACACTCTATGATGAGAGCACTCATCGCGCAATGCCCTCAAAACAGCACATGTAATATGCTAGAAAGATTAAACCTAACTATTAGAATGAAGTTTTTGTTCAATAAACACTCACTCGAATTACATGTTGTATTTTCTTGTACAGAAAATAAAACACAAATATTCCATCCAAAGGTATTGTGACGACCCCTGCCTTGTTGTCTCCTGTGGTGTGAATGGCCCTTTAATGTTTCTCCTCTGCTTGTGACGCCCTGATTGGGGACACCTGACGCCCTGATTGAGGACACATGATGGCTGGCGGAGGATTAAGAGGCCTGAGCCAGAGTCTCGATCTCTCTCTCCCGCAGAGGACCTGACCTCGGAGCAGCCACGTTGCTTCGTCTTTTGTTTTCCCTTTGTGTTAGTTTTTTTAGTTTACGTTAAGCTTCTGTTAATAAATATATTTTTCATATATGTTCTCGTCCTTCCCACGCTATGGCTCTTGGCCATAACAGGTATCTTGTTGTTGAAGGAAGACAGTTGTTATATATTGCACTTACCGGGCATTCTTTTGTTGTAGAGACCCACCAGGAGCACAGCCAGCGGGACCAGGAGTGGGAACAACAGAGTGTTCTTACCACTCCAACAACGATGGGTCCTGAACCGCTAGGAAGTGTATGATCTAAAATATAAAAAAGAATACACTAGTTTTACATCTTCAAAATCATTCCTATTCCTTATATCAAATGTAATAATCTTTCTGTTAATACTAGGCAATTCGGCTGTGGTTAGTAACGTTGGCTTGTAAGGTGTTTCTAGGTCTCCCTCACTAATTTGACTCAAAGGTTATTTTGGTCGTAGTCGATTAAGAATGAATCATTTGATCTTCCTCGAGATAATCAGATCTGTCAAATCAATTAGTCAACAATTATAAGTATTTTTAGTTGAGAAAAGCCTTACTAATTTCAATCATTTGTCCCTTGCCAGCCTCTGCAATTAACATGTAAACAGCAAGAAATGCTAAAGCCCCTGTCACACTGTCCTGAAATTGACACCCGATGGACACACGATAAAGGAAATGTTCAAATTCGGCTCTGATCGTAACAACATCGGGCCATTCGTGAGGGCATCTTAAGCCATCGTATGACCGCCGGTGGAGTTTCTCAGGCTCCGGCAGCAACTTCGTGAGCGGCAACTTCGTAAGTTACGAATGTAAACGTTCAGTTATTTTGTATTGTGTTAATGCAAAAGGGAAACATTCAAGCAGTGTTTTTCTGCATTGTAGAAGTTTGAACTCAGCTGCTCTTATGTTTAGTCAATAAAAAAACGTTTAGCCAAATGAAGGCCCCCATTGATGCCACAATTAGTGACCCCACAGCCATCAGAGCATAACATCATGCAGTCTATTATATCAAGCCTTTAATAGAGGCTTAACATTGTAATTTGTGTCGTTTTTTTAAATCTTTTTATCATGGATTCGTTCTTCTCGGTTTCTTGCACACTAAATGAATGTCATAATCATTGGCACATCGCACAAATTCAAACAAAAAATCCCTAGAATTGAGAATACAAAGAATAATTGAATACAAAAAAAAAAACAGTGGCATTTGTAGCTTGAAAATGTTTCATATTTAATGTAGTGGTGATTATTGGGACTGAACTTGGTTAACTGTCTCCTCTGCTGCAGAGTTAAGAAGGTTGAAATATTGAACATTTTTGGGTGAAAACTGTTTTGATTTTGCTCCACAGTCAGATCCCAGGGACATGATGTGTGACAGAAAGGGCCTGGAGGCGGTCAGCTGAAGTTTCCTGCGTAACAAAACCCCTCTTTTCCAACTCCAAATCAATGATAACATGCATGACTTTCCCACATCCCAAATTCACTCATTAACTTCTGTTCTGCTCTGGTGCAGCACAGTGCTTTAATTTAGTCTCAACTCCCCCTTTATGAAGGTTGCTGTATAAATAAAGTTTTCTTACAATAGTCGATTGTCTAAAACATATCAAATGTATTTAAAAGATCGGACAAACATCTGTGGTACTTTTCCATCAGCCGGTAAGTTTTGCTGTTTATCAGATGACGTCGTTTTTCAAAATGTTTATAAAAGCATCTCAGTGTCTCTGAGGTAAAGACATCTGTCCATAAAACCATTTCAATTATCAATCATCGTGAGTTACTTAGAGGGCAATGCCCTCAGTTTCATATCTGTATGTAGTGTCTCTGCTTTAAAGAGTCCTCTCCTGCTGATGTTCAGGTGTATATCAGTATGTAGTGTCTCTACTTTAAAGAGTCCTCTCCTGCTGATGTTCAGGTGTATATCAGTATGTAGTGTCTCTACTTTAAAGAGTCCTCTCCTGCTGATGTTCAGGTGTATATCAGTATGTAGTGTCTCTACTTTAAAGAGTCCTCTCCTGCTGATGTTCAGGTGTATATCAGTATGTAGTGCCTCTACTTTAAAGAGTCCTCTCCTGCTGATGTTCAGGTGTATATCAGTATGTAGTGTCTCTACTTTAAAGAGTCCTCTCCTGCTGATGTTCAGGTGTATATCAGTATGTAGTGTCTCTGCTTTAAAGAGTCCTCTCCTGCTGATGTTCAGGTGTATATCAGTATGTAGTGTCTCTACTTTAAAGAGTCCTCTCCTGTTGATGTTCAGGTGTATATCAGTATGTAGTGTCTCTACTTTAAAGAGTCCTCTCCTGCTGATGTTCAGGTGTATATCAGTATGTAGTGTCTTTAAAGAGTCCTCTCCTGCTGATGTTCAGGTGTATATCAGTATGTAGTGTCTCTACTTTAAAGAGTCCTCTCCTGCTGATGTTCAGGTGTATATCAGTATGTAGTGTCTCTACTTTAAAGAGTCCTCTCCTGCTGATGTTCAGGTGTATATCAGTATGTAGTGTCTCTACTTTAAAGAGTCCTCTCCTGCTGATGTTCAGGTGTATATCAGTATGTAGTGTCTCTACATGTCTCCATGCTTTAATGTTCAGAAAGCTCTTTATTGTTCTCATACTGCCTGTGCTGCAGCACCTCTGTTCACCCTCTGTCTGAAACCAGAGCCCAGTCTGCTCTGATTGGTTAGCTGGAATTTTGGTGGGTTTCCTATTGACTTTTTTAAATTTATTAAATCAATGGGAAATACAAATGTAACCAAACTGTGTAGAAAAATAGAAGTAAAGGAATAAGCCTTGGCCCTTCATTTTTATTAATTTTATATTTGTAATATATTGTCAGTTTGTGTCTTTAGTATGCTGCTATTAAATACCTGAAACTAACTTAAAATAATGCTGATGACGTCAGAAGGAGGAGAGACTTTGGACCAATCAGATGGCGCAGCGCTGCTCATCATGTCCTCTGTTGATACAGCGGAGAGAAGGTGGTCCTCCGCTCTCTGTCTGACTGACTCTAAACGGAGGAGGCGGATTAAAAAAGAGGCTCCCCGGTGCTTTAAAGTGAGTATGTCTCAGAACCTCGTTATAAAGCCTTTTAATTAATCATTTATCGTTTCTTCTGGCAACCTGTTCCTTAGCTAACGTCAACAAGTGTGCTAATGTGTCAGAGCTAGCAGCCGTTGGTGTCTCTCGGCAGAATAGGAGTTTTCTAACGGCTGTTCACCTGTTCGCTTTAAAACTGCCGTTAGCTCCTGATTTAAACTTAACCTGTCATTAGCATCAGAGCTAACTGCTAGCCTCCTGTCTGCTGCTGGCTGTCATGTGACTCTGATTTGTTTGCCTTGTTTGTTAGTCAAAACACTTTGCATTCCCTCACAGGTGATGGTAGCATCAGGTGCTCATTTTCTTTTAAACCAAATATTATTTACCACATTTTAAAATACTAACCTATAATTATTCTGTGCTGTGGGTCATTTTACATGTTTCATATTCATATTCACACTTGTGTGTACTTTACTTGAGTATTTTAATGTGATGTTACTGTGTTCTTCTACTCCACTACAGTTCAGAGGTACATGGTGTACTTTTACTCCACTACATGTATTTAATACTTTTTCTACTTTTACTTGAGGAACATTTTGAATGCAGGACTTTTACTGTAACAGAGTATTCCTACACTCTGGTACTTCTACTTTTACTCAAGTACAAGATCTGAGTACTTCTACTTTTACTCAAGTACAAGATCTGAGTACTTCTACTTTTACTCAAGTACAAGACCTGAGTACTTCTACTTTTACTCAAGCACAAGATCTGAGTACTTCTACTTTTACTCAAGTACAAGATCAGAGTACTTCTAATTTTACTGAAGTACAATATATGAGTACTTCTACTTTTACTCAAGTACAAGATCTGAGTACTAGAACAAGTACAACATACTTTATCTCGTAAACATGCTCTTACAATGAAAATAAATTGAAAATCAGTTCAAAAATGAAAAATAGTTTCATTTTAGTTTTTTCAAGATAACCCATGTCTTTATTTTAGTATTTGTCATAAAAACACAAATGATTTTCAGTGTCTAATGTGATGTAGCAGAGAGTATTTGCAAAGATTAATCATATATGTTGTTGGGAATTGAGATCATGACAATTATATGTTTGTTACTTTGCATGTATTTTCCTTATTTCTCCATCAGGTAAATCCAGTGGCGGCGCCAGGGTATGGCTGGGGTAGGCTACAGCCATACCAAGAAATGGCTTAGCCCCACCTTAGCCCCACCATGAAAAGTGATGCAAATTCAATTACATAATAAGCGAAATGCTAAATGTTGAGAACACGGATTGCGAAAATATACGGGTCGTGTCCACAGCACACAAACTGATCCTGCTGTAACAACAAGTGCACGTTACTGATGCAATATGGTTGAGACCATTCGGGCTTATGCTATAAGAGGGGTGCAAGGAATAGTCCAAGTAGTGGGGGAGTTTTATACACTAAAGGTGTGGAAATTCTCTGGCGTTATAATATCAGCGCGGCCGCGGTCAGATCAAAATGCCTCCGAATGCAATTTGAATAGACCTACAGCCAATCAGAGCAACGTTGGATCTGTCATGCATTACTGATTGAGATCAATCGGAACCGTCATTCAGTATCCCCATTGGATCTTCAACGTGTACTATCATACGTCACGTTCACAGTGATCCCTTTTTATTTACTACAAGACAAATGTGCCGTTTTATTTCATACAGTTCCATTTTGATTGAGACAGGGAAATAATCTAAACCTCACGCGTGGCGTTTCACTGTCAAGGGGGGCGATATAGTGTGTATGTAATTACATTGCAAATACTGACTTGAGCACCACCACTGTATGGGTTAGCCCTACCATAGATTACCCAACAAAAATGCTCTGGCGCCGCCACTGCAGGTATAAAAATTATATGTTTGTTACTTTGCATGTATTTTCCTTATTTATCCATCAGGTAAATCCATGGACGGTCTCATTGAACACTCTGGACTCTACTCCTCCACCTGCTGGCTCCTCGAGCAGCCGGATGAGGAAGCCTCTGATTCTGCTTTGTTTTGACCCTAAATGTGTTGTTTCCTGTCAGGATGGAGAGAGGGGAAGATGGCGGTGTCCTCCGGTCTCGCTGCAGATCACCAGAGACGCCCCCCACCTCCCCGGACCCGGACCGATCCTTCAGCTCTTTGGACGGGGACAGGAAACCAGAACAGCAGCAGCAGGGCAACGGAGTCAGCCATGCTACCAGCAACGGTGAGAAACAGATTCAAGTATAAGTTTAGTTAAAGGTAGGGTAGGTAAGTTTGAGAAACCGGCTCGAGATCGCTAGAATTTGAAAATACACAACCGGAGAAAATCTGCCACTTCCTTACAGAGCCCCTCCTCCAACACACAAGAACGTGCACATGACCAATGAGGGCACGAGATAAGTCTGTGCACAGATGGAAGGCTGACAGGCAGGTAGGCCATCCAGTTATTTTAGCCGGGCCGGCTCAGATGATTGGTCGTGCTTTTTACAGTACCACGGCTTCCACAGATGACATTTTTTTATGGATTTTTTGTCAAAGCACTTCAGATATTCATTGCTATCAGGATGTTAAGAGCATTCCATGGAATATAACAACAAGTGTATCTCGAGCCGGTTTCTCAAACTTACCTACCCCACCTTTAAGGTTACAATACTATACAATACAGCTTTATTTATAAAGCATTTAAAACCTCCAGACTAGGGCTGTGCAATTAATCGTATTTTAATCGCAATTACGATTTTGGCCTGCCACAATTACGAAAATTTGCTAGGTTGTGACCGTGCACTGCAACATATTTGATCTAATTAATTTTGGTCTAATTTATTTGTATTTATCATATTTATATATGTTTAGTAGCTTGGGGAAGTGCGCTCCAAAATATTTGTTGATCTTGTTTATTGGTATTTATTATTTTGATATTATTTATTTAAATGTATAATTTATTTTTGAATTGGTTTTTCAGTTGAATTATACGTTCAGGGTAATCAACAGTTAGAAAGATACTGTTCAAATTATTATTTGTATTTGTTTTAAAGTTCAATAAATGGATTTTTTCAAAGTCAATGAATAATCGTGATATCAATTATTGACCCAAATAATCGTGATTATGATTTTTGCCATAATCGCACAGCCCTACTCCAGACCAAAGTGCTGTTCAGTCAAATAAATAAACAAACAAACAAACATCACACAGCTCAGCTCACACACCATAAAACAAGTACAAGTAAAAACAATAGACAATTTAAAAGCAATAAAAGCAACAATCTCCAAGATGTCAATACGCTCAGGAGAAGAGGTGGGTTTTCAGAAGCGATTTAAAAACAGACAGTGTGGAGGGTTCTTCTCTTGAGTCTAAGTGAGGACTCTTGGTACATTCTCCCTGACAAATCAGTGCCAACTTTATTTCTATAGCACATTTTATACCAACTATGTGCAATATGTGCAATATATATATGCCGTTAATAACTGCAATAAATCCTCAGAACTGTTACAGGATGTGTATTTTGTAAATTGTGTAATTTGTATTATACAAATTCTTAGGTAACATGAAGCTGTCTTTGGCTCTTTTCTGCTGTAACTATGTACATCTCCCCTCTGTGGGACGAGTAAAGGGATTCTGATTCTGACATTTAAAAACAGAGTTAACCAAAGTGCTGTTCATCAATACATATATAAAAAGCAGCATAAATACATTTAGACAAAACCGATAGGACAAAAAAAAACCTTATCACCTGAATCTCCTCCTATACCCCATTCACACCAACGGTGTTTCAGGGCTGGTTCGGAGCTGGAGCTTGAAAAGCACCGGGTTTTCCTGTTCACACCGCAGCGGAGCAGCCTCTAAACTCCGGAATCCGGTTCGTTTCGAGCACCAAAAAGTTGTCCGTGTAGAAGCAAGAACCGCATACGTCACGCTTACGTCGGAGGGGGGCGAGATTAACCTGAGATAACAGTTAAGGCGAGTACGGCAAATAAAAGTTGTAACAAGCAGTAGTGCTGAGCAAAGTGACTAGAAGGCAACCACACACTTGTAAAAAAAAAACACGCTTTATAAAGTCAGGCAACACTAACCAGGCTTCGTGTGATTCTGTTTATTTGTACCTTACTTTGACCATCCGTTCGCTGTTATTGATCATTGTGGAGAGCAGGCAGACGTTTTGTTTGTTATTATAGCAGCTATCGGATGGAATCAATACATGGGCTGTACAGGTTGTCATGTCCGACTATCACAAGTAGAATCATAATGAAAAATACGCCGGTAAAAAGTGCCTGTCGAAAACGGCTTAGCAAGTAGTCAGTTTAGCTTCGGTTGCTATGCTAACATCACCCATGTTATACCAGAGAAACTTTCATAACAGCGTTGTGATGCCAAACAGCGTCAATTCAGACTGACACACATTCACTTAAGGGGAACTGGGGATATGTATCAGCTGCTTGTGTGACAGTCAGACAGTGAATACTTTAGAGCCGTGTGAGCTAACCCGGAGCTAACGGGAGAATACACTCCCGTGGAAGAGCAGCCAGCACTGCAGCGGTAGGTAAATGCCGTTGAAACACATGAATAAACAATGAACCACGGCACTCTGGAGAAAAGTATAAGGTTGGAGAAGTCGTTATTTAATTTAATCTGGCTTCGTATGATTAAAAGCAACACAATAATTAGTTTTGATATGCTCAGATCTTGTTTGCTCTCTTTCCAATTTCACAGGCATAATTGAGGTGGAGCATGTGATCAGCAAGAAGCTGCAGCTGAAGAGGAAAGCAGAGGTTAGTGACGCAGTACTTTACATTAATAAAATGCTCAGTGGTAGAAGTATTCAGATCCTGTACTTGAGTAAAAGTCCCAATACCTTCATGTCAAATTACTCCATTACAAGTGAAAGTCCTACTTTCAAATTCTTACTGAAAAGGTACAGAAGTATTGTCAGCAACATGTAGCTAAAATATAAAAAAGCACTCAAGTTTTGTGCAAATAAAGTCAATATATAATAATATATGACATTATTTTAGATGGTGTTGCTTTAAGTATTATCTTACTGTTTGTAGACAAAGTTTTTTTACTCAAATGATTCGTGTTTAGTTATTTTCTAGAATATTATGGACGATTTATCTGTTGTTTTTACCTCAAGCAGTTGTTCCACTAAGTTAATCTTTAGAAATGCATTATTATTAGATAACAAACACTAAACTTGGATGAAAGTGTTCAGGGTGATATTTCACTGTTTTCGACAGGCTACTTCTAATGCCTAAGTTAATCACGTGTCTTTTATGCATATATTTTTTTAATGATTGAGTTCATTTATGATTTAACGGGGTCTTTATTTCAATCAGATAGACATTCATTACATTCAGTACTTTTTATCAAACTAAATCCTTTCTAGATTTGAGCTGAATTAGATATTGATTCTCTCCTGAAGACACAAGAAGAAAGAAAGAAAGACCGTTGAAATTAAAATAGATGATTTCATTGAAATCTCATTTTTCATGACAATTTTTGAAACGTTTTTTTTTACCAGAAAAAGATCCCTCTTGAAGTCATGCATTATTTGGCTTGTGCTCGAGGGAAACTAATGTCAAATCATGTCTCTTCTCTCCTGATCGGTGTGGAAAAATGAATTCTGTAGGTCAAGTTTCAAGTGTTTATCATCACGTGCTCATGAGCTTCAGTGTAGATATGGCAATGACAAACTGAAGTCACAGGCTCCTCCAACAGAGCAACATGAATATATATAGGACATACAACAGATCAAATAGCTAGAGCTATGTTCCTTGTCACATTTAACACCAAAATATTCCACAGAATCCTTCCAAGTATTTGCAGACTATGAATGATAACTGCTGCTGTTTATTCAAATTATTACAATCCCTACTAGAGATGAGCTGAATCATGACCGTTGAAATTAAAATAAATGATTATATTGAAATCAAATTTTTCATGACAATTTTCAAAACATCTTTTTACTTAAAGGGGACCTATCATGCAAAATGCACTTTTGTACGTCTTTTCTACATGAATATGTGTCCCCGGTGTTCCAGGGAACTCACCAAGTGTCAGAAAACACAACCCTCTCTATTTTCCTCCATACCCAAATCCAGTGGCGGCCGGTCCATAGGGGCGCTAGGGGCGCCGCCCCACCTCTTCCCATATTGATAAAAATAAATAATAATTAAAATTAAAATAAAAAAAAAAAAATATGTTTAAAAAAATATATATGTTTTTATTTTTATTTTAATGAACAAGGTAAATATTATATAATTGGTATCAGTAAAATGTATAATCTACAATAAAATCTCGTTTAAAATTGTGTTACGATGTCTAAAGTTACTGATAAGTCACATGTTTCCTGCCTGGCCTTGCCCATGCACCTTCTCTCGTCTGGGCGCTAAGAGAGGAGCCTTCAACCAGTGCAGCAGCAGCCACCAGCAGCTGACTGTTGCTATCTGTAACGTGTAAACTATGCCGCGAAAATATAATTTCAGCCAATTAGCGTCGTCAAAGATGACGGTCACCGGGCGCCAATGTCAGCGCCCAGTGCAGTCTGTGAGTAGTTTGGACAGTGACTCGTATCCGGTTGACGCAGTAGTTGATGAGGATGGCTTCGTGTGCAGGTGGAGTCTCCGGACCTCGGTCCGCGCCTAATTCTGTTCAAGAGCTAATCTCCAATCCTTTCGAAAGGAGAAGTTTGGCAGATAAATTGTTGCTTAAAGACCTTGCACCGGACCAACCCGATTTGAATATATCGCAGCAATCTCGTGAAAAAGACAACATTTATACACGAGGCTTCACAAGTAGCTGGTACACAAGAAAGGCTTGGCTAGCTGGATGCAAACAGGTAAATGCTGTCTTTTGTTTCCCATGCTTGGATATCACTTTATATGTAGAGAGGAGGTTTCCCATGGTTGTTAGAAGTTTATTAATAAGTGGGCATTTATCACAGAAGTGATTGTTCTGTCTCCACGTTTGTTGCATTGTCTGTGATGTATTTTCCAACGGTTATAGCTCCTGTTCTGTCCCAGCAACACTACACGGTTTGCAGCTCCACCACATTTTTGGTTTATCTTCGGTGTCGCTTAAAATCTGCTTCCCATCGGACTAAAACCTCCACGTAATCTGAAGACAGATACTTGAAGTTATTTAAACCTTTTGCAAACTTTATGTTCTTTCTTGCTCTAGCCTTGCCAGATACATTGTACATAACACATATATTATCATTATGCTAACTGGTTGTTCGTGTTAGACGATGTAGCTTTTTCATTTCTGAGTTATTGATATATGTAAATAAGCCTGTTTGTAAATAATCCTCAGAGAAACAAAGAAAAAACACAATTTATGACATTTTGTGCTGTGGTTATTTTTTTTAAATTGCATTTATTCACAGTTCAGTTTGAAATGCTGTAGTGACTTGTATTGAACCACTTAAATATTTATAATTAATGCTACTGAAAAGATGCTATTAATTTTATATCTCACATGCAGTTCACTGTAAAGCTACTTGGTGAAGGTGTTGGTTCATAAAACATGAACAGTTTTAAGAAAGAAAAAAACAGACCAGTTCTGAGAACACAAATTCCTGGTAAAGTAGTAGATGTTCAGGTTGATAAATAATATTTTCCACACTGAAGATTATGGAGGTATTGATCAGTCTTCTCATATTTTTAAGCCTCGATTTCTCCTTCCCCCCCCCTCTAACATCACCAGAAGTCATCATTTAAGGGGTCATTTCTCGAAAAAAAAATTCGGGGGGAAACCCCCCGGGTAGGTCACTTGCGGTACGTCAAGAGCCCCACCAAAAAAAAAGACCACCGGCCGCCACTGCCCAAATCTCTAAAAAAGGGGCTGCAACGGATCTGATAAAAACTGATCCAGATTTGAACACTGTCCTGACGTCAGGACGGTGGCGCTACGGCTATTGGGCCAACTCCACCAATCAGGAGGAGACAGCCACGGCCTTTGCCGTTCCAAAGCGCTGGAGACGCTGTAGTACATATGCCAGGCCTGTAGGTGGTGCTGTTCTCACTGAATCTGCCCTTGCTAAAACAGAGCTAGAAATTGTCAAATTGAGCGAAATGAGGCATGGCTAAAATGCATGATCTGTTTGGTATTTTGAAAAAAAAAAAAAGTATAAATATGCCTTATACTTATAAGTATGGTCCTACACTATATTATTCAAATATAGCATGATAGGTCCACTTTAATGGCCATTATTTGGCCCGTGCTCAAGGGAAACTCGTGTAAAATCCTGTCTCTTGAAATCTCTCAAAATGAAATCTGTAGCTATGTTCCTTCTCACATTTAACTCAAAAATATTCCACATAATCCGTCAAGTATTTGCAGACTATGAGTGATACCTGCTTCTCCTCTGCTGTGTTCCTCAGCACCTGAAGAGCGACCTGATGCATCAGCTGGACGGCCACGTGAACGACTTCATGGACAGTCTGATGGAGGAGTCGTCCAGCCTGGAGTCTGCTCCTCTCCCCGCCTCCTTCTCCCCCCCGCTGTCCGACAAGGAGAGGAGCAAACTCAGGTGCCTTTGCTCTCCTTCCTCCCTGTCAAAGTCTTATTTGAGGTTGCAATAGAGCGGTGCAGTGATGACGTGTTTTTGTAGGTCGACCTTGAAGGAAGCTGCTGGTTCCCTCGACAAAAAAGCAACGGGATTTCTCCAGAGGATTTTGGAATATTGTAAAAAATAAGATCTGTGGAAAACGAACCTGTTTGATAAATGCACGTTTTGTTCAGCCGGATAATCTCCACATGTCTACCCTACTTTTATAATGTTCGAATCAAAATAATATCCAGAAGCAAAATGCTAACGTGATGCTATAAAGGAACTACAGGCGAGTCCAGCAGCACGACTTCAACGTCACGCCAACTTCAGATCCATATTCAAACACACAGATTCTAAATGGAACGAGTTGAAGCGTTTGTTTGAACACTTAGCAGGAGGCAGGTACTTGCTCTCAAGCAGAACAGGGCAAACTAACTTAGAGGAGTGTTTACGTGTTCGGCGTAATGACGTACAACGGCCTCCACGACTTCTGTAGTCCTATTCAGCCACTTGGTAACAACCATCGTTTTTCAGACACGTCAACTCTTCAGAAATCACCAGTGGGGTCACTGCTGATGGATTTAATGTCCTAGAACAAAACGTGATCCGTCTCTTCAATGTGTCTCAAAACCACAGACCTTATTTCCAGATATTTTCCTAACTCCCATTGACTCTGAGACGAGGGAACCGTAAGTGGTCAAATGCTAACTCACTTCCGGGTTTTAGGACTCGTCACTGCACCACTCTATAGATGTGTGTAAAGACAATCTGTTCCTGTTTCTCTCTTGGTCGCACACACCTTTTCTCCGTCTAAAGTATATCTACTGTGTGTTTCCCTTCAGGTATTTCCGGCCTCCTCACGGTGAGGGGAAGCAGTTCGTCAGTCGCCGGTCCCTCTTAGAGTAAGTTACGGTTGTGATCTGAGATAAATATATATATATATATATATATATATATATATATATATATATATATATATATATAATGGAGACAGAGGAGTAGAAGCACTGTTGGGTCTTTGTGGTGATCAGCTACAGGCGCTTTCACTACTTCTTTAATCTTGTGAAAGGCTCATTGCAAGGAGGAATGTGCTCCCATTCAACAACAACTTAAAATACATGAACAGTTAGGGACAATAAGGTGGATGAACACAAGATTATAGCAGGTTTAACAAAGCTAAACACAAAACTGGCAATGAATAAACCATCAGTAAGTATATGACAGTGTTAGATTGTTCCACAATGATCTATTTCACAGACTCAAATTAAGTACCATAGCATCTTCAGAATATCCACTTCAGAAACGATCCTTTAAGGTTTGTGCAAGTTTGAATTCGCCTTTACCACATGTGGTAACTTTGCAACTAACACAGGTCTGAATCAGAATCAGAAACCCTTTATAGAGAGGTGAAGTCCCGCCCATCTACTTCCGACTCATGGGACCTTATTTCGGGAAAGATATGTATTGAAGTCAATGGAGAGAGAAAGATTATCTCTCGATCCCGTTTGAATTGTGCCACGAATTACACATATGATGTTTGTCAATCGTAAAAAATCATTTCCATGTCAAAAAAGTCACAGTTTGTCGTAAAACTGTTGAAATATAAGACTATGAAAAATATGCAACTAGAAAGACTACAAATCCCAGAGTCCCGGTCCCGCATGCTGGCTCTTAGGAACCGACTAATTCCCCTTGTGTGTATGTCCAGCTCTCAACATGCCCAGACTTGGAGTGATTTTCACCTCTTTTAATACTTTCCGCCTCATTCTGAAAGAAAGAAGTGAAATGTGCCAACGTGACGGCCGTCTGGGTGTGTGGTGCGAGACGGGAGATGGAGTTCATTGAGCGCTTTCACACAAAACAAAGTGTTACTTCACAGTTTTACCACACATTTTATTTTTTTAATAATCTTTCTCTCTCCATTGACTTCAATACATACTTTTTCTGAAATAAGGTCCCATGGAGGTCTCCGGAGAGGGAGGGACTTCGCCTCTCTATTAGTCCCACAGCTGTACATCGTTATAGCAAAATATTTAGAATTGTGGAGTTGCAAAGATATCACAGCCTTCAAATCGTATTCTAGATACTTAACACATTGTTTGTTTGGTACAGATCCTCTTAAAAAGCATGTATCAAAAGTAGGTGAACACATCTTCCCTTTATAGAAACATAGGTAGAGTAACAATGTAAATACTGCTTAACGAGTAGTAGGTGTTGTTGTTGTGGACCCTGAAGGCAGCATCTCAAGGGTTCCCTCATGTTCTCAGTGGATCTGCTTCTGATCACATGCTTCTGTTTGTCCTCAGCCAGCTGTTTGAGGTGAACCACATCAGGACCATCTACCACATGTTCATCGCTCTGCTCATCCTCTTCATCCTCAGCACGCTGCTGGTGGATTTCATAGATGAAGGCAGGTAAAGGAGAAGTCTGCTGTGTGTAATGTCGTGTCTAATGATCAGATAATCATTTGAAACATAAAGTCTTGTACTCTGATGGCATCCCCCCCCTCCCCCTCCCCCTCTGCCTCAGACTGGTGCTGCACTTTGAGCTGCTGGTGTATGCGTTCGGACAGCTCCCCCTGGTGGTGTGCACGTGGATCTGCATGTTCCTGTCGGTTCTGCTGGTTCCCTACAGTCTGTTCCACCTGTGGGCTCAGACCCAGAGGGGGTCTCACCCTCAGTTCTGCAGCTTCCTGTTGGGCTCTGTGTTCCTGCTCTTCCAGGCGCTGGCTGTTGGCTTCCTGCCGACGTTTGTGGTTCTGACCAACAGCTTCCCCCCCGCCTCCTGCTTCATCGTCATCCTGGAGCAGGTGAGACCAGATGTCCGTCTGTCCATCTGCAAACATCTGCTGGGAGAGGGATTGTACTCTGAGGTTTTTAAAAATGTTCTTTGGGAGTTTTTTATAGCTCCCTGACTGATCTGTAATTTGTGATATTGGGCTATATAAATAAAATGTGATTACTTGATTGACTTATCATCGTCTGTATGTAATGTCATCTTATGCTTATGTTCTATTGCAGTTCAAAAAATGTATAAATATACCTTGTATAGGTATGGCCCTACAATATATCATTTAAATATAGCATGATAGGTCCACTTTAATATGTACGTTATGCTTATATTCACTAGGATTGTATATTAAAGCATTTTTAGTATAATAATAATAATATTAATAATAAAGTATTAATAGTATAATATTACTACTGATGTCATGTTAGAAACATAGCTGTTATTGCTCACTTGATCTAAAAGCACTAGTATGATAAATAAATGATAAATACGCATGTCAAAAGGCTTAAAAATGGTTATTTAGTTCAGTATAAAAAGTATGTTTACAGCGTCTTCGTCAGTTTCTATTTTCACCTATTTTATCCAATCAACCTGTGGAGAAGCTGACGACTGTATTTAGATTCTTTGGTGAAGAGAAGGTGTTTAGCCGAGATATTCAGTACGCATATCAAGAGCAGCTCAGCTTTTTATTAGTCCCAAAGCGAGGAGATTTTCAATGTTCTTCCAGCAGCAACGAGGTCGATGCATGAGCAAGAGGGACTACAGGATTCCTTCATTATTAACTTAAAGAAAGGCAAGATATCATAAATACATGATCAGTCTGTAACAGCAGTTCTGTTCTATTATTTGTGTAACTGCAGGTGCGTCTGATGATGAAAGCCCACTCCTTCGTCAGAGAGAACGTCCCACGAGTCCTGAGCTGGGCTAAAGAAAAAAACAGTACGTCACCTTTCAGAGACAGCTGTGTGTCCTTTAGAGTTTCCTAAAAACACTTAAAAGGCATTACATTGAATAATATTACAAATGACAATGTCTTAATTCAACGTAACAAGAGTGGTCAGAATTACAAGGGGAGGTCATTTGGTTCTGTATTCTTTATTTTCCCAATTCCCTTTCACATAAACGTCTTGCAGATCTGGATAGCAGGAACAAATTGTACTTGAAATAAAGGGAATAGGGCCTGGAAAGTCCTTGAATAAAATGTTTAAGAAGGTGTGGGAACGTTGATGTGGTCTTTGACATCCTTACATTTGAAAAAGTACATAATGTCTGGTCTCTCCTCTATAGGCCCCGGCCCTGTGGTGCCTCAGGTCTCTCAGTATCTCTACTTCCTGTTTGCACCCACTCTCATCTACAGAGACAAGTACCCCAGGTAACACTATTCATATTAAATATCTCCTCACAGCAGATCATGTGTTTGATCAAACCTTATTTCTCTCTTAACGCAGGAACCCGGTGATCAGGTGGAGCTACGTGGCCTCAAAGCTCCTTCAGGTACCTCTTTCATATTCTAAAGTTAATAATAATAATACAAAATTATATTTATAAATAGCGCTTCTCATGAACTCAAAGACGCTTTACATCAGGGGTGTCAAACTCAAGGCCTGTCGACCAAATCCGGCACGCAACCTCATTTGATGTGGCCCCGCAAGAGCTTGCAAAGAATATAATACGTTTATTATACGGTTACGTGCCGCTTTACAGAAGCACGTTGCCCATAAACTACATATCCCACGATGCATCTTGTTTTGTGACATGCGCACTGAAGAGACTTGCAATTATTTTCCGTAGACTTCTGCTTTCAGACGTAGTTAATTATGAAGTTATTACCCTATCCGATAATAATCCAATGCAGAGGCAATCATGTTATATAATACATTATTTTATATATATTAAATATATGTATATTTTATATAGTCTTAAAGTTACAACCAGCCCTTTGAGTGCAACCTTAATGCTGATGTGGCCCGCGATGAAATTGAGTTTGACACCCCTGCTCTACAGTGTAAGGGAGGGTGGACAAACAAAGACAGGCAACAGGAAATGTATTGGGGGGGGGCGCTTATGGGTAGACAGAGGTGAAGAGATGGGTTTTGAGGCGAGACTGGAAGAGTGTGAGGGACTCAGAGTCACGAAGATCTTAGGGGAGGGAGCCTGGGAGCTGCCACTGAGAAGGCTCTGTCCCCAATGCTGCAGAGTTTGGATGTGGGAATGGATAGGAGACCGGCTGCGGTGGATCTGAGGGGCCGTGGGGGTGAGAAGGTTAGTGAGATAGAGGGGGGGGGGGGGGGGGGGCAGATGGTGGAGGGCTTTGTAGGTGAGGACCAGCATGTTGTAATTGATGCGGTGGGAGACAGGAAGGACTGGGGTGATGGGATGCTATGATTTGGCACCCAGACGTTGACCCCAGAAGAGCCAAGACTCTATGATCATGATGGATCCCCCCCCCCCCCCCCCCCCTCAGGTGCTGGGCTGTCTGTTCTATGCGTACTACGTGTTAGTGCGGCTCTGCATCCCTCAGTTTCGCAGCAGCAGCCGGCAGCTGTTCGACCTCCGAGCCATGGTACTCTGCGTCTTCAACTCCATCCTGCCCGGTAACACCCGACCGTCATAGTTCTCTATCTGTGTTTTTCAATTGTTGTTTTACTTTGATGTATGCTCCACGACACCAAGTCAAATTCCCCGGATGTGTCAACCTACCTGGTAATCAGTGGCGGCCGGCCCATAGGGGCGCTAGGGGCGCCGCCCCCCCCTCTTCCCACATGTTTGATTGTCATTAAAAATATATTAAAAAAATATTTATTTTTTATTTTTAATGAACAAGGTAAATATTATATAGTTGGTATCAGTAAAATGTATAATCTACAATAAAATGTCGTTTAAAATTGTGTTACGATGTCAAAAGTTACTGATAAGTCACATGTTTCCTGCCTGGCCGCAGAAATCATTACCCTCTCTCCTCTGGGCGCTAAGAAAGGAGCCCGCAGCAGCAGCCAAGCTGACTGTTGCTATCTGTAAACTATGCCGCCGAAACATAATTTCAGCCAATCAGCGTCGTCAGATCTGATGGTCATAGGGCGCCCATTTCAGCGCCCGATGCAGTCTGTGAGTTGTTTGGAATCGTATCCAAGGTGACGCTACAGTATATGAGGATGGCTGCGTGTGCAGGTGGAGACTCCGGACCTCGGTCCCCGTCCAAGCACTGTTATCAAATCCTTTCGAAAGGAGAAGTTTGGGAGAGAAATTGTTGGTGAAAGACCTTGGACCGGACCAACCCGATTTGTTTATTTAATTTATTTCCTTCTTTTCCTCCAGATGTTGTAGTTCTCTAACTGGCCTGTTGAGGGCATCCATCCGGTTTTAAATGTGGTCAAATGAACTGATCACCATACTTGCCAACCTTGAGACCTCAGAAATCGGGAGCATTTCCAAAACCACCGCGGGGGGGTGCTAGTGGATCGCCGGAGCATGTATTAACATGCTTATTGTAGTTGTAAGTGCACTGCCTTGCGGCCTGTAGCACCATATGTGTGGGCTGGACCTGTATTTTACAGGAAAGGAGTGAGCAGAGGGTAGAATTGTCGATTCTTGTTCTGTTTGCTGTGACTATCTTCCAGACTTTCAGTTGAGCGCGCTACGCTACCATGGAAACCAAACAATGGTGTAGCTGTATTAAAGTCCGAGTGGAAACAGTCCTGAGTAAATCTGATTTTGTCAGAAATTGGGAGAAATGCGGGAGAAATATGACCCCGGGAGGAAACCGGGAGAGGGCAATGAAATCGGGAGTCTCCCGCGAAAATCGGGAGGGTTGGCAAGTATGCTGATCACACTCCTGAGTAGAAACACAACTCTTAATGGTAAATAGACTGTTTATATCTAGCGCTTTACCAGTCTCTACGACCACTCAAAGCGGTGTACATACTACAAGTCGTCATATAATATGAGTCCGATGTGTGCAAAGCAAGAGAGGTTTGGGCCTCTTCTGCCTGCAGTGGAAAGATAAGATGAGAAGTACTTTATTGATCCCAAATTGGGAATTGAATAGTCCAGTGAACCTGCCTCAGTCTGAGGATCCACATGCAAATGATGTATCTAATCGATCATTCCATGCACGTGTATAGAGACTCTCTTTCACTATGTGTTCTCCTGTTGCCTGTTAGAGGAGCCTCACACAGTAATCTCTCTCTCTCTCTCTCTCTCTCTCTCTCTCTCTCTTTCTCTCTTTCTCTCTTTCTCTCTTTCTCTCTTTCTCTCTTTCTCTCTCTCTCTCTCTCTCTCTCTCTCTGCAGGAGTGCTGGTTCTCTTCCTGGGTTTCTTCGCCTTCCTCCACTGCTGGCTCAATGCTTTCGCTGAGATGCTCTGCTTCGCTGACAGGATGTTTTATAAGGTACTTCCTGCTGTCTCTGCCAGCTACAGCTTCATTTAAATGTCTATGTTCTTTATACATTTTACATTGATATTCAATCTAATATTTAATATTCCATTCCTCTCATACTTATGTATATATCCTGCTTTATATTGTGTTACTGTAAATATGTAATTCAACATGTATATTTTCTACTTTTTTTAATGCCATTTTATTTCCATTGAGATGTTTACATTTTGGATTGTTTATTTCCACTCTTTTAATTTCTATTGTACAATGCCTTGTCTTTTTATGCTGCTGCAACGCAAACATTTCCCAAATTGGGATCAATAAAGTACTTCTTATCTTAATATCTTACTTTATACTTGACTAATTGTGATTACACCTCCCAGGATTGGTGGAACTCGACCTCTTTTGCTAACTACTACCGCACCTGGAACGTAGTGGTTCACGACTGGCTGTACTGCTACGTGTACCGCGACATCCTGTGGGTGAGTGCTGCTCATATCTGCATAATACTGCATACATATGTTATAAAGAACGACAGCTCTACTCCAGAAAGATTACAATAGGCTGTGGAACGATCAGGATCCCTGACTTTCATCTGTTTGCCATCTCGCTATCTACTTAGCCGCGTTCACACCGGAGTACTTTTCACCGTACTTTTCGCATTTAGTTCCGTTAGTACCCCTTATGTCGCGTTCACACCAAAAAGAGCACTTCATTTCGGGAACTTTTTCCCCCATGTTTAGTGCCCGCTGAGAGATGGTACTTTCCTGGGGGAAAAAGTGCCCCAGTTCTGATTGGCTGGGCGAATTGCAAACCACGCCCCGTACAACTCTGAAATGTTTTGTAGAGCCGCCATTTTATTATCCTGGCATTAGCATTATTAGCATTAGCATTCGCCCAGCGCACAAACGCAGAGAGACTAACTTATGGCAACACAAAACAAAACATGGGAGCGGTGGAGTGATGAGGAGGTGTCGGCGTTCTGGCGATTTACTCTGAAGGCTTCAGTAGAAGCTGCTGGGAGTCCCAGCAGCTTCTACTGAAGCCTTCCCCAACTCCGGGGACTTCCGGCCGGGGACTCCGGGTGGCAGTATACGCCGTGAAGTTGTTTGCTGCCTGCCAGTAAACCCAAAGCAGAAGAAGAAAAAGTGACGTCAGCGGCTCATTTGCGTAATCTTCCCTCATGGAAAAGTACTCCGGTGTGAACGCGATCTGTACTAAATGCCCCGGGGTAATAAGTGCCGGGGCTCTGAGTGCCGGCACTAAATACGGCAAAGTACTTGGTGTGAACGCGCCTCTTGTCTATCTAAATAGTTATCACCGTAATAAACCGTATTTAATTCTGTCTTAATGAACATTATTTAATTCCATATTCTGAAATATTAAAGGTATGGTAAAACTACTCAAATATTTCCAATCTAACTGTTTTTTTTATTAGTCAATTCATTGAACATGTTAGAAACAAAACAAACAATAATAATAACAACAAAGAAACAAAATAAAAAAACTTTCAAGGTATAAAAAATCAATTCTCAAATAGTTTCCTTCATGATCAAAAGGGTCGAGAAGAAGCTTAACAACGTTCCTGGTCCCCCTCTAGCGTACATTGTTCATGAAAATATAACTTCAGGTCATCGTCATCAGCATCCGTGATATTTGATCCTTTGTGAATTCTTTGGTGCTAATTGTGCAAAAATATGAACCCTAATGACTCCTCTGTCCTCTCTGTTGTTTCTCCAGATGTCTCGGAAGCGCTTCAGACCGGCGGCCATGTTGTTTGTGTTCACGGTTTCTGCCGTCGTGCACGAGTACATCCTCGCCATCTGCTTCGGCTTCTTCTACCCCGTCCTCTTCTGCCTCTTCATGTGCTTCGGAAGTAAGAGACAACTCATCTCTCTCCACTCTGTTATTATTGCATGTCAGTCACCATAAATGACTGGTCGAACTCAGTCTCTCTGCATTTATCTTAATACCGTATCGACCCGAATATAAGACGACGCCTCTTTTTCAAGACTCATTTTTGGAGAAATACCTTTTTGAAGACCAAATCTTGTTTTATAAAGGAAACTACACATTGTGTTCAAATGTGCCGTCGCTTGGGGGAACACTCGTTTGGCGCGATCTGTTGTTGTGACTGTAATTACATCGAAAAGTCTAGAACCCGAATATAAGATGACGAAAGAAACCCATCTTATATTCGGGTCAATACGGTAATATACTCCCTCTCTCTCTCTCAGTGATGTTCAACTTCATCCTGCACGACCGGAGGAAAGGTCCCATCTGGAACGTGATCATGTGGACGTCTCTGTTCCTCGGTCAGGGGGTCATCCTCTGCCTGTACTCTCAGGAGTGGTACGCCCAGCAGTACTGCCCTCTGACGGAGGTAACACCTGCAGGAGCACTTTAACACTTTCACACTTTTAACCAGAATCTTCAAAATGTGCCTTTTTTCTTATAATTTGACTTTTTTCTCAGGATTTTACTTTTTTTTCTCAAAATGTGAATTTTTTGCTTCAAAATGTGGCAGAATTTGACATTTAAAAAAAAAAATCATTTTGTGACATTCTCACTGAAGAGACTTGCAATTATTTGCCCTAGACTTAGTTATTTATGGGTGACCCGTTTCAAGTTCAAATTATATAATAACGGAACAATATATAAACACTACAAAACTGATTCTGACAATGTTTGCCAAGTCTGAAGATCTCTAAAAAAAAAGTGTATAATTTGGTGTTGGGGTCTGGGGAGACCCAGCAGAATTGTTGTGGGTGACTCAAGGTCAAATTTGGCCCAATCAAGATTCATCTTTGACTTTAGACACCCCTCCCCCCCCCCCTTCATCAACTGTAACAATCATTTTTCGCAACATGCACCTGATCTCCCCTCCCTCTGCCCCCCCCCCCCACGGGAACTCCACCTTTCTCAAAGAATATGTACACTAACACTTGAACCTGAACTCACACATGCACGTGTGCAATATGTGGTGTAATGTGTTTTGGGGCCATAACATTAAATTACAACAGGATTGTACGGTTATGAATGCATAATAAGTTAGTTATGATGTAGTTAAAACAATATTGGATGAAATAAATCATGGGTCAAAATTGACTTTTGAACACAACACAAGGGTTAAATATTTATATATGTATTTTTATATAGTCTTAAAGTTACAACCGGCCCTTTCAGTGGAACCATAATGCTGATGTGGCCCGCGATGAAATTGAGTTTGACCCCCCTGACCTAAACTCTCATATGCTCCTTATTGGGGAGAGCAGAGACAAAATCGGGTCTCAGGACGTCATGAAACTGTAGAAATTGTTATTTTTTCCCTTCAAACAATCACAGATCTGAGGGCATAAACGCAGCACGTATCTGTACAAGTGTCCTACGTGTATGACATTTGGTGGGTATATGTAACACATGGAGAAGAACAAAAAACGATATTGGAGCGCGTCCCTAAACCCAACAGGAAGTCGGCCATGTTGAATTTAACAGCATTTCTTTACCGTATTTTAACAAATTCCTTGTACAGAATTGCTCCAATCCACTTCAAATGTGTTCAATAACATCTTACGACATTGAGGAACAATATTGTATTAAAATCATTCGTCTACATCAACCACCCTGCTTGGACGTGGTGGGAAAAAAAGCTCCTTTCAGCACAAAACTAGACGATGAAAATGACATTGTGTTATTACCATTAACTAGTTAGTCCATGCTCCAACTGTCCCTGTATAACCACAGCTGTACCCGGCATCCAATCAGTAGCCTCGATGTGTGTCGATGTCCAAGGACTTGTTTAAGTTGCTGTTCTAAGAACCAATGGGAGGAAAGAGAGGAGTTATATCACTGAACCATAAAACAATAGAACATGAACAGCTGAATATGAGTGTTAGCTTTGCCAACCTTAAGCCTGGACACAGATTGAGTTTCATGTGATTTTTTGTATTTATTTCAGCCTTCATTCTTGGAGTTGTTGAAGCCTCGCTCGTGGAGCTGTCACAGAGATGCTGGACTCTGATTGGCTGTGATCCAGGTCTCTTCACTGCCTCTGTCTTACCGTCTGTTCTCTCTAGTTTCATTTACATGGACACTAGCTTACTCCCGCCCGACTCGCCCCCCCCGGAGCAGCCTGCCCAGGTACAGCTTTGAAGCTTTTGTGCTTTTCTTTGCCATAGTCCGGTTTGGACTGGATGAAATATTTCAGGATTGCACTTTTAACTTGACATGTTCTCACTTGCTTGGTTTCAAAACATAACAAGTGCCACAATCTGTTCATTGGGGACCATAACATCAATGCTATTTTCCATTGCTGTTGCCGGCCGCTATTGCTCACGTAAACCTACTGCTGCTGCACCCCCTGTGATCTCAGAGGCACCCCAAGTCCTTTTGATCTGCGCCCCTGGTCATGTGTCTGTGTATGAATGTATGGAAGAGATCCAATAAAGTGCCAAAATGTTCTTTACTCCAGCAGCAAAGTCACAGCGATGCCTTACTCTCCTGTTTTATGTCTTCAAAATCATCCCAACACACTGACACACTCACATTTAATCACATGTGAGCTTTTATTTGATTTCCAGATGCATTTCCATTATGTTCGCCTCGATCAGCTGTGAAACCTCTCCTTGTGCCAATATGATCTGATGGCTAACAGGAAATACAAACATCACTCACAATGGTTCATATTTAACAGTGTGCAGTTACTACTGTATTACAGATAACGTTCAGTATGTTGAGAATGTTATTTATTTTCACCGCCAAATAGATTTATTTTGGAAAAGAACGGCCGCTGTTTGATGTTTTGTTTAAATTCATGAGAGATACTGCAGAAGGTTTGTCTGAAAAGGAAAAGGAAGGTGCGTTGGAAAAGGTTGGGACATGATTGTATAATGAATCTTAAACTAAATGGAGATGGAAACTATGCTGAGTTAAGTTCATATAGTCTGACAGCTGAATGTATTTGTAATCATCCCAATATTTGTAATTGAACTGGTTTGAACATGAATTTAGCTTCAGAGATAATTCCCTTTTTAATCTGAAAGATGTTCTGTTTTTGAGAGTTTTGTGAAGCTGAAACACACAATCATTTAATACTGCAATTGAACTTAAATATGAAGGATACTTGCACTAAGGGCTTCAGATTGTATTGTGAGATATTCAGCACATGCAGTCAGACAGGGTTTTGTTTAAATCATAAGTACACTGTCGTTTCCATGTCAAACTAATGGAAAAAGCAATGTTTGTGATCATTAGTTCATGCTGTCTTGTGAGTACATCTCAAAGGTAATGCACAGTTGATGTCACTCAAATACTGACATGTTTGACAGCAGGGAGAGTGAAAGATAATGTGTTTACATGTGTGAATAATGAGATGCACAATTAAGAAAAAACTCTGCACTTTCAAAAACGGTGACCACAAGGTGGCGCTGCAGTAAAGCTTCACTTTGATGCCTCTGCTCACGGAGAGGCTTCCCCAGAGTCATTTACACATAATACATTAACAAACAACTACCAGCTACTTATTTGTATACATATGTACAGATAACAGAATGATTGGGCTACCCTGTACTACTAAGTAACTCCTGACAAGTCCCTTTATCTTGAAATTGAGATGCAGGGAAAAACTTAAGAGCCAACCTGTTTATTGAAATGATTTATTTATATTTGGGTCATATACTCTGTCATTTATGTGTCCTGTGAACTCATTATGAATCAGTTTGAAAAGTGTCTGATACATTTTGTAAAGACTCGACAAAGTGTAAGAACTCAAGAATATGTTGCCTTAACCTGTTTTGTATTATACATGTTGTATATAATGGTCATTGTGCCAACTTAATGGTATTGATACAGTCTTTCATTAGTTATTTTACATCACATGTGTCAAACTCAAGGCCCGGGGGCCAAATCAGGCCCTTGGTGGATTTAATTTCGGCCCGCAGGATAATTTCTAATTACTATTAGATCTGGCCCTCTGGTATATTGCACGCACACCTTCACTCCATCCTGAGGGTCTCCTCAGCTCAGAGCCTGGCCCCAAACATTGATGACCTTGCTCCCAAGATGAGATGCCAAGTATCTGAGCTAGCATCACAGAGCAGCACACTGAGTTTACATGTTTCCTTCTGCACTTTTTCTCTCACGACAACAGGGCATGTTTGGTTTGTTCTTTGAGGGGAATAGTTTTGTTGAAGCTGTTGTTGGCCTGTGGAAAAATGTACTCATGAGAAATGACTCTGGAGAAGCTGCAGATAGAGCCATAAGAAATGAATGCAACTGATTATTTAATGTTTCATGTTGTTTTTATAGGCAATAATTTAAGCTTTGTTAGTTCCAGGTTTAATATGTGCAATAAGTTCATTTCAATACGTTCTGCAATAAACATTGAACCAGTCCGGCCCTCGACTAGTACCCATTTTTTTTATTTTGGCCCACTGTGTATTTGAGTTTGACCCCCCTGCTTTAGATGTATTCATTTGCAAATTTGCAAAGATCTTTAGTGGATCTATAGAAGTGTATACTGTCTATAAAGTATGTGAACAATTGATGAATCAATATGATTTGACTTATTCTGGTATGTTTTATAAGTCTGAGTCATTATACAGTCACAGTGCTTAATGAGGTTCAAGACAAACTTAGATCGCATGTTCCTCAACAGTCAATCAATCAATCAATCAATCAATGTTTATTTATATAGCCCAATATCACAAATGTTACATTTGTCTCAGTGGACTTCACAGTTTGTACAGAATATCAGTATGACAATACGACATCCTCTGTCCTTAGACCCTCACATCGTACAAGGAAAAACCTCCGGAGAAAACCCAGAGTTTAAAGAGAAAAATGGGAGAAACCTCAGGGAGAGCAACAGAGGAGGGATCCCTCTC
>NW_022987674.1:570714-600714 GCF_902827165.1 Trematomus bernacchii | reverse complement strand
GACACGTTGTTAATCCAGAACAGACAGACCGCTGTCAAGGACTTATTGACCGTTGTTAAGGACGCTCAAATCTGCAGAAAGAAGTCCGGTCGATTTAACTGTATACAGTTTGGCTGAAAACAGCGGAGAAGTAACGGGGCAGAAACCCTCCTTTTTACGCAGCGGTCCAGACATAGACATCAAACGGCAAAACATATTCAGTGTGCAGTTCCTTTGGCATTAGGGCAGAGATATCTAGATACTTTCCAAGGTTTGACATCATGAATTGTGCTACTTTTAAAGCAAGCAACGATGTTTTCAAATCTGTAATCACAAAGCTCCGCCTTCCTGCCGTTGCGTTGCTACGTTTTTTTTTTTAAACAGTAACAACGGACTATTTTCCTTAGCGGATGCATGTCAATTTAAATCAATACATACAACTATTTTTTAAATCAATAAAATCATTTTCTAAATCCATAAAAGCATTTCAATTAATAGTGGGAGTCATATCATTACTTTGTTGAGAATGTGGCCGTGTGATAATGTGCAGCGACTTGGTCATTATGAAGAACACCTTCATGCAGATCTAGATCCCTCCGCTTCACGTCGGGCTCCTGATCAGCCTGTCGGTGTTCTTTTCCCCATAATGACCGCGTCGCTGCACATTATCCCTTCAATGTTTCCATCTTAAGCTTTGTTAGTTAGTTTCGTAACTGACTTGTGAAAAGTAACTACAATTCTACCCGTGATATACGCTCATTATATCACGGCTAAGAACCAATCAGATTGCTTGATTTTACTTATCCGTTTTATAAATAATCATAATCTCTTTGTCCAAATACTCTAAAATCAATATTCCGACAACATCGCCGCTTCCACAAAATATTACAGAATGACATTTTGGGTCAATAATTGATAGTAATGTAGGGAGGGAGAAAAGGCAAATAATACACTCGCTATAACTTCAGGGAACACAGGGATTTTAGCCTTTGCAGACCATTTACATGCACTAAAACACACTACAGGAAAGGGAACACCACAACGTTCTGACCATTGACATCAGGACAGCAGAAAGTCTAAACCTCTTCCATCACTGAGAACCCTCCTGTTTCCACTGCCCTGAGGCCGTTACCATCTTTAAAAATGTAGGGATTTTAGCCTCTGCAGACCATTTACATGCACTAAAACCTAAATAACACACTACAGGAGAGGGAACACCACAACAATCTTCTAATTTAAAGTAATTTGCAGCAATTTCTGGAAGAATAACCGAACATAATAACCAGTTTTCTGTGCTTTTAGTGAATCTGTTGAGCAATAAAAGGATTGAAGTGATCGGATTAGATTTCTGTGAGTTTCACAAAGCGTGGCTGGTCTTGTTTTAAGAGAGTTAAAAAGAGATAAACTTTAGTGACCCTGTGTAGGGAAGTCGAAGTGAAGAACACAAACACACGCACATCTCTGATTCTGTCTACGTTTGTGTTTTCATATCTATCAGTGTGTGTGTGTGTGTGTTTTAGTATCTATCAGTGTGTGTGTGTTTTCATATCTATCAGTGTGTGTGTTTTAGTATCTATCAGTGTGTGTGTGTTTTCATATCTATCAGTGTGTGTTTTCATATCAGTGTGTGTTTTCATATCAGTGTGTGTTTTCATATCAGTGTGTGTGTGTTTTCATATCAGTGTGTGTGTGTGTTTTCATATCTATCGGAGTGTGTGTTTTCATATCTATCAGTGTGTGTGTTTTCATATCAGTGTGTGTGTGTTTTCATATCAGTGTGTGTGTGTTCATATCTATCAGTGTGTGTTTTCATATCTATCAGTGTGTGTGTTTTCATATCTATCAGTGTGTGTGTGTTCATATCTATCAGTGTGTGTTTTCATATCTATCAGTGTGTGTGTTTTAGTATCTATCAGTGTGTGTGTGTTTTAGTATCTATCAGTGTGTGTTTTCATATCAGTGTGTGTGTGTTTTCATATCTATCAGAGTGTGTGTTTTCATATCAGTGTGTGTGTGTTTTCATATCAGTGCGTGTGTGTTTTCATATCAGTGTGTGTGTGTGTTCATATCAGTGTGTGTGTTTTCATATCTATCAGTGTGTGTGTTTTCATATCTATCAGTGTGTGTGTTTTCATATCTATCAGTGTGTGTGTTTTCATATCTATCAGTGTGTGTGTGTTTTCATATCTATCAGTGTGTGTGTGTGTGTTTTCATATCTATCAGTGTGTGTGTGTTTTCATATCTATCAGTGTGTGTGTTTTCATATCTATCAGTGTGTGTGTTTTCATATCTATCAGTGTGTGTGTTTTCATATCTATCAGAGTGTGTGTGTTTTCATATCTATCAGTGTGTGTGTGTTTTCATATCTATCAGTGTGTGTGTGTTTTCATATCTATCAGTGTGTGTGTGTTTTCATATCTATCAGTGTGTGTGTTTTCATATCTATCAGTGTGTGTTTTCATATCTATCAGTGTGTGTGTTTTCATATCTATCAGAGTGTGTGTTTTCATATCTATCAGTGTGTGTGTGTTTTCATATCTATCAGTGTGTGTGTTTTCATATCTATCAGTGTGTGTGTTTTCATATCTATCAGTGTGTGTGTTTTCATATCTATCAGTGTGTGTGTTTTCATATCTATCAGTGTGTGTGTGTTTTCATATCTATCAGTGTGTGTGTGTTTTCATATCTATCAGTGTGTGTGTTTTCATATCTATCAGTGTGTGTGTTTTCATATCTATCAGTGTGTGTGTTTTCATATCTATCAGAGTGTGTGTTTTCATATCTATCAGTGTGTGTGTTTTCATATCTATCAGTGTGTGTGTTTTCATATCTATCAGTGTGTGTGTTTTCATATCTATCAGTGTGTGTGTGTTTTCATATCTATCAGTGTGTGTGTGTTTTCATATCTATCAGTGTGTGTGTTTTCACATCTATCAGTGTGTGTGTGTTTTCATATCTATCAGTGTGTGTGTGTTTTCATATCTATCAGTGTGTGTGTTTTCATATCTATCAGTGTGTGTGTTTTCATATCTATCAGTGTGTGTGTTTTCACATCTATCAGTGTGTGTGTGTTTTCACATCTATCAGTGTGTGTGTGTTTTCATATCTATCAGTGTGTGTGTGTTTTCATATCTATCAGTGTGTGTGTGTTTTCATATCTATCAGTGTGTGTGTGTTTTCATATCTATCAGTGTGTGTGTTTTCATATCTATCAGTGTGTGTTTTCATATCTATCAGTGTGTGTGTGTTTTCATATCTATCAGTGTGTGTGTGTTTTCATATCTATCAGTGTGTGTTTTCATATCTATCAGTGTGTGTGTTTTCATATCTATCAGTGTGTGTTTTCATATCTATCAGTGTGTGTGTGTTTTCATATCTATCAGAGTGTGTGTTTTCATATCTATCAGAGTGTGTGTTTTCATATCTATCAGTGTGTGTGTGTTTTCATATCTATCAGTGTGTGTGTTTTCATATCTATCAGTGTGTGTGTTTTCACATCTATCAGTGTGTGTGTTTTCATATCTATCAGAGTGTGTGTTTTCATATCTATCAGTGTGTGTGTTTTCATATCTATCAGTGTGTGTGTTTTCATATCTATCAGTGTGTGTGTTTTCATATCTATCAGTGTGTGTGTTTTCATATCTATCAGTGTGTGTGTTTTCATATCTATCAGTGTGTGTGTTTTCATATCTATCAGTGTGTGTGTGTTTTCATATCTATCAGTGTGTGTGTTTTCATATCTATCAGTGTGTGTGTTTTCATATCTATCAGTGTGTGTGTTTTCATATCTATCAGTGTGTGTGTTTTCATATCTATCAGAGTGTGTGTTTTCATATCTATCAGTGTGTGTGTTTTCATATCTATCAGTGTGTGTGTGTTTTCATATCTATCAGAGTGTGTGTTTTAACATCTATCAGAGTTTGTCTTTTCATCGGTGGAATAACTACAGAGTCTTCAAACATATCGTAGTGTAGTGTAGTGTGAACCATCTCCTCCCCATCATACCTCACAGTGTAGATGATAACCTTCTCATGGTGTAATGGAAAGGTGCCACTCTGTGAGGAATGCATTTTTCTCTGTTGAAATCATGCCTAAAGTATGTGTCGCTGCGTGTCTCAGTGTGTGTCAGATGCACACACACACACACTCACACTCACACTCACACTCACACTCACACTCACACACACTTCCACTAGAGTTTCTCTCTCTCTTAGTAGCCTAAAAAAACCACGAGTCATTTTATGAATCGGTGTAAATTAGCTGTTAATACGCCTCTGATTTCACGTCTCTCTTCTTATCGAACGCTTTCTGTAGCTTCCTGCTTTCCACTCTCCTCGTTTTATCCGAGACGTGTTGGATCCTGTCTCCTGTTCAGATGTGCAGCAACTCCCCACAGATCATCAGACCTTCAGCATCACTGTCTCCTATAGGCTGGGAATCACCAGGCTCCCCACGATACCATACTATCGCGATACTTACGCCACGATACCATAGTATTGCGATTCTACGATATGCGAAGTATTGCGACACGATATATTGCGATATAGCAAATCACATGCAACATGTATACACTTTGACAATAAAACACGATTGAAAGGCTTTAGACACAATCAGGATATTATTGACATGAAGAGTTACATTAAAAACACGAACCCTCCTCTGTGCTGATTCAAAGTAGAGCTGCACAATTTATTGACGGATTGATGCATTGATGACGTGTTTTTGTTAGTCTGTTAGGAAGTTAGTATCTCCACATTTCCACTGCAAAAGTCACTTTCTGATGTCTTTTCTACATCACCATGTGTCCCCGGTGTGTCAGGAGACTCACTAAGTGATGTCTTTTCTACATCTGTGTGTCCCCGGTGTGTCCCTGGTGTGTCAAGAGACTCTCAAAGTGATGTCTTCTCTACATCTATGTGTCCCCGGTGTGTCCCTGGTGTGTCAGGAGACTCTCAAAGTGATGTCTTCTCTACATCTATGTGTCCCCGGTGTGTCCCGGTGTGTCAAGAGACTCACAAAGTGATGTCTTCTCTACATCTATGTGTCCCCGGTGTGTCAGGAGACTCACTAATGCCGCAGTTCCACTACACGGTCGGCCTCGGCCACGCTCGGTACGGCTCGGTACGGCTTGGCCGCGTTGGGCTGACTCACTTCATGCTGCGCTTCCATTACAGTTTAGGAACTAGGGTAGTCACTATAGTAACGCAGTGTAGGCGGAGCCGTGAGGTGATCTTCAGAGAACTCCAGAAAACACAACACAGCCGTTAGCTGTTAGCACTCAGAGCTCACAGCTCCTTATATATGTTCAGAAACTAGACAGAAGTTAAACAAGTACAAACCACAGACTGCCTGTGTCATGGTGAATACAGTCGCTGCTTTATTTATGTCTGTATAGGCCGTTGTTGTGAGTGTGGACGGTCGGAGCATATACTGCGTTAGCTTAGCCAATCTCCATTTAGAAATCACGCATTTTAAAAGGTTTTTCGCCTGCCGTCTGTCTGCAGACTTGACAAAGCATTAATTCATGGTTTTTACTAACCGGTATCAGTATGTTGTTACTTCATCATTTTGAAACGTGTATTACAATTAAATCACGGTCAAATATGTTCATCTTGTTGTAGTTGGAGCCCTCTTGCCAGCGCTCCTCTCTCTAGTTTAGCATACTCAGCCCGACTCAGCCCTGTTTGTTGGCCCCGATAGAACCACAATTTTGTCGGGCCAGAAAAGAGGTGAAAAAGTGGCCCCGGGCCGGGCCGTGACTAGGCCTAGTGGAAGCGCAACCAAAAACGGGTGCGGCACGACACGGCACGCTTAAAGCGAGCTCCGCGCTGTAGTGGAAATGCGCCATTGGTGATGTCTTCTCTACATCTATGTGTCCCCGGTGTGTCAGGAGACTCTCAAAGTGATGTCTTCTCTACATCTATGTGTCCCCGGTGTGTCCCCGGTGTCAGGAGACTCACAAAGTGATGTCTTCTCTACATCTATGTGTCCCTGGTGTGTCCCCGGTGTGTCCCCGGTGTGTCAGGAGACTCACAAAGTGTCAGGAAATAAACCCCTCTCTTTTTTCCTCCGTACCCACATCTCTAAAAACGGGGGAACAACGGAGCTGATCCAGATTTGCTGCGTCATGACGGCATTACTAAAATGTGGGCGGGCTTTACACCAACGGGCCAATCAGAAACGTAGCTGTCAGAAACAATGAGACGTGTTCTGGAAGTAATATGGTCTGTGTTTACATTAGCATGCTAACACTCAGAGCTAACCTGTACTGGAGAGAGCATGTGTGAAGAAGCAGGAAATAGAAAGTACTCATCTTGTGGTAAACAGTACCACTTAGATATGGCCCTATAAGACATTGTTCAAATATAGCACAATAGGTGAGCTTTAAAGAAAAGCAATGGGACTTTTTGCCGTTGGTTATTAAATTATAGCAGAAAATAATCTCTTGAAATCTCATATTTATGATACTTCAACGTTTGGGAATTGATGAAATGCTAACACATTTCCGGGTTTTAGGACTCATTCCTTCACTAGTCAATACGAGCTGGGGCTATATCCAAATCACAGATCCTCTTAAAACGTAAACAACAACGAGACGTCGGAGCTCCGTGAAAACAAAGCTGTCTCTGCGTCTGACGCTCTGTTTGATTCTCACATTTCTGGACAAATTATACAGTTTCTGAGGAACAGAAATATTGTTTTCTGGCAACATTTTTCGGGAAAATCGGCAACAAAACCCTGAGACGGATCGTAAATAGCTTCTCCATATTTCTCACTTCTGCATTTCCTGTGTTTCTGAAGTGAAACCCACATCTCGCTCGTGCTAAATCTGGATCATTGGTGTATTAAGAACGCACTTCTGACGGTTTCTTTTCATGAAATCAACAAAGCGGATCTATTTTTTACTCCCAACAGATCACAGGAATTGGGTCATTTGAGCGGATCAGAGTATTCCTTGGCAGCTGATAGTGAGCGTAGCGCCGGCTCTACCTAAAGATCAGACGAGAGAGACGTAAGCTGATTTGCATCAATTTAGATTAGAGACAAATCCACTTTTCTGTGGACTCTAAAGCCCCAACAAGCAGATACATCTCTCTGGCAACGATCAGTTCAGACACGGCTGATTTCTAGTAGGCTTCAAAGATAATATAGAGATGATCTGCTGATAACACTCAGAGGTGGGAAGTAGTGGAGTACAAATACTTTGTTACTGTACTTAAGTACATGTTTCTGGCATCAGTACTTTACTCCACTACTTATTTTTCTGACCACTTTTTACTTTGACTTCTTACATGTTGAACACAAATACCTGTACTTTCTACTTCTTACATTTTGAACACAAATACCTGTACTTTCTACTTCTTACATGTTGAACACAAATACCTGTACTTTCTACTTCTCACATGTTGAACACAAATACCTGAACTTTCTACTTCTTACATGTTGAACACAAATACCTGTACTTTCTACTTCTTACATGTTGAACCCAAATACCTGTACTTTCTACTTCTTACATGTTGAACACAAATACCTGTACTTTCTACTTCTCACATGTTGAACTCAAATACCTGTACTTTCTACTTCTCACATTTCCCAAACAGGCTGGTTCCTTTAGTTTGAATGTGTGTTTGGTGGCGTGATCATTATTATTTAGAGTCATTGCGTGCCTATTGATTTGAACACGATCCGTGTATCCATCATTTCCTGGTCTTCTCTAAAGAAGAGGGACCAATGAAAACGTTGTCATGTTGCCGTTGTTCAGCATGGAAACATTCATTAGCTAACAATGACATTATTGTTCTATTAATATAAAGGGAGGTCAGGTACTCTTTAAAACAGCTGCTAGTTATGGGTACTTTTTACTGAAGTACATTTCAAAGCCTCTTTACTTTTACTTGAGTAAAGAAGTTTAGTCAGTACTTCTACTTTCACCAGAGTATTTTTAAACACGAGTATCTGTACTTCTACTTGAGTAAAGGATGTGTGTACTTCTACTTGAGTAAAGGATGTGTGTACTTCTTGAGTAAAGGATGTGTGTACTTCTTGAGTAAAGGATGTGTGTACTTCTTGAGTAAAGGATGTGTGTACTTCTACCTGAGTAAAGGATGTGTGTACTTCTACTTGAGTAAAGAATGTGTGTACTTCTACCTGAGTAAAGGATGTGTGTACTTCTTGAGTAAAGGATGTGTGTACTTCTACTTGAGTAAAGGATGTGTGTACTTCTACCTGAGTAAAGGATGTGTGTACTTCTACTTGAGTAAAGGATGTGTGTACTTCTACCTGAGTAAAGGATGTGTGTGTACTTCTACTTGAGTAAAGGATGCGTGTACTTCTACTTGAGTAAAGGATGCGTGTACTTCTACTTGAGTAAAGGATGTGTGTGTACTTCTACTTGAGTAAAGGAAGTGTGTACTTCTACTTGAGTAAAGGATGCGTGTACTTCTACTTGAGGAAAGGATGCGTGTACTTCTACTTGAGTAAAGGATGCGTGTACTTCTACTTGAGTAAAGGATGCGTGTACTTCTACTTGAGTAAAGGATGCGTGTACTTCTGCTTGAGTAAAGGATGCGTGTACTTCTGCTTGAGGAAAGGATGCGTGTACTTCTACTTGAGGAAAGGATGCGTGTACTTCTGCTTGAGTAAAGGATGCGTGTACTTCTGCTTGAGTAAAGGATGCGTGTACTTCTACTTGAGGAAAGGATGCGTGTACTTCTACTTGAGGAAAGGATGCGTGTACTTCTACTTGAGGAAAGGATGCGTGTACTTCTACTTGAGTAAAGGATGCGTGTACTTCTACTTGAGTAAAGGATGTGTGTACTTGTACCCTCTCTGCTCAGTCCTCGTTAGGAACCACTAGGAGGAGCCGTGGCCACACCTGGAGAGACATTAGATTGAGAGTTTGGAAGAAGTGTGATCACATCACTTTGGAAATAGTGTTTCCGTCTCGTTTCAGCCATGCAGCGAGTCCCCAGCAGGTGCCATCGTGGGCTCTAATGGTTGTGTGTTAAATAATTGAAGTCTCTAAATGAAGTCTGAAGTCTAAATGTCCCAAAAATCTCCTCTTCTTAGTCTGTCCCTCACCTCTTGTTCCTCGAACTCAGTGAGAAACGTCATGGAGTTCAAGAGAGATGGTAGGAGAGTTCATCAGGAGACTCTTTATGATGAGACAGAGGATACTACGGAGTCAGTCCGGGGAAACATAAGTCACATTTTAACACTGATTATCCACAAACTGTGAGATGTAATAGTTCCTTTAGAGCGTCCTACACAATAAACACCTTTTTAAAGACATCAGCTTGGATATGAAAGTATGACAGTTACAGATACTGAAAGTAATCCTTTAATAGCAGACCTTATTTAACACGTTTAATCCAGAGATGTTGGTCATTTGCACACAATTTAGATTTGTCTCTCGTCCAAACTGAACATGTGACTATATATCAATGCAGCAGTTTCCATCCAGAACAGTAGTTGTAGTGGAAAACATGCACCTCGACATCTTGTACTCATTTTAATATCAACAAACACAGAGCAGGAGACTTCCCCTTGCACTTCAAAATGTCAGAATGATTACCCTTATATTTAAAAGGTAACAATATGCTTCAACATTTCTCCTGTAACTTGTGACAGAAAGCAGATTAACAAATGATTTCACTGCGTCAAATCAGACACGTTATAACGTCTACATTCTGTGTGGTTGTTTAATCTGGAAGAGTCTTTGGACGAGTGAAGCCTCTCGTTAGGGAAGATATTGTGCATCACCTGAGCTGTTTCCGTCTTCATTGTTTGATAGGTAGAGTGTCTTATGGCGCATTTCCACTGCAGGGCCTCGCACGGCTTAGTACGATATAGTTAGGCCTTGTTAGGCCAGGCTCACTTTATGCTGCGTTTCCATTACAGTGTAGGAGCTGGGGCAGTAACTATAGTAACGCAGTGTAGGCGGAGCCGTGACGTCATCTTCAATGAGAACCCCAGAAAACCAACATCAGCCGTTAGCTGTTAGCACTCAGAGCTCACAGCTCCTCATATCTATTCAGAAACTAGACAAAAGTTAAACAAGTACAAACCACAGACTGCCTGTGTCATGGTGAATACAGTCGCTGCTTTATTTATGTCTGTATAGGCCGTTGTTGTGAGTGTGGACGGTCAGAGCATATACAACGTTAGCTTAGCCAATCTCCATTTAGAAAACACGCATTTTAAAAGGTTTTTCGCCTGCCGTCTGTCTGCAGACTTGACAAAGCATTAATTCATGGTTTTTACTAACCGGTATCAGTATGTTGTTACTTCGGCATCATTTTGAAACGTGTATTACAATTAAATCAGGGTCAAATGTGTTCATTTTGTTGTAGTTGTAGCCCCCTTGCCAGCGATTCTCTCACTAGTTTAGCATACTCAGCCCGGTTGTTGGCCCGGAAAGAACCTCGATTTTGGAGAGCCAGAAAATTGTGAAAAAGTACCCGTTAGCCGGAACTACGCCTAGTGGAAACGCAACAAAAAACGGGCCGGGTTTGGCACGGCACGCTTAAACCGTGCTACGCGCTGCAGTGGAAATGCGCCATTAAACTCTACAGCTGCACCTGTGATGGGGTAAAAACAAAATACAGTTGGATTCGTCCTCATTTTCTGGCATTTTATCACTGCTGCTTATCTGCTGGGTACAGACTGGCTAGAATCACACACACACACACACACACACACACACACACACACACACACACACACACACACACACACACACACACACACACACACACACACACACACACACTGTAATGAGATGCGTCTTTCTGAGGATTGTCTCCACACGTCTGACATGATTCTGAGAAAAGACGGATAAAAGTTGATGATTTTTACGTTGCTTTTTGGTGATTTTGCCCCATAAAGGATTACCGGGGACTTTCCGGCCTTCTATATCTATTTCCTGGAAACGTATCAGCACATATCGTGTAAACATAATATCGAAAGTGGTGATTTTACACAGTTTTTATGGAGAGAAGTTTGACAGATCTGTCTATTAAATCAACAAATCCAGTAGTGGACAAACTTAGTGAGTGTTTCATCACCTTCTTCCATCTTTATTTATTGACTTAGTCTGTCCTTACATTTATGATATTCAAGATACAAGCCTATGTCAAATCCATATATATATATAAAAACCACAATAACATATTTACAGTTCGATAGAAGCAGATTACAAGACAATGATATAAAGAGGAATTGGGTATATCCTAAAAATAAGTGCTTCCCCTTGCTTCATTTCCCGGTAAAATATAACAGAGATATATTTAAATATCTCTCAGAATGATTTATGTAGTATCAGGGACCCTAACAGCACATGTATGGTACAGAAAATATTGAAATTGGTGCTTTTTAGGTGCTTTTTGTGGAGAAAAGGATGGAGCGAGCGATCTGCATTTAAATTCCAGTAGTCGTCAAATTCACGTCCGAGTCAACTGAGGATTTCTTTAATAGACGCCGTCTCCCTGTTGCTCAGCTTCCAAGTATGTGTTGTCGTTTCATTCATAAATAATGCAGTTAATCCAGTTTGGAATTAGAGTCAGTGTGTAAAAGAGGAACAGGGTTTATACAGGTGAGCAACGGCTGTGATGAACATTGGGTTTGCATTCTTCACCTCACCTGAAGCTCTCTGACGCTGAGGTGAAGTATGTCCTCCAGGCGCTTTCACCTGAGTCACTGAGAGCAGCTCAAACACACACACACGGCTTCACACACACACACACACACACACACACACACACAGCTTCACACACACACACACACAGCTTCACACACACACACACACACACACACACACACACACACAGCTTCACACACACACACACACACACACACAGCTTCACACACACACACAGCTACACACACACGCACACACACACAGCTTCACACACACACACACACCACACACACCACACACACACACAGCTTCACACACACACACAGCTTCACACACACAGCTTCACACACACACACACACACAGCTTCACACACCCACACACACCACACCCACACACACCACACACACACACACACACACACACTAGCTGCTCAGACATTGAGATTAGTCAGGTGTTTCTGTAAACCCTCGCATTAGTAAAAAAGGCTTTTTGTTAGACTTCTGAGTGTCTAGGGAACACACCTCTGTACCTATGGGGAGGATGTAAACACACACACACACACACACACACACACACACACCTACAGACAGACACTTTGCGCCATCCTCATATTGCATAATGTGTTGGACATGAGCAGACAGATCTCAGTGAGGACACTTCCTGTAATCACGTCTCTGTAATATTTTCCTATATTCTAGTGTGTTTGTAGATTCTGCTGGACACACTTTCTTTTTGAAATGCATGTTTTATATTTCCAAAGCACTGAATGATGTCATTAACTCTCTGAGGTCTGAGCCCTGTTTTCACATGTTTGCCTCTGTGCTGCACAATCAAGTAATATCATGTTTTTTTTTCATGACAAGCTAAGCTATCAGCACACACAGGGAAGTCACATGGATGTACAAATTGTTATGAGACCATAAGTACAACAAAAAACAGAGGGTTAAGCACCAAACGGGTCACATTATTTTATATTGACGTATTTTTGTAGGCAGAAGTTAGCATCCATGGTTCCTTCCACAAAAAAACAGTGGGTCGTATTATTAAAATATTATTTCATGCTAACAACCAAAAACACATTCAGAAAACCCTTGACCTCCAGACCAGCAGGAAGTGCTAAACTGAGTCATTTTGGGGTTTTCATACCTGCTCCGCACCTTATAATTAAAATATAGAACTGGCCTTAGCTGCCTCTCACCCTTTCCATGGTTTAATATCTAATAAAAGCCCCCAAGAAATGATTAAAAAACTAAGAAAGATGTGTCCTTAGCCAGTGAAGCTGTATATTTGCCATTATATATGAAGCAGATCAGTGTAGTTTTGACGAGAAGTCTCCATCATATGCATCCAGCGTCTCTGCTGTCACATAAAGCAGCACTTATCAGCAGATTCATCATCAGAGGGAAGCACTTAGAGCTCATTATTAACCCTAACAAGCCCCGAGAGTGGGTTAGGGCTCCATCTTCCTCCTGGAGGATCCTCAGGCTCAGACTGGTGTCCACTCCCTAATGGATTCACTCCCAGATAGACAGTATGAATGGAGCTGAACGGAGTCCTGGGCGTTTCCTGTGTTTAATCACCTACTCAGAGAGGCTTTCATCACCAGGATGTAGAAGAGGCGGAGGTCTGATTGAATTTAAAAAGGGAGGTTGCTAACAAGTGTCTAAAAGAGACGACTAAACGTCATCACGCCCAACATTAGCCGTCTTTAGCTTAGCGGTGGTGACGTGAAGTCATGTGACCGTGCTGTAGTTCCTTTATAGCCCAACATTAGCCACCTTTAGCTTAGCGGTGGTGACGTGAAGTCATGTGACCGTGCTGTAGTTCCTTTAGAGCCCAACATTAGCCACATTTAGCTTAGCGGTGGTGACGTGAAGTCATGTGACCGTGCTGTAGTTCCTTTATAGCCCAACATTAGCCTCCTTTAGCTTAGCGGTGGTGACGTGAAGTCATGTGACCGTGCTGTAGTTCCTTTATAGCCCAACATTAGCCACATTTAGCTTAGCGGTGGTGACGTGAAGTCATGTGACCGTGCTGTAGTTCCTTTATAGCCCAACATTAGCCTCCTTTAGCTTAGCGGTGGTGACGTGAAGTCATGTGACCATGCTGTAGTTCCTTTATAGCCCAACATTAGCCACCTTTAGCTTAGCGGTGGTGACGTGAAGTCATGTGACCGTGCTGTAGTTCCTTTATAGCCCAGCATTAGCCTCCTTTAGCTTAGCGGTGGTGACGTGACCGTGCTGTAGTTCCTTTATAGCCCAACATTAGCCACCTTTAGCTTAGCGGTGGTGACGTGAAGTCATGTGACCGTGCTGTATTTCCTTTATAGCCCAACATTAGCCACCTTTAGCTTAGCGGTGGTGACGTGAAGTCATGTGACCATGCTGTAGTTCCTTTATAGCCCAACATTAGCTTTTACTTTGAGCTGATTATCTGCAGCCCTAATTGAGTGTATATAATAGATCTGCTGCAGAACTGTTACTCATCCTCTTAAACAAGCCTGTCCGCACACGCACACTTGTGATGTAACAACAATGAGTCTATTGTCCTTTGTCCCGTCCTCTAGAACAATAACGGACTCTCTCTAGTCTCCAGCTTTTCTACAGTCTCTCAAACTGTAGAGGGATTGTTCATAATTCAGCTGGAGACACGTTAGAAACCAGCTTTGTTTACTCACAACAACAGAAGGTGAACTTGTTGCACTTGTTCTTTAGACTAACAATTCAGATGTGAAGAGACAGGCTTCAAGATCCTGGAAAGGAATCCTTGAGAGGTGCTTGAATTTCACTTCTTAAAGGTACCACAAAATCCACCCCCTTAAGTGTTACCAGGGGCATGAGAACATCCTCCACAGAAGGGGTGGCGGTGCCGTGAAGACGGACGAATATGGATGCTGATGGGCGGACAGTAAAGCACCACAAAATCCACCCCCTTTTAGTGTTACCAGGGGCATGAGGTTCTGGCGGGTGTGGATGGAGGGGTTTAGTCCGAGTGGAGTGTGCTTGAGTGCGGGTCCCCGGGTTCTCACGGTGCGCATGGTTATGGATGAGTGAGTGTTTAAAGGGTCTGCTGGTAGTCAGGAGTCCGCCATGTGAGGCTTGGAGAGCGGGCATAGTGAGGTGTATTTACTGGTGTGTTTCCCTGGATGATGGAAATAACCTAAGTGCACATGTTAGGGACACATGCTGGAGGTCTTTAGTCCGTCCTTTGGGGGTCTTGGGGCGCTCCTATTATACTATTTTTTGCATAATAGGTGACCTTTAAAAGCTTAATGCTTAAACAACAAAGGGCTGTTTCTACATGGTTCATCAGTGACCAATCTTATTACATTACATTTAGCTGATGCTTTTATCCAATGTTTTTTATCACAGTAAGTGCATTCAGCCAGAATCCAGCAGGTACATTTCCTGTCTGTAAACCCAACCAGATTAAGAGTTATTTCATTAGCTTCATCAGGTGATATCAACAGAGACTGAGAACAGGTCCCTCCAGACAGCCCTCCTTTATTCCATTATTGAATGTCCATGACTCTTCCTCTATGAGTCTTCCTCAGGATCTGATGCAACCTTTCCTAAAGTCTCATGTAACGTCTCGTCTGTGCCATTGTTTTAGCTTTTTGTCAGTTTCATGCAGCCTTACCTGGGGAAATCCACTCTCAATGTAGTCTAATGAATCTCACAAATTAAGACCACAAAGGCATCCTTCTTCTCAAAAAGTCAACATACACTGTGTCTTCCTGAGGATTTGATATTTTAGAAGTTGATGGTATAGAAACACATCATTAAAAGCTCTAAGAAAGAAAATACTGCATAGGCTGTGTCTTACTTAAGGCGAGACACGGCAGGCAAAAACATCGTTTTTCCTGCACTGGTCAATTTTGAGATTTTGTGCTATTTTGATTCCATAACATGTTTTCTTTCAGGCTTTTGGAAGGAAAACGTACAAAATACACATTTAAGTGTTTATTTTACTATAGTTTGTCTATTTGCGTCTGTAGATTTCTCCTAAATTCACCAAAAGTTAGCATTCTAACGTAACATAAAGTACCGCGACCGCTGTTTGCACCATGTCTTCAGAGGTATCGTTAGAAAGCTCCGTTTCTCCTGCACAATCTCATCGGATCCAAATATGGTCATTTCCTTTGTATCAGCAACCAATCGTGAAAGTGCAAAGGGGTCTTAAACCAAGAAACGAAATCTCATTGGCTGGTGTCAATTTCTGACAACGTGATTCGTTCAGATGCGTCACGTGGTGTGCTAAAGCACTTCCTGGTTAGCTTTCCGCTAGAAATTTAAATCTGAAAATGGCAAAATAACGGAGAAATAAACGTTCACAGAGGAGACGACAACAATTGTCACTTGCACAAAGCAAGGTTATACAAAAAACAAATGACCCCGAACATGAAATACCTTCACGGAGTGCGTCGATGCGCAGGCTATCATCCAGATAACAGGAGGGTTTAGCTAGCGTCACACTGCAATCTTTAAAGGTCGTTTTCTCAAAATGAGTTTTTTCTCCTACTCTGAGTTTGAAATTTCCACTTCAGTAGCAGTTACATACACCAAACCTTCCAGTTATATTCCTATCAATATTATGAAGGCTTTTACAGAAGGGGTTGGTCATATATAATTCATAGCCTGAATTATATAACATTTTATACCTAAAAACATGGCGAAAATTGATATTTTAGGGCTGTTGACAGTATTTTCTGATTTATGGAGTGATACAAAGAGATATCCAAAATCCCTTCTGTAAAAGCCTTAGATACTAATATGACTACAAAATGAAACAATAATTTTGATCCTGGCTTTATCCAAAGTTCAGATTTCGGTTCCTGAAATGTGTTAAAATATGCGCATATGTCATGAGATAATGGTTCATTTGCATATTTAAACATGCTATTTCAGAAAACTTGTAATACAAACAACAATTGCCTTATTGTAAGTAATTAACTCGAGAAATTTTTAGCTGATATCTTTAAGTTAAAAAAATTACCCTATTCACCTGGGGTGTCTCGCCTTAATGGTTAATTATTGTTTGGTCTACAAAAAAAGGTTAGCAATGTGCTTAAACTCATAATACTCCTTGAAAAATGCTTGGTTTTCAACATAATCTTGCTTTTCACGTACCAAATCACTCATGTTAACCAATGTATGGCTATATTAAGGAATTCTGGGTCTACATACTGTATTTCCATCTATTACTTGTTGATTTCCTGTACTCATCTGGCAATAGTTTTCTTGCTTAATGGTTAATTATTGTTTGGTGTACAAGAAATGATTAGCAACATGCTTAAATTCAAATATACACTTTGAAAAATGCTTGGTTTTCAACATGATCTGGTGTTTCACGTACCAAAGCACTCGTTAACCAACAATCTAGACATGTATGGCTATATTAAGGAATTCTGGGTGTATATATATATACTGTATTTCCATCTATTACTTGACATGTTTTGTTGGTTTCCTGTCCTCATCTGGCTATTATCTTCTTGCTTAATGGTTAACTATTGTTTGGTGTACAAAAGAAGGTTAGCAACATGCTTGAATTAAAATATACTACTTGATAGGGATGTCCCAATCACCTTTTTTTGCTCCCGATCCGATTCCGATCATTTGATTTTGACAATCTGCCGATACCGATTTTTCCCGATCCGATCTTTATGCAATGCATTAAGAGAAAAAAAAGGAGAAAAGCATTCAAGTTGTCCCTTAAACCCCACGTTCTCCACCACAGATAACGGCTGGTCATCCAACGCGATGAATTCAGCTATCTTGGCTGTTATGTTTTTGGCCTTTTCACTGTTCTGGGGCAGTTTCTCTTTCCTTTTAAAAGTCTCTGAAAGTGTCGGTTGTTTCAGTGCCGTTACCTGAGTGGCCGCTGTGTACTCGTCGTGTTGTTGTTGGTGTTTGTATTAGATTGGTCGTGTTGAACGTAGCTCTGTTCTTTCCACCACGCGGAACCTCCGCCTTGCAAACATTGCATCTGGCTGTTACACTGCCTTCGCTTTCAATTTTATAATACTTCCAAACTCCTGACATTTTCTCTGTCCCGACTCCCGAGTCACCAGCTGAACGTAGCCTCTCGTTAGCTTACTGCTACTATTAGACACTGCGCCCTGCCCACTCTGTTGCCAGATTTGAGAGAAATAAGCAACCAGGTCTATGAAAACAAGCCCAAAAGAAGCAACACATACATGATGTTGAGTAATTTTAAACCAAAACTAAGGCCTCAGGATGACTTTAAGAAGTGAACATGGTCATTTTTGTTTTGTAACATTAAATAAAATAATAAAAATATTTTATTAAAAAAATTAAAAAAATCCCGATCCCCGATTTTTTTCTCCCGATTCCGATCTTTTGAAAATCACGTGATCGGCTCCGATCCCCGATCACGTGATCGGATCGGGACATCTCTACTACTTGAAAAATGATTGATTTTCTACATAATCTGGCTTTTCACTTACCAAATCACTCATACATCTATCAGGGTGTCCGCGGGGTCTTAAAAAGTATTAAAAGTTGATAAATCAATTTAGCGAAAATGAAGGCTATTAAAAAGTATTAAACGGCATTTTCCAAGGTATTTCATTTTGTAGCTTGTTTCCAATAAGTATATAAATTGTCCAAAGAGGTTGTATTCTACAGTGTGCCTGAATGTAATCACTGCGTAGGTGTGTAGTGTGATTCTGTGTAGTTTATTTATGGCATCCCGTTGGATGTGACGTCATCTGAACAGGACATCGCACGCTCACTGCTTGATAGCGCGCGAAGGTCCGTTTACGCCGGTTGTTAAACAACATCGTTATGGGAAAATGCAAGTTTGCGTCCAAATGGTTGGAAGATAAGGAGGAAGGACAATCAATACTGTATATAGTCAATGTGAGGTAAAGTGTGTCGCCAAGGTAACCGGTTAGAACTCCAAGTGGCGATGAGGTCTTAAAATATATAGAAAGGGTCTTGAAAGGTATTACATTTGACTTCAGGATTCCTGCATATACCCTGATCTTTACATGTATGGCTATATGAAGACATGTGCCCGCCCCTCCATCTCACATTGTTGTTCTGATCTATTACCTCACAGTTTTTGGCAGTAAGCGGTCGTCTCATCCTCAGCATTGTCTCCGTTTTATTGTCAGCGCTTCCTGCAGCCGTGTGTCTCCGTCACCACGTGTTCTGCATATTGAATCAGTTATTTCTGGCTGCTGTGTTTTGTTCTCCAGCTGCTAAAAATACACCCTCACCTCTTCGCTCGTGGGCTCCAGATACCATCGGCATTGTGTTTGATTAGCTGATGTTATTGTGGTGTTTTTAATACTCTGACACGAGGTGGAGGGTTGTAAAGAGAACATGTTTATCCAAAGCGACGTACAATGACCAATTACAGGGACATTCTCCCTGGTGTAACTGAGGGCTAAGTGCCTTACTCAAGGGCACACTAGGTGGTGTTCCAGGCGGGATTTGAACTCACGACCTTCCGATCTTCAGCCCACCTCACTATCCATTAGACCAACACATGGAGGTACAAACAGCTGCAGAGGAAGCAGCAGCGTTCAGAGGGAGATTCTCTCTGTGTGTGTGTGTGTGTGTGTGTGTGTGTGTGTGTGTGTGTGTGTGTGTGTGTGTGTGTGTGTGTGTGTGTGTGTGTGTGTGTGTGTGTGTGTGTGTGTGTGTGTGTGTGTGTGTGTGTGTGTGTGTGTGTGTGTGTGTGTGTGTGTGTGTGTGTGTGTGTGTGTGTGTGTGTGTGTGTGTGTGTGTGTGTGTGTGTGTGTGTGTGTGTGTGTGTGTGTGTGTGTGTGTGTGTGTGTGTGTGTGTGTGTGTGTGTTAGAAGCAGGGTCACCTCTGTTCCAGCTGTCTTAGGGTTGCAGGCTTGTCGTGCCCCTCACACTTGCAAATATGTCTCAACACAAAGCAGTCGTTTCTTCAGAGCGCACATGTGCTACACTTCACACACACACACACACTGAGGCACCCGGACGGGCACACGACACACCCCACGCAGACCAACTGCCCGCTCAATCAAACTAACCAGAACATGAGGTTTGAAATTGGACAAGTGGAACAACATCTTACTTTTTTGTTTTGTTAACAGTGGTGCAGGGATGTGGTGGAGGCTAATGTTGGGCTATTAAGGAACTACAGCACGGTCACATGACTTCACGTCACCACCGCTAAGCTAAAGGTGGCTAATGTTGGGCTATAGAGGAACTACAGCACGGTCACATGACTTCACGTCACCACCGCTAAGCTAAAGGTGGCTAATGTTGGGCTATAGAGGAACTACAGCACGGTCACATTACTTCACGTCACCACCGCTAAGCTAAAGGTGGCTAATGTTGGGCTATAGAGGAACTACAGCACGGTCACATGACTTCACGTCACCACCGCTAAGCTAAAGGAGGCTAATGTTGGGCTATAAAGGAACTACAGCACGGTCACATGACTTCACGTCACCACCGCTAAGCTAAAGGTGGCTAATGTTGGGCTATAAAGGAACTACAGCACGGTCACATGACTTCACGTCACCACCGCTAAGCTAAAGGAGGCTAATGTTGGGCTATAAATGAACTACAGCACGGTCACATGACTTCACGTCACCACCGCTAAGCTAAAGGTGGCTAATGTTGGGCTATAAAGGAACTACAGCACGGTCACATGACTTCACGTCACCACCGCTAAGCTAAAGGTGGCTAATGTTGGGCTATAAAGGAACTACAGCACGGTCACATGACTTCACGTCACCACCGCTAAGCTAAAGGAGGCTAATGTTGGGCTATAAATGAACTACAGCACGGTCACATGACTTCACGTCACCACCGCTAAGCTAAAGGTGGCTAATGTTGGGCTATAAAGGAACTACAGCACGGTCACATGACTTCACGTCACCACCGCTAAGCTAAAGGTGGCTAATGTTGGGCTATAAAGGAACTACAGCACGGTCACATGACTTCACGTCACCACCGCTAAGCTAAAGGAGGCTAATGTTGGGCTATAAATGAACTACAGCACGGTCACATGACTTCACGTCACCACCGCTAAGCTAAAGGTGGCTAATGTTGGGCTATAAAGGAACTACAGCACGGTCACATGACTTCACGTCACTACCGCTAAGCTAAAGGTGGCTAATGTTGGGCTATAAAGGAACTACAGCACGGTCACATGACTTCACGTCACCACCGCTAAGCTAAAGGTGGCTAATGTTGGGCTATAAAAGAACTACAGCACGGTCACATGACTTCACGTCACCACCGCTAAGCTAAAGGAGGCTAATGTTGGGCTATAAAGGAACTACAGCACGGTCACATGACTTCACGTCACCACCGCTAAGCTAAAGGAGGCTAATGTTGGGCTATAAAGGAACTACAGCACGGTCACATGACTTCACGTCACCACCGCTAAGCTAAAGGTGGCTAATGTTGGGCTATAAAGGAACTACAGCACGGTCACATGACTTCACGCCACCACCGCTAAGCTAAAGGAGGCTAATGTTGGGCTATAAAGGAACTACAGCACGGTCACATGACTTCACGTGACCACCGCTAAGCTAAAGGTGGCTAATGTTGGGCTATAAAGGAACTACAGCACGGTCACATGACTTCACGTGACCACCGCTAAGCTAAAGGTGGCTAATGTTGGGCTGTAAAGGAACTACAGCACGGTCACATGACTTCACGTGACCACCGCTAAGCTAAAGGTGGCTAATGTTGGGCTATAAAGGAACTACAGCTAAGCCTAAAGGAGACTCCTAAAGAATCAGAAGCAAAAAAACGATTGACTTTAAGATGAGGAAACAGGAAATGCTAAATCATTTCTGGGTTTTCTTACTCATTTCTCTGTATCAACGGTTTGGAAACAGTTTAAGAAATACAACCAACTTATGGGAACTGTATCCCGCTAGGAAAACAATTAATTTGCACCTCAGAGTTTTGACTAATCAGTGATTGTGTTTTTGTTCGTGTCTAACATGAGATTCCTCAAAATCCTTTGACAAATGGCATGATATCACTATTTCATTATAAACATTCCTGGGGAGGGTGATGGGAAATGTAAGAGGAGCAGCTCTGACAGTTGGCCTAGCAGTTGGAGTCACACACACACACACACACACATACACACACACACTCACACACACACACACTCACAGCCTTCTCCCTTGGGGGAACCATACCAGCCATCTGCTGCTGTTTTCATGCATTGCACACCCCTACACTGCACACACACACACACACACACACACACACACACACACACACACACACACACACACACACACACACACACACACACACACACACACACACACACACACACACACACACACAGGGTTGAGAGAGTAACTTTAAAAATGTAATCTGTTACAATTACTTGTTACCTGCAAAAAAGTAATCTCATCTGAGTATCAAACAACTGAAACTCATGAGCACAGGCTACAGTTTAAAAAAGCAGAAATTAAATCTGAGCTCACAGGAAACAGTAAGAAATATGTAAAAAACAAAAAATTCTAATAAAAAGTGAGAATTTAGAAAATATCAAAACTTGAAAAATGGCAGAATTTTATAAAAATTATATTTTTTCTCAAAAAGTCTGATTTTTTTTTTCAATTAAGTTTCAATTTGGAAATGAAGTCAGAAATATGTCAAAAGAAATACAATCAGGACCCTGACCATTTTTTAAAACAAGATGATTAGGGCCACGTAAATAAAAAGAGAAAACATTTTATAAAGCAGATTCAGGCAGTAGGCGTATAGACACACTTAAAGTATTACAGAAAAGAACAGAACACAAAAAGTCAGATTTTTTTTTTTAATACAAAAAGTCAGGAATTGAATAAAGTTCGAAAATTGAGAATTTTCCTTTTTTTGTTTGTTGGAAAGTTTAGTTCTTTGCTAACCCTGTAATCCTGCTAGTGATCCACGATATACCGAAACATTACAGTAATCAGAATTTTTTTTTATATAAATGTAACTAAGGGAATACAGCTTCCTTTTCTGTGTGTCCTGACTCCCATGTAAATCCCATGCCCACACACACGTCACAACCTTTCCTCCATATCATATATCCTTCCTCCCCTCCTTTCTTTACCACACGCTCGTTCTGCCATCGCTCACAGTGCGTTTCCCCGCAGATAACATCAGTCATGGAAGTCTTTTCTCTGCAGCCGGACCTCCAAACCAGCAGGGAGTAACTGGAGGTGGATTTAAGGATAAAAACACTTTATTTGGGGGGGTCTCCGGCGCTCCGTTTCCTTTTTCGAGATGCCTGGGATGAAGTAGCTCCGGGAGAATGTACACTCGTGCTCTGAAGAAGACAAACTTCATTTATCCCTCACGCGGACATTTCTTCTTTCTCTGGAGCTTTATTAGCACGACAGTTGGGAGTCAGAGCAGCAGAGAGAGAGGAGCTCAGAGTCTCTGTGCTTCAGATCAATAGAAGATGTACTGGGAGCTGTGGCTGAGTCAGGTGACAGCCAGCGCCGCGCTGCAATGCATTCTGGTCCAAAACAAAGGTGGGCAAGCGTTGTGAGTGAAGATGTGAACGATATTGGGCTTGATTGTCTGGAAAAGGAGAAATATTTTGTGATAATAGTTTGGATATTGCTCTGATCTGTCTGCACGGCATGTGTCTGCCTCACGGTGCAGACTAACGCTGGAGAGAACTGTATTTCTTGATGCTTTTCCTCCAACATTGCAATGAAACACTTTAAGCTAGCATGGACCTACCTCTACTGTGTTTTGGAAAGAATCAGTATTCATCCTGTCAGTAGCTTAGATCTGGATCAGGAGCATCTTTCCTCACTTACTTTGGCAGAATAATAAATCTTTGTTGCAGCTCCATTACTTACAGATTCATACTTTATGATCCACTTCTCCAGAGGTTTATTATATCAGAGCTTGCAATAAGGAAACGTAATCATAACACTTGTTGACAGAATGTCCAAAATAGCAGTGATCCTGACACGTGTTCATATTTGTTTACTATTTCGTACACATTGTCTCTGGCTCTCTTATTGCATTTTTGCAGCTGTGAGGAAGGGGAAGGTTTGGATAACGTAGGGTTAGGGTTGTGTGTGTGTGGACAAACTACACACTTTTGGGCTTAATTATTTGGCAAAAGAGAAGGATATGGTGTCGATTTGAACATGACTCATCTGTGTGCATGGCATGTGGGGAAAGGCTCCATTTCTTGATGCTTTTCTGCCAACACTGCAATGAAACCCTCAAAACGTACGGTTTGCATGCACCAACCCTTACTTGTTAAAGGAAGAATTCAGTATATACTAAGGTTAAATGACATTAAAGGTCCCATGTCATGCTTTTCTGGTTATTACCCGTCCCCTTGTGTTCTGTAGCTTCTGCATGTGAACGGTCTGCAGAGTCACAAACCCTCAAAGTACACCCTGTAGGGAGTAAAACTCTAACACAGAAAAGACCTGTCTATGCTGCCCCAGAACGCCTCGGTGGAGATTTCTCTTTTTCCATTGTTTGCTTCCTGGGTTCTGTGACGTGTGAACACCCAGATCAACAACAAATGACCGGATTGGCCCAAATGGACCAATCGGCGGAGCACCTCACACACCAGGATCCCTTGGCTAACTAACAGGGAGTCCCATTGACTTGCATAGAGCTCCCTGAACGCTGGTAATAGACGAGTTGGGATGGTGGAGAAATGCTCTCTGCAGACCCATTCTCACAGCGTTATAAACCTTTTTCTTACTCAATATCAAGCCACACTTATTGTTTTTACTTCGGCTGTGAGTGTTTGTGTGCTCAGGATGAGTTTCGCTTGGTCTCGCTGTATCGCCGACCCGGAAACCTGTCCGCTCCTTGCAGCAGCTCGCAGCAGCAACGAGCCTCGCAACGTCCCGACCAACGTCCCGACCAATCAGAGCACACTGGGCTCACAGGGAGGGGGGGGCAGGAGCTCCAACAAGCCGTTTAGGACAGAGAGTGAATGCACATACTATACAGAGATGCTGTATGAGAAACCAATGTGAGTTTGGAACATTGAACAATGTAAATCTATTCTAGTAGACCTCAACAATGGAATTATGATCAGTAGAAATGGCCATGACATGGGACCTTTAAGTGTCTCAGTAGCTTAGATCTGGACACTTGCATCTTTCTAACTTACTAAGAGGTTCCCTGGCGTCTAATATCTGCCAAGTTTGACTTCTCAATTCTCAAATGAACACAAATCTAAAAGGATGAATGATTTCAGATATAAGTGTGATTGTTACTCCTTTATCTGACCTTAGAGATCAGTTTTCCTTCAACTGCTTTTGTGATTTTCTGCAAACATTGCAATGAAACACACTTTACTCTTTAGGTTTGCATGGACCAACGTTCACGGTGTTTTGGAAACATATCTGTATATGTCCTGACTATCATATTGAAGGTCTCAGAAACGTAGATCCTCCTTTCTCACTTACTTTGGCAGAATAATAAATCTTTGTCCAACTTTAGAGACTTCAGACTTTTACACTTGTAATTCAACACCAGCTTCCCTTCTAGCTTGACATTGGGTAACACTTTATATGAAGGTACCCAAATTACCCATTAACTAGTTGTTAATTAACATGCATATTAGCAATATACTGGCTCTTTATTAGTCAGTATAAAACACTTAGTAATGCCTTATTCCACAAGACCATATTCTACAAGTTAGCTAAGAGTTTGTCCTCAATAACCCTCTAATTAGTGCTTATTTATTGTACGTACGGAAGTTGTTGTACATGAGTTAGAGCAGGGGGGTCAAACTCAAATACACAGTGGGCCAAAATTAAAAAATGGGTACTAGTGGAGGGGCCGGACTGGTTCAATGTTTATTGCAGAACTTATTGAAATGAACTTATTGCACATATTAAACCTGGAACTAACAAAGCTTAAATGATTGCCTATAAAAACAACATTAAATTTAAATAATCATTCATTTCTTATGGCTCTATCTGCAGCTTCTCCAGAGTCATTTCTTATGAGTACATTTCTCCACAGGCCAACAACAGCTTCAACAAAACTATTTCCCTCAAAGAACAAACCAAATATGCCCTGTTGTCGTGAGAGAGAAAGTGCAGAAGGAAACATGTAAACTCAGTGTGCTGCTCTGTGATGCTAGCTCAGATACTTGGCATCTCATCTTGGGTGCAAGGTCATCAATATTTGGGGTCAGGCTCTGAGCTGAGGAGACCCTCAGGATGGAGTGAAGGTGTGCGTGCAATATACCGGAGGGCCAGATCTAATAGAAATTAGAAATTATCCTGCGGGCCGAAATTAAATCCACCAAGGGCCTGATTTGGCCCCCGGGCCTCGAGTTTGACACATGTGAGTTAGGGTCTTAATTTGCTCAATATGGGCGTAATGAGGCATTCTCTCATAACACCTAACAAATATGATCTATTCTTATGTAACAAGACGTGAAACTAAAAGTGTTAATTGAGTCAAAATAACTCATAATGTGTTTTTTCTAACTCAGAATATGTTCCCTATTTTAAAGTGAAGTCTTGTTCATAACTGATAAGCTATTAGTTTGACTCTAATGTGATAATGAACAACTAGTTGATGGTGAATAAGTGTACCTTAATCTAAAGTGTTACCTGACGTTGTTTTTGCATTTGTTTGGCTCTTATAAAACTATCATGATGAAATGATATATAATGTATATCTATTGTTCTCAAAGGAAGATCTGTTCTGTTTCTAGTTGTGAAATAGGATAAATGCAGTCGGTATGAATCATATAGCTTCCTGGTTTCTCAGGTGGTCGTTTTTCCGTCAGCAGATGTTGAAATCCGGAAGATGACTGAGGCTTTTCTCCTAAATTCCTGACGTTGTCTCTTTCTGTTCTGCAAATCATCGCTTTGTGATTTGTTTCCTAAGAAGTAGAATTTAATCATTTAGTTGCTATTCTCGAAGACACTAAACATTTGAAGATGACATGTTACTTCGTAGACGCTTTTATCCAAAGCGACTTCCATACTCAATACTGTGGACAATCCCCACAGGAGCAATTTGGGGTGAAGTGTCTCAGGGACACAACGACATGCTGACTGCAGAGGGGTTTGAACCTGTGCTCCCCTGATCCCAACACCAACGCACCACTCCACTGCGCCACAGCCTCCCTTAAGATAACATTAAAGGGAACAACAGAAGAAGACAGAAAGACAGGACAGCCTTGAACAGTTACAGTAAACCTCCATCAGAGTTGCCGTCATTTTAAGTTACATTGCTGTAGCGCCAGTTCAGCCGTTGGCACGCAGTGGAAGGGACTATTTGTTCTTATTTGAAGCAATAAGATAATTTTAAATCAATAATATGACGGGTTTTGTTTTCCCCGGATAACAGGAGCACTGCGCCCTCAAACCAAAATGCAGATTTTCCCCGTAAAAATGTTAAAGTGATCAGAAAACTATATTTCTGTTCCTCAGAAACTGTAATTCCTCCAGAAATCTGAGTTTCAAACCGAGCGTCAGACGGCAGAGACAGCTTTGTTTTACGGAGCTCTGACGTCACGTTGTTATTTACGTCTCGTTGTTGTTTACGTCAGGAGACATCTTGTTTACAGAGTCATGTTCTCAAGAAGATCTTATTAACAAGATCAGAGACACAGAACTCATGCTATATATCTGTGTAGAGAAACCCCTGATGTGAGTCAAGTCGTTGGTTCATGTTAGGAAACATCTCCCTGGTCCCCGGCTTGAGCTTCAATCTCAGGATCCATGTATTTATGATCCTCTCCAGAATGAAAGTAGTCCAAATCTAAAAAATCTGGCTTTTTCTCAAAAATCTCCTAAATCTGACTTTTTCTAAAAAATCTAAAAAATCTGACTTTTTCTAAAAAATCTCCAAAATCTGACTTTTTCTCAAAATCTCAAAAATCTGACTTTTACACACAAATCTAAAAAATGCTGACTTTTCTCAAAAAATCTGACTTTTTCTCAGAAATCTCAAAAAATTTGACTTTTTCGCAAAAATCTCAAAATTTGACTTTTTCTCAAAATCCTGACTTTTTCTCAAAATCCTGACTTTTTCTCAAAAATCTCAAAATTCTGACTTTTTCTCAAAAATCTCAAAATTCTGACTTTTTCCTCAAAATTCTGTCTTTTTCTGAATACTTCAAAATGTTAATAATCCCTGGTCCCCAGCTTGAGCTTCAACCTCAGGATCCATGTATCTGTGATCCTCTCCAGAATGGAAGGAGTCATCACATACAGAGCATCATCTAGTTCCTAAACAGTGTCCTTCACATGCTGATATCCAAGAGAGGGAGTTACACAGTCACAAGATGGAGGAATAGAAAGCAGTATTCAATGTTTACTTCAGATTAGCTCCACGTCAGAAATGAGCATGCTTGTCATATGTCTATCTCCATAGAGGCTGAATCATCATGTTAATCACATAGCTATCATATGCCTCAAACAGTCCTGATGCTCTTCTAGGTAATCATACATCCTGTCATGTTCACAGCTACAGTTGGGATACCTTTGTTATCATGTTACTCTCATGTTGGAAGAGGACATTCAGTATTTTCCCAACAGTTCATTTAGTACGTAGTCGTGTCATTTGCCCAACGCTGCACATTATTCCTGACTTATTATTACACAAATTACAGTCATCACAAAAACTTGAGTTTGTCACAAAGTAAAACTTTCAGTAACAGAGTTGTATGATTACAGAAGCTGCTTCCTGTTGACACAGATTACACCTTATTGTTTGAAGTTATTTATATAAACCCCTCTAGGTATTGTTTGAGTCACTGCTTCCAATTGCAAGTTATTGTTGGACGAGAATAACCAGGTTATGAAACTCATTTTCTGTTTCAAAGTTTCTCCCTTCGCTCAGCAGCTGTTCAGACATGCAGCGAATTTGGCAACAGCTGGTGTGTGTGTGTGTGTGTGTGTGTGTGTGTGTGTGTGTGTGTGTGTGTGTGTGTGTGTGTGTGTGTGTGTGTGTGTGTGTGTGTGTGTGTGTGTGTGTGTGTGTGTGTGTGTGTGTGTGTGTGTGTGTGTGTGTGTGGTGTGTGTGTGTGTGTGTGTGTGTGGTGTGTGTGTGGTGTGTGTGTGTGTGTGTGTGTGTGTGTGTGTGTGTGTGTGTGTGTGTGTGTGTGTGTGTGTGTGTGTGTGTGTGTGTGTGTGTGTGTGTGTGTGTGCGTGCTATGGTAATCAATCACTCATCTCGTGTAGAGAGAGAATAGTTTCCTCCCTCGCCCTCTAAGCTCCTCCCTCTTTCTCCCCTGTATAAACTCACCTACCCCCCCCCCCTCCCTTCAGATCTCACCTGGCTCTGGAAGGTTCTAGTTTTGAGCAGCCGGCGATAACGTGTTCTTTTCGGGTAGAGGATTAAATAAAGTGATGCTTTTGAGGTGCCTGCAGGCCAGCAGCAGTTTTGAGGAAGAGTGGGTCGCTCTGAGCGGCAAGCCCCTGCAGACCGGGTTCAGACCGAGGCCGCAGCCTGGAGACGCAGGTAGAAACACGGAGGATGGGTTATTATTATATATTTAGTGAGAGGACATCAGTGTGACGTCAGATAACCTGATAACTACGTGGTTTTTTCTGCTTGACTGGATTTATTCAGCTTTTTGTGATCAGTTAGTGCGATTTCGATATTTTTTCTATGTCTTTTATGATTTTAATTCAATATTTAGTCCGAGAACATCAGTGTTGTCCTAGAGAACCTGATGAAGTGTTTTTTCCGTTGCTTTGTTGGATTTCTGCAGATTTTTGTGATCAGTATAATTCAATCTGTAGTCAGAGGACATCAGTGTTTCTTTAAACCTGAATATTAAGTCGTTTTATTATTTATTTGTTGTATTTGTACAGCTTTTTGTGACCCCCCTTTCACTAACCTTTATAATGCAAATTATACACTTATATGTTATTCTTTCTTCGTCGATTGATTGTTTTTATACATTTTTATTGCAAAAGTTTCAGAAAAGCCTCTAAAATATGGACATTTCCGGCTTCTTTTCTTAGTTTCTTTCTTTAAGTGAAAACCTTTTAGAATCTGTGTAGATTTTGGACATTTTCCACTCTTCTGACAATTCATTCATCAAAGGATTTATCAATGATCCATACAATGATCAGCAGAGTGATCAATACTGAAGGTGATCATTGTTCCACATGTTGGGACTCTTTACCCTCCACTTATTGCACTGAGTTTCTGTCTTCAATACATTATGAATGATGATGATGATGATGATGATGATGATGAATCAATCGTTCCCTCCAATATCCTGAATATCTCGATCAATATCAGTCAGAGAAACCGCAATTTGTTCATTATAGTCACATTTGTTTTAACGGCTCTTCCTCCTCTTCCTCTCCCTCCTCCTCTTCCTCTCCCTCCTCTTCCCCCTCCTCCTCCTCCTCCTCTTCCTCCAGAAGCTCTCCAC
>NW_022987674.1:563214-568214 GCF_902827165.1 Trematomus bernacchii | reverse complement strand
TCAGAGTTCATTTATTTAGCCCAATATCATACATTCCACATCGTACGAGGAAAAACTCACAAATAAACTCCACGTGAAACTTTGGTCTTATGAGGAAAACGTGTAACTCTTTTTTACTCATCTCAGAAAGGATTTAGTTCTTTCTACTAAAGTACCATCCTCTGCTTGAATTGGTTTTATACAACAATCATGTGAACACTATCATGTTGTTAGAAGCAGAACATAACACATGGATATCATTACCTGAATCAAAATAATGATTATAAAAATAATAACAAGCGATTATTCAAGCGACGGAAAAAAACCATCAATATTTTGACAATCAATGAAGTCATTTTTCATGCAAAACTGCTGCTTCTATCTATTTGTTTTAACATATATTATTAAAGAGAACATCTCTGGGTTCAGGACTGACGGATAGATAACTATTTATTAAGCGCTTTTCCAAGTTCTCAACGCGCTTTAAATGACATATATTAGACATGAATACTGTGGACAATAGTCTGGAGCAATTTAGGGTGAAGTGTCTAACCCAAGGACACAGCGGCATGTTGACTGCAGAGGGGATTGAACCAGTGCTGATCAGCGCAATACTCCACTGAGCCACACCCTCCTATATATATATATATATATTATAAAGACATCACCTTGGACTTTTAAAAACTGTGAGTTTCATCTCAAAGCCACATTTCTGTTCAAACTTCATCATGTAGTATTGAGGGAACGTGAGACACTGATTGATCACAGCCCTGCGTCACATGATGGCTTAGTAATGATTACCTTTCGTGATAAAACATGAAGTATCTGAAATGACCTCCTGGAGTCGTGTGAGTGTTGCAACGTGTTGCTCTTAATCCTCTCAAAGCATTTATTTGGTTACTCCACCTTCAAGTCCTCCTGCACAAAGTGTAATTCTCTCTGGTATCTGAAGCAACACGCTCAGCACGGTGTTGATTCAACCCGGCAACACGCCATGCACTCATCAGAGATCAAAGATGACAAAGGCTGGAATAAATACTTCACCCTCGGATCATTTAGATGTCATGAGTCACTCGAGGATACCTCCAACTCTTTGTGTTGTGCACCATGGAGACGCCAGAGGAACACAGTGTGCTGTTGGAGGTGAGCTGGGGCTGACAGCAGCTACGCTTTACCAACATTTAGTTTAGCAAAGACTTCTCACACAACTGGAGCAGAGTGATTGATTTCTGCCGCTGTCTGCTCACTACTGCCTCTGGGAGACAAGTGGTCATAGTGGCCAAACGGTGGTACTACAGCTTCATGTGACATCGGGAACACTCATGTGTGCATGGCTGCATGCTCCATGATGGGCTCAATGGGGGCGGAGCGTTTCCTGAATATCCAGCGGACATCCAGGGAAGATCTGGGAAAAGATCCAGGGGAGATGTTTGGGGTATGTTTTTCTTCTTTGACGGGAGTCAGGCCATTTTAGCTTCCTGAGCAACTTTGATAGGAACGAGCATGGTCTCTAACTCTGAATCCAGTCCCAGAGTATCAGTTCTCTCAAGACCTCCCCAACCTCCCTCCTCCAAGACCTCCACTCCCTCTCCAAGACCTCCACTCCCTCTCCAAGACCTCCACTCCCTCTCCAAGACCTCCACTCCCTCTCCAAGACCTCCACTCCCTCTCCCCTCTCTGCTCAGACCTGCAGGACCAATCATTGCTACACGCAGTGTTGTTTTGTCTACCCACCATTCAGTCTCTGCTGAGTCTCTACATGTCTGACTCTAGTGTGTGTGTGTGTGTGTGTGTGTGTGTGTGTGTGTGTGTGTGTGTTGTGTGTGTGTGTGTGTGTGTGTGTGTGTGTGTGTGTGTGTGTGTGTGTGTGTGTGTGTGTGTGTGTGTGTGTGTGTGTGTGTGTGTGTGTGTGTGTGTGTGTGTGTGTGTGTGTGTGTGTGTGTGTGTCTCTCTCTCTCGGTGTGTGGAAATGTCACTGTGTCTTCCGCATAAAGGAAACCAATTCTGACCATACCTTCATTGGCCTTATGTTGAATCGTGCTGTATTTAACACATCATTCATCTCCCCCCCCCCCCCCTGCAGGTGAGAAGCTGCGGGTGCTGGGCTACAACCAGAATGGCGAGTGGAGTGAGGTGCGCTCTAAGAACGGTCAGGGCTGGGTCCCCTCGAACTACATCACGCCGGTGAACAGTCTGGAGAAGCACAGCTGGTACCACGGGCCGGTGTCCCGCAGCGCCGCAGAGTACCTGCTCTCCTCCCTGATCAACGGCTCCTTCCTGGTGAGGGAGAGCGAGAGCAGCCCGGGGCAGCTGTCCATCTCCCTGCGCTACGAGGGGAGGGTCTACCACTACAGGATCAACGCGGGGGCCGACGGGAAGGTAGGGAGGAAGTCGATCATTTATGAATCACACACAGGGTTCACACGGAGGGGAGAAACCTGGGAAAAGCCAGTTTCTTGCGAATTTTGAGTTTAATTCAACTTTTGTTTTCCATTTCTCTCCGCTTTGAGGGAGTCTGTGTGTGTGTGAGAGGTAGAGATCAGAGTAGATAATGAAAGCATGATTATGAATTGGTAAGGTTATTAATCACACTAGGTTGGAGTTAAAGACAGGGTTCATACGGTGGTGAGACACCTGGACAATTCCTTCAAAAAAGTGTTGAAAAAAGGAGACAGTCAAAGAAATTGGTCTCTTATTTTTTATATCAACGTATTTTAAAAGCTTTTACTTATTTTGTTCAATCAGAAAAGGAAAAACAACCATTTTAGATAGTATTTGTGTTGTATTTATGTGAGTTTATCTGTTTGTGGAAGGGGTTTTAAATGCACAGATCCAACCTTTACACACAGAAATGTGGACAACAAGACATCAACTGTTTCCCCATTTCCCTCCAATCCTTAATATCGGTTACCTTTTAGACTCACGTTCTCATTTATATACGAAGACTTCACAGAATCTGAATTCAGACTCGTGAAATGGTAGCCTGTACTCATGAGAATAATGAGCCATAATGTGCAAAAACCCTGTGAAAAAGCTACTTAAGTGCTGCTTTCTGTTGGGTTCATTTCTTAACTCTCTCCTCTCCCCCCCCCCCCCCCAGGTATACGTGACCTCAGAGAGTCGTTTCTCCACGTTAGCGGAGCTGGTGCAACCACCACTCCACGGTGGCCGACGGCCTGGTCACCACGCTGCACTACCCGGCTCCAAAATGCAACAAACCCACGGTGTACGGCGTGTCCCCGATCCACGACAAGTGGGAGATGGAGCGCACCGACATCACCATGAAGCACAAGCTGGGGGGGGGGCAGTACGGGGAGGTGTACGTGGGCGTGTGGAAGAAATACAACCTCACCGTGGCCGTGAAGACACTCAAGGTGAGATAACGGGACAGAAACCAGAAACTATTTTACAAGTGTTGTTCTGTAGTAAGTGCTGCAAAAATAATAATTATGATCGTAATAAAGTATATTTACTCGAGTGCTATACTCATGCATGACGAGTACTTCAGTCAAATTAAGAAAGCACAATATTTAACGCTATCAGTCTCTTCTGTTAAACATCGAAATACTTGTTGCTTTTATCATATTTAACTGTCACTGAGCTCGACTGTGGAAAGCTGCATTATAGCGGTGGTTGCAGACCGCCCCCTGCAGGCTGACGCTGGTATTACACTCTGTCCAACCCTCTGATATATTCCCTGTTTTTCTTTTTGCACTCATTTGAATTGTCTGATTGACAGGAGGACACCATGGAGGTAGAGGAGTTCCTGAAGGAAGCAGCCGTGATGAAGGAGGTCAAACACCCGAACCTGGTTCAGCTGCTCGGTCAGTATTTAACAAAAACTGTAGATTCTCCAAGTTACTTTTGTACACACTTCCACTCTCAGGCCTATTGTGTTTTAGCCTCTACCCAAACAGACCTTTTGTTGAGTCCTCCCAGAGAGGAGACTATCAAAAGCTCGTCAACATGTCAATACTGAAAACATTGTGTGTTTGGTGACGTCAAATAATCCCCGTTATTGTCTTCGTGAGGTCTTACAAATTAGATTTTATGCGATGCCAAATGACGCACAGACAATACTAGTAGCAGGCTTTCTACATGTTTAACCATGAACTCTCGGAGGTCTCAGCCCTTGTTTCATATGCTAGGCTTGTTTATTAATATACCTGCATTGCTTCTGAATGCTATTGAAACCCTGTGCTGCACAATCAAGTCAGAAACATGTTTTTGTTCACAAGAAGCTAAGCTATCAGCTTATGTAGGCTACAGGGATGTACACGTATGTACACAATGCAATGCTTCATGGGATGCATCATAAGATCCACATCCCTACAACATCTACATTTACTTCCATCGTGGAGGACATTCATTGTTTGTTTATACGCTTCTTGAAAATGGTACAAACTAGCTGCAACATGTGAGATGGAGGTGTGGCGCTGGGCTACACCAGGCAGGTGAAAGGGACATTTAAACTCTCTCTGTTGTGGAGATAATCCAGCGAGAGTGGGAAAAAGTTAATGTGAAATCCCCTCATATTGAGACTAAGAGATGTCAGAATGCAGTGTGGGGGTCATGGATAACTCCCACCACACACCCCCCTCTGTTTAATATCTCTCTGTGTAACCTTACGTGTTGTTTACCTGTGTATTGACCGTGTGTCTCTCTCAGGTGTGTGCACGCTGGAGCCGCCCTTCTACATCGTGACGGAGTACATGCCCCACGGGAACCTGCTGGACTACCTGAGGGACTGCGACAAGGAGGAGGTGAACGCCGTGGTGCTGCTGTACATGGCCACGCAGATCTCCTCCGCCATGGAGTACCTGGAGAAGAAGAACTTCATCCACAGGTGAGAGGAGGCAAGAGGGAGGTGTCACACGTTTATTACACCCAAAGGAATCACAGATAGTCCTTTTTTAAAATATGCTCAAAACTCCTCAAATGGCTCCAAAAACACCTGAAAATCTGCCTGAAAAGCATCACAGCTAGGACACATGTTTTATGGTTTCCATCCTTTTCATTGA
>NW_022987674.1:495714-558214 GCF_902827165.1 Trematomus bernacchii | reverse complement strand
CTCCGCGTACCCCGCATCATTGCTGATGTGTTTCGTTAACAACAACAATAGCTATTTTAATTACCTCTCAAACTAAACTAGTTATAAATATGTTTATTTTTACTGTCGGGTCACTCATTACAGGATCAGCTGCTGCATGAGACAGACACTGACGCTGTGAGAAGAGAGGAAAAAGAGACAGCCTCCGTGTATTTTATGATTATATATCATTATAGAGTCGTTATTCATTTGTTTTAAAGCTCAATAAATAACAAAGAAGACCTTTGACCGGCACTTTTATCATTTTGTCCGGAAGATTTAAACTTTAACACACGTTGACCGGCGAAAAACTCTGCCCGGATCCCTCGGCCCCCACCGCGGAGAATAAACAGAAGTGCAGCCATGACAACCATTCTTCTTCGCTGCTTTTGTGGAGGAAGTTACAGCGCCACGTACAGGTTCGGCATATGTACTGCAGCTTTTCCAGCGGTTGGATGTAAACGGAGCTGTCTCGTGGAGCTTGACACAATCCGGTGTATATTGCGTGGGGACGGAAGGTTTTTTGCGGTTGCGTTTGCGTTACTCCGATGCGTTTTGCCGTATGCGTTCCCATGGAGCTGGGGCCTAAGCTTTCTTAATTGAAAGACACTATAAGCCTGTTTGAAATAGTTGATAGTCTTCATATACTTGACTTCCTTGTTTGACGTGTCTTCCTCTCGTCTCCTTCAGGCTGGCAGTGGAGTCCGTTGGACCGTCCCTCGTTTGCAGAGATCCATCAGGCCTTTGAGACCATGTTCCACGACTCCAGCATCTCTGAAGGTACATGACCCCTCTGTCCTTAGACATGACCCCTGTGTCCTTAGACATGACCCCTCTGTCCTTAGACCCCTCTGTCCTTAGACATGACCCCTCTGTCCTTAGACATGACCCCTGTGTCCTTAGACATGACCCCTCTGTCCTTAGACATGACCCCTCTGTCCTTAGACATGACCCCTCTGTCCTTAGACATGACCCCTCTGTCCTTAGACATGACCCCTGTGTCCTTAGACATGACTCCTCTGTCCTTAGACCCTCACCCCTCTGTCCTTAGACATGACCCCTTTGTCCTTAGACCCTCACATGAAAAACTCCCAAAGAAACCCCACAGTTTACGGGAAAATGTTAGAATCCTCGAGGCGAGCAGCTCCATAGATCCTGGAGGATGTTAAGAATCTCCAAGTTGCTGCCAAAAAATAATGAAGTGGGCACCTCCTCTCTCCTCTCTCCTCTCCTCCTAACTGAGTGTTTCCTCTCTCCTCCTAACTGAGTGTTTCCTCTCTCCTCCTAACTGTGTGTTTCCTCTCTCCTCCTAACTGAGTGTTTCCTCTCTCCTCCTAACTGAGTGTTTCCTCTCTCCTCCTAACTGAGTGTTTCCTCTCTCCTCTCCTCCTAACTGAGTGTTTCCTCTCTCCTCTCCTCTCCTCCTAACTGAGTGTTTCCCCTCTCCTCTCCTCCTAACTGAGTGTTTCCTCTCTCCTCTCCTCTCCTCCTAACTGAGTGTTTCCCCTCTCCTCTCCTCCTAACTGAGTGTTTCCTCTCTCCTCTCCTCTCCTCCTAACTGAGTGTTTCCTCTCTCCTCTCCTCCTAACTGAGTGTTTCCTCTCTCCTCTCCTCCTAACTGAGTGTTTCCTCTCTCCTCTCCTCCTGAGTGTTTCCTCTCTCCTCTCCTCCTAACTGAGTGTTTCCTCTCTCCTCTCCTCCTAACTGAGTGTTTCCTGTCTCCTCTCCTCCTAACTGAGTGTTTCCTCTCTCCTCTCCTCCTAACTGAGTGTTTCCTCTCTCCTCTCCTCCTAACTGAGTGTTTCCTGTCTCCTCTCCTCCTAACTGAGTGTTTCCTCTCTCCTCTCCTCCTAACTGAGTGTCTCCTCTCTCCTCTCCTCCTAACTGAGTGTTTCCTCTCCTCCTAACTGAGTGTTTCCTGTCTCCTCTCCTCCTAACTGAGTGTTTCCTCTCTCCTCTCCTCCTAACTGTGTTTCCTCTCTCCTCTCCTCCTAACTGAGTGTTTCCTCTCTCCTCTCCTCCTAACTGAGTGTTTCCTCTCCTCTCCTCCTAACTGAGTGTTTCCTCTCTCCTCTCCTCCTAACTGAGTGTCTCCTCTCTCCTCTCCTCCTAACTGAGTGTCTCCTCTCCTCCTGAGTGTTTCCTCTCTCCTCTCCTCTCCTCCTAACTGAGTGTTTCCTCTCTCCTCTCCTCTCCTCCTAACTGAGTGTTTCCTCTCTCCTCTCCTCCTAACTGAGTGTTTCCTCTCTCCTCTCCTCCTAACTGAGTGTCTCCTCTCTCCTCTCCTCCTAACTGAGTGTCTCCTCTCCTCCTAACTGAGTGTTTCCTCTCTCCTCTCCTCTCCTCCTAACTGAGTGTTTCCTCTCTCCTCTCCTCCTAACTGAGTGTTTCCTCTCTCCTCTCCTCTCCTCCTAACTGAGTGTTTCCTCTCTCCTCTCCTCCTAACTGAGTGTTTCCTCTCTCCTCTCCTCCTGAGTGTTTCCTCTCTCCTCTCCTCCTAACTGAGTGTTTCCTCTCTCCTCTCCTCCTAACTGAGTGTTTCCTGTCTCCTCTCCTCCTAACTGAGTGTTTCCTCTTTCCTCTCCTCCTAACTGAGTGTTTCCTCTCTCCTCTCCTCCTAACTGAGTGTCTCCTCTCTCCTCTCCTCCTAACTGAGTGTTTCCTCTCCTCCTAACTGAGTGTTTCCTGTCTCCTCTCCTCCTAACTGAGTGTTTCCTCTCTCCTCTCCTCCTAACTGTGTTTCCTCTCTCCTCTCCTCCTAACTGAGTGTTTCCTCTCTCCTCTCCTCCTAACTGAGTGTTTCCTCTCCTCTCCTCCTAACTGTGTCTCCTCTCTCCTCTCCTCCTAACTGAGTGTCTCCTCTCCTCTCCTCCTAACTGTGTCTCCTCTCTCCTCTCCTCCCTAACTGAGTGTTTCCTCTCCTCTCCTCCTAACTGTGTCTCCTCTCTCCTCTCCTCCTAACTGAGTGTCTCCTCTCCTCTCCTCCTAACTGTGTTTCCTCTCTCCTCTCCTCCTAACTGAGTGTTTCCTCTCCTCTCCTCCTAACTGTGTCTCCTCTCTCCTCTCCTCCTAACTGAGTGTCTCCTCTCTCCTCTCCTCCTAACTGAGTGTCTCCTCTCCTCCTAACTGAGTGTTTCCTCTCTCCTCTCCTCCTAACTGAGTGTTTCCTCTCTCCTCTCTCCTCAGAGGTGGCAGAGGAGTTGTGTAAAACCTCCTCTTCCCTCGGGGCTCCTCTCCTTCCCTTCGACACGCCGCTGCTGCCTTCAAAGTCTCGCACGCTGCTGCACAAACACACGGAGAACAAGGAGAACATCGAGGGAGGACTGGAGGGCCGCGTGGACCCCGGCAGCCACTCAGGTACAGCCCCACCCCGCCACCACGCTCCACTTTATGATTGTGCAGGTGTTGATCAGAGCGAAGGAGACGTTCAGAGCACGCTGCAGCGGAGGAGAGCCCGGCGACTGAAGAGGAGGGCCGTCATCTTCCTCAACAACTGAGAGAAAACACATCTGTCCTGCAGCGAGACAAACATATTCTATACTACATCGTAGGATAACAGCTACATCGTAGGATAACAGCTACATCGTAGGATAACAGCTACATCGTAGGATAACAGCTACATCGTAGGATAACAGCTACATCGTAGGATAACAGCTACATCGTAGGATAACAGCTACATCGTAGGATAACAGCTGTGTGGGGGCACGTCTGCTAACATTAATCACCAAATTGAGGATTAGGATAACAGCTGTTTCTGGATTACGCTAATTATTTAGCACTATGCTAACGTCAATGTTATCTGACACACATTAAAACATGGTACAATGTTAAGTAAAATTAACCATTAACAATAATAATAAATACAAAAATCTTTATTATTATTATATTTAAAAAAATAATATAATACAAAATAAATAAATATAATATAATACATTTTAATTAAGAAGTACTCAGATATTTACTTGAGTAAAAGTAGCTTTATGCTAACTTAAACACATTAAAATATGGAAAAATGTAAGTAAATATAACCATATGAAATATATGTATTATGTCAATAATTATAAGAAATCATAATAAATAAATCAATAATAATATATAATACTTTTTATTATAGGGCACTTTTACAGATTCAAATTAATTGTAAAAATGTACATAAAAAAATACACTTAAAATATCAAACACACAATATTAACAATTCATTCATTTATTGATTTCAACAGATTATCTCAACGTGTCGTCTTCACCAGCTCTACTCCGTAAACAAACACAGCATTTTTTTTACTGCAAGAATTAGCACTTTAGGTCCTTTTCTAACGAACCTGTGTCCCATTTAATTATCATTTCTCCAACCATCCTAAAAAACAAATGTGAGTGATCTGCATGTTGCCTGTGTGTTACATTGAAACATGTTATCTGTGTTGTCAAAACGTGGTCACTACCCTGTATTACAATTTGCTAACCCTTTTATTAAATTCCCAAACCATTGTCTGTCTTGTCTCGTTTTAAATTATTGCTTATTTTATATTGTAAATAAAATGTTGTCTCGTGTGTGTGTGTGTTTCCATGTGTGTGTAGAGGACGCTCTGACCTGTGTTTTTTTTACCTCCTTCTTTCTCATGCTTTTGTCCATAAATATAAGTGTTCATTTATAGAGGTGAACAGAAGCATCATTGTGTCATAAATCCAATCCAAAGTGCATGCAATCACATCGTCACCAAGCACAAGGAAATGCTCATAAATCATCACCAAGTGTTGGTTTCATATTCACAAAATCACAAAAGCTGAGACTTACATTTTGATGTCTGACTAATATTTCTTCTTTCTATGCATTTATTTTCACATGCAAACATTGAAGAGAGAACGATATCAAGTAAGGAATTCACCCTGAACGTCAGCAGGAGAGGACTCTTTAAAGTAGAGACACTACATACTGATATACACCTGAACATCAGCAGGAGAGGACTCTTTAAAGTAGAGACACTACATACTGATATACACCTGAACATCAGCAGGAGAGGACTCTTTAAAGCAGAGACACTACATACTGATATACACCTGAACATCAGCGGGAGAGGACTCTTTAAAGTAGAGACACTACATACTGATATACACCTGAACATCAGCAGGAGAGGACTCTTTAAAGTAGAGACACTACATACTGATATACACCTGAACATCAGCGGGAGAGGACTCTTTAAAGTAGAGACACTACATACTGATATACACCTGAACATCAGCAGGAGAGGACTCTTTAAAGTAGAGACACTACATACTGATATACACCTGAACATCAGCAGGAGAGGACTCTTTAAAGCAGAGACAATACATACTGATATACACCTGAACATCAGCAGGAGAGGACTCTTTAAAGCAGAGACACGACATACTGATATACACCTGAACATCAGCAGGAGAGGACTCTTTAAAGTAGAGACACTACATACTGATATACACCTGAACATCAGCAGGAGAGGACTCTTTAAAGTAGAGACAATACATACTGATTATACACCTGAACATCAGCAGGAGAGGACTCTTTAAAGCAGAGACAACTACATACTGATATACACCTGAACATCAGCAGGAGAGGACTCTTTAAAGCAGAGACACTACATACTGATATACACCTGAACATCAGCAGGAGAGGACTCTTTAAAGTAGAGACACTACATACTGATATACACCTGAACATCAGCAGGAGAGGACTCTTTAAAGTAGAGACACTACATACTGATATACACCTGAACATCAGCAGGAGAGGACTCTTTAAAGTAGAGACACTACATACTGATATACACCTGAACATCAGCAGGAGAGGACTCTTTAAAGTAGAGACACTACATACTGATATACACCTGAACATCAGCAGGAGAGGACTCTTTAAAGTAGAGACACTACATACTGATATACACCTGAACATCAGCAGGAGAGGACTCTTTAAAGTAGAGACACTACCTACTGATATACACCTGAACATCAGCGGGAGAGGACTCTTTAAAGTAGAGACACTACATACTGATATAACACCTGAACATCAGCAGGAGAGGACTCTTTAAAGCAGAGACACGACATTACTTATATACAACCTGAAACATCAGCAGGAGAGGACTCTTTAAAGTAGAGACACTACATACTGATATACACCTGAACATCAGCAGGAGAGGACTCTTTAAAGCAGAGACAATACATACTGATATACACCTGAACATCAGCAGGAGAGGACTCTTTAAAGTAGAGACACTACATACTGATATACACCTGAACATCAGCAGGAGAGGACTCTTTAAAGTAGAGACAATACATACTGATATACACCTGAACATCAGCAGGAGAGGACTCTTTAAAGCAGAGACACTACATACTGATATACACCTGAACATCAGCAGGAGAGGACTCTTTAAAGCAGAGACACTACATACTGATATACACCTGAACATCAGCAGGAGAGGACTCTTTAAAGTAGAGACACTACATACTGATATACACCTGAACATCAGCAGGAGAGGACTCTTTAAAGTAGAGACACTACATACTGATATACACCTGAACATCAGCAGGAGAGGACTCTTTAAAGTAGAGACACTACATACTGATATACACCTGAACATCAGCAGGAGAGGACTCTTTAAAGACACTACATACTGATATACACCTGAACATCAGCAGGAGAGGACTCTTTAAAGTAGAGACACCACATACTGATATACACCTGAACATCAGCAGGAGAGGACTCTTTAAAGTAGAGACACTACATACTGATATACACCTGAACATCAGCAGGAGAGGACTCTTTAAAGTAGAGACACTACATACTGATATACACCTGAACATCAGCAGGAGAGGACTCTTTAAAGTAGAGACACTACATACTGATATACACCTGAACATCAGCAGGAGAGGACTCTTTAAAGTAGAGACACTACATACTGATATACACCTGAACATCAGCAGGAGAGGACTCTTTAAAGTAGAGACACTACATACTGATATACACCTGAACATCAGCGGGAGGAGAGGACTCTTTAAAGTAGAGACACTACATACTGATATACACCTGAACATCAGCAGGAGAGGACTCTTTAAAGTAGAGACACTACATACTGATATACACCTGAACATCAGCAGGAGAGGACTCTTTAAAGACACTACATACTGATATACACCTGAACATCAGCAGGAGAGGACTCTTTAAAGTAGAGACACCACATACTGATATACACCTGAACATCAGCAGGAGAGGACTCTTTAAAGTAGAGACACTACATACTGATATACACCTGAACATCAGCAGGAGAGGACTCTTTAAAGTAGAGACACTACATATGATATACACCTGAACATCAGCAGGAGAGGACTCTTTAAAGTAGTGACACTACATACTGATATACACCTGAACATCAGCAGGAGAGGACTCTTTAAGTAGAGACACTACATACTGATATACACCTGAACATCAGCAGGAGAGGACTCTTTAAAGTAGAGACACTACATACTGATATACACCTGAAAGTGAGCAGAATATGCCCTCTTTAAATGTTGTTGCATATTTCCAACCCTCTCGCTCTGATTGGTTAGCTGGCCGGCTCTGTTGTGATTGGTCAACCGCTTAGAGATGTCCCGCCCCTCAGCCTATCACCTACAATGTGTTGGAGCGTGAGTGATGTCACTATGTTTCGGAAGTAAACAAAGGAGTCCAAGCAAAAGAATAAGAGCTTTTTGAACATTAAAGCATGGAGACGTGTCCCAGTAGAGACACTAGAGACTGATATGAACCTTCAAATGATCAGAATGTGTCCTTTTTAAATGTAGTTGTATATTTGTAACCCTCCCTCTCCTCTCCTCTCTCTCTCTTCAGGCTGGGCTTCTTCTCTCCTGGGGGGGGACAGTCGGTCGGGCAGCTCCCCAGCGTTACCCCGAAAACAACTTTCCCGAGATAAATCCCCCGGCGGCCTTTTAGACGACGCTCAGGATTTGGGCACCTTCACACGGGACCGAAAGACCGGCTTCTTCAGCTCCTTCATCAAGAAGAAATCCTCTTCCTCCTCCTCGTCTTCCTCCCAGAACCTCCCCACTCCCCCGAAAAGGAGCAGCTCTTTTCGGGAAATGGAAACTCAGCCTCACAAGAAATACGAGCCGACGGCGGACTTTTCGGCGCCTCCTCCTCTCCCCCAATCGGACAGCAGCGTCGTGGGGGGGTTCTCCGCCTCCCCCTCCCACTCCCACTCCCATAGCGACCCCCCTCAGCCCCAGTCTCGCTGCTGTGGTGCTGCTTTCGGACAAAAACCCTCACCAGGGGGGGGTTTAGCGGCGCAAGTTAGCACTAGTAGCTGGAGCGGATTGGCGGGTTTTTTCACGCCGAGACTCATAAAACGGACTTTAGGGCTTCGGACTGGGGAAAACAGCTATTTCTTCATCTGAGGAGGGGGTGGTGGGGACTTTACCAGTAGGGGGGCTTTCCAAACCCTTCCCCAGGTCTAACTCCACCTCCTCCATGTCCGCCGGGTTGCCAGATTTGGAGCGAATGGCTTTGACTTTACCCAGAAACCGAAGTGCAAAACCCCCGCTGGAGAGAACGTCCTCCAGCGGCTCCACGCCGGAGAACGGACGGCAACCGGACGAGGGGACGGCTCAGATCAGGGAGAGACCCAAAGCCAAGATGGCTCCCAGGGGCACGGGGGTGAGGGTACCGGGAGTCGGGGGGGAAGCGGGGGAATCGGACCTTGTAGTGGATCGACAACAACAAAACTGGTCCTCGCCATCTAAGACCTCTTCATCCTCCCCTAAGACTCCTTCCTCCTCCACCTGTAAGACTTCTTCATCCTCCCCTAAGACTCCTTCTTCCTCCGCCTCTAAGACGTTATCCTCCTCCTCCTCTCAGACCCACAACCACAAGGTGCCGGTGCTGATCTCCCCCACGCTGAAGCCCCCCGACGTGCACCTGGTGGCTCTCGACTCCCAGGGGAACCGCTTCAAGCTGCTCAGCGAAAACCCCGATCGTCCGCGGCTCGTAAAACCCAAATGTGCTCCTCCTCCGCCTCCTACGCTACGGAACCAACACTCATACAGCGAAACGACGGGGGGGGGAGGAGGAGGGGGAGGTAAACGGGGAGAAAGGGATTCGAACCGGGAAAGGAGGAGGAACTATGATGACGACGGGGAGACCTTCAGTGCCGCCGCCTCAGATTCCTCCCACAAGCACTCCTTCAAAAATGGCCAACGGATCCACTCCCTCTTCGTCCACTAACAAAGCGGGTTTTCGGAGGATTCGACAGCAAGCGGATCGCGGCGTCCCCCCCGAGCGGGTGGGTCGAGAGGCGTTGTTGGAGTGTGCCGATTCGTTGATAGTCGTCCTCCGCGACTCCTCCCCCTCTGACTCCCCCCCCTCCAACAGTGTGGTCCTGGACGCGGGGCTGCAGCTGCTGGACCGATGCTCCGGGTACGTGGACGTCATCCCGCAGATGAGGAACAAATTTGCTTTTCGGGAGGCGGTGGGGAAGCTGGAAGTCAGCCTGCAGGAGCTGAGGGCCTCGGGGGGGGGGAGGGGGAGGGGGGGGCACGGTGCTGGAGAACCTGGAGAACCTGCAGGGCTGCGTGAGAGAAATCAGAGACGTGGTGCAGAGGTAACAGCTGTGACATCACTGTGACATCACTATGACATCACTGTGACGTCACTGTGACATCATGAAAGAATGAAGACTCTTGAAATAAACAGTCTTTTAAGGACCTTATTCTGGCAAGAAGGTGTCAAGCAGTCTGCGGCGAAATGCAGAAGTCAGGAGGTCCCCGATTTCACATTAGGACACCAAGAATGGAAGAGGAGGGGCTGTGACATCACTGTGACATCACTGTGACATCACTGTGACATCACTGTGACATCACTGGTGGAAATGTATCGACACACACACTAACAAATAATAGTAAACGGGTGAGAAAACCTTGAAGATTCTTGAAATAAGACGGTCTTTTTGGGAGTTTATTCTTGCAAGAAGGTGTCTGCGGCGAAATACAAAAGTCAGACGGTCTGCAGAGGGTCTTATATTCACATTTGAACACTAAGAATAGACGGGGAGGGGCTGTGACATCACTGTGACATCACTGTGACATCACGCCGGTCAGACTGGTTTCCCTCCTTTCTTCTGGTTCCTTTTTACAGCTGTTTGCGAGGCGGATCTGGACAGCACCTCAGAGCACTCACTGTTTACAGCCAACACACACAGACTACAGGTGGCTTCAGTCCTGCAACGATAAAGCCTCTTCGGTTAACGAATGTTGAGTGTATCAGCTGTTCGGAAAGATCTCAAGTCTGTCTGTTTATCCGTCAGATACTGAGCAAAATACGTGTTTACTGACAAACCTCAAACAGTGTCGAGTAGAGCTGCAGCGATTTAAATCAACTTTTAAAGCAAGAATGGTTAAAAAAAAAAAAAACTGTTTTCAGCCTCAAATATTAGGATTAGTTGCTTTTTCTGATTTCTATCAAAGTAAAAAGATTGAATCTGGATTTCTGTCTGACATTTTCCACTATTTTCTGACATGTTAAACACTAAACAGCTGATCTCAGACCCTCATTAGTTGCAGCTCCAAAGTGAATCACTAGTGAGATATTTAGCTCAGTGTCTGGGGATCATCGTAAACCTTTCAAAAGCCATTTTATCCTAAAGTCCATGTGATTTCAAGATGTCGGGGTCTTAATGTGACACCCATTTGCATTTACATTTCATGATCAGTATTTTTAACTAGAGGGACAAATGTGATAAAACCATGAATCTCCCAAAATCAGTTTGTCTTGGTCTTATCGAATAATAACAGACGTGTAAACACAAAGGGAACACAGCTTGAGAGAAGCGTGTAAATAAGCTCAAATGAAACGTCAAAAAAACAGGTTGATCAAATCCAAACAGAGACCCCCCCCCTTTATTCCCCACATGACCAGATGGTGTTTCATTTGTCTTCAGTGTCCACACGCTAACACGGTGCCGTCTCCGAGAGCATTTCAGTATTGAAGTCCAGTTTGAATGCACAGTGACGTCTGTCTGGTGGGAGCGCAGGAGCAGAACTGGGGCGGCGTTTCTATAAGTGTCCTTCTGACGGACTGATCCAATCCCTGAAGCCTTGTCGTGTCCTCAGTGCCTCGAAATCTTCCACGAAATGAACACTGCAAAAAAGACAGAGACCTGCTACACACACACACACACACACACACACACACACACACACACACACACACACACACTGATCTCTCTACCGACAAACTGCAGTATGTCTTCAGCACATTGTACATTATTTGGCTTTTTTTCAGAATGTCTATGTACGAACTTGAATTTTTAAATTATTCCTTTTTTTTCTTTTTATTAAAAAGCACAGAGCTATTTTGAGAGATGTAAATATTGGATTTATTTCATATCCAGGAAACAGAGGATGTATGAGTGCTTACAGCATATAGAGCGTGTCTGACTGAAGAATACCTGAATATATGAATGTATTATTCTTCCCTTCTGAACCCGGGCGAATGATCATCTGCATGAATCTCTAAAGGTGCCATTTTTTTATTTGTATTATTATTTATTATACTTTTCTTTTTTGTATTGGCCCATACTTCTCATTTTGGTCACACTAAATACTAAAGTCCAGAAGCAGTTGCTCAGTTTTTTGAGCACAAATTAAACATTTTTCTTTGCTTTTCACATCTAAATGTACACTGGATACGGCCTCACATGTCGCATACTACAAAACCGAATCTGTACTGCAGGTCCAAAACGCTTTCAAAACAACATGCTAATGACACTTGATTGACTGCAGAGTAAACGTTGTTTTTCAGTTCATGTCGTGCGTCAGTATTTTAATGTTCAAACAGGATCCTGTGAGACGAACTGATTTCTATTCGCTGTGATTTTACAGAAACACGGAGAGAAGAAACGCCGTGTGATTTTTATTTGATGATTCTTGGTGCCTTTTTGTGAGCAAATGATTCATGTCTTTCACTGAGAGAGAGAAACAGGCAATGTTTAAAATCCATCATTAAAAAAAAACATTCATGTCTTCCATTTTCCATGAGCTTTTCTGTTAACTTGGAGGTTGATTACTCAGATGCTAAATTGAAATTTAAAAGTGCATTTGTCTATTAAAATAAGTATGTAGATACTCGGTTGCTAAGGTTAATTATTGGAGGTCGTTAACGCTGTGAGTGCAGCAACATCTGGTTGATTTCCCTCGAACAAACATGCACAACAACACTTTGGAGAAACACTGCAGCTTCAGGAACGATGAAGCCACAACACATTTATTTAAAAATTGCTTCTTGATCATTTGTGGAGCATAGTTGTGGAAAGAAAAAGCCTCATCAAGTCAAACTTAACCTCCAAAATCAAACTTATTTAAAGAAATACAAAGATATTCAATTTGTCAAAAAATCGATTTGTTCTCAATGATTTTTCCACAGATCTCATTCTCAGTCCTCTTCGTTGTTATTATTTATGTCGCCTGTGTTTTCTGTTGTTTTTCTGGAGCTCGTGTTCACATGAAACCAAAGGCCACTTCTTCAGCTGTACGAGTGCAATGTCAAGCAACACACACACAATGATGGAATATGTGAATCTAAACAGGGATTTAAAAAAAGGCAGAGACGTTAACATTAACTTTTTTATTGTACAAAATATATATTTTGTGTTTTTTTTTTAATTTAAAGCTCACGTTATATTACTGTGAAGTTTTGCTTATCAGTGTTAAGCCTATTGTAAATAATAAAGATATTGATGAATACTGCTCTGCTATTGGTTCTTCGTCTGCCTCCAATCACTTCTAACAGTGCAATTATAATCATGATAACACTGACTAGGTATATATATTAATTGATCAAATATATACATGGCCCCTTAGAATAAGTATATTTTTAAACTCGCATAAATGCAATACATTATATCACATGTTACATGTTAGACGCTTTTATCCAAAGTGACTCAATACTGTGGGCAATCCCCCCAGGAGCAGTTTGGGGTGAAGTGTCTCAGGGACACAACGACATGCTGACTGCAGCCAACGCACTAGCCCACTGCGCCACACGCCTCCCTAGTATCTATTGCATTTATTTATCTACAATACACTTTATATTACAAACAAGATTACCATTCATTCAATGTTAAATGTATCATGTTTAAACTCCATCACCATCATTGTTTATGTCCTTATTAATATTGAAAATAACATTAAAAAACATGGATTTAAATGGAGATAATACTGATGATTAAAAATCAATTTCTCAAGTATCAACCTTTTTCTTTTCTTTTTTTAAATATGGATTATTCAAAGATTTCCTCATCACTTTTGCTTAAGTATTAAACACGTGGACTTAAAGATACATTGAAATGATGACAAAAAAATATAAGAGAAATAGATTGTATTAAAGGTGGGGTAGGTAAGTTTGAGAAACCGGCTCGAGATACACTTTTTATATTCCATGGAATGCTCTTAACATCCCGATAGCAATGAATATCTGAAGTGCTTTGACAACAAATCCATAAAAACATTTAAGCCGTAGTACTGTAAAAAGCACGACCAATCATTTTAGCCGGCCCGACTTTAAAGTTGAATCACGCATAAAAATCCAATGAAATTCTGGGTTAGGTTTAAGCAATTTACCATAAATAACCAGCAAGATTACCATCAAATGAAGTCTAAATGTATCATGTAGCTTCAGCACCATCACCGTCTCTCCACGCCTTGTTATCCTGTAATTGGGGATTTTTTTGTTTGACATTTCATTATAATCAATACACTCACTAACTCAAACAGAATGGACTTATAATTAAATAATAATGAAAATATAAAGGTCCAGCATCATCACCGACTGCCCCCTGCCGGTAACACCCCCCGTTCCCCGGCAACATTCCCCTCCTCTCCCCGGCTCCTCCCCGCCTTGTTATCCGGTAATTGGGGGATTTTTTGTTTTACATTTAATGATTATCAATACACTCTCTAACTCAAACATAATTGACTTACATTGAAATAATGATGACAATATAACTATAAAAAAAGAAAAAAAAGCTCCAGGACCATCACCGGCGGCCCCCTGCCGGTAACACCCCCCCGTTCGCCGGGCACCGCTCCCCCCTCCCCCCCTCTCTTATCCGGCTCCTCCCAGCTCCTCCTGTTGTAAAGATGGCGTCCATCATGGAGGGGCCGCTCAGCAAGTGGACCAACGTGATGAAGGGATGGCAGTACCGCTGGTTCGTGCTGGACTACAACGCCGGATTACTGTCTTACTACACGGTCAGTTCACAGGGTTCTAACCGCTGATTTGATACCTTATGGAGGTTTTTAGAGCAACTTGTTACTGGCTGTCAGACAGGATAAGGGCCTTGTGTTTGTCAGAAGTCTCAGCTGGCAGTGAGAGGCGGGGCTCCGTGATGACGGATCCGTGTGTCAGCCAATAGAAACGCTCCCTGCAAACCAACTGACCAATAGAGTGGCAGTATTCTTCCCCACACTTACGCTAATGTAGCTAGCTATCAAAGCTAGACAACACCCACTCGGCTAAACGTTATTGTGAGTAGTTAACAGAATAAAGCGATACAAATACATAGTTTTATCATTTTTAGGGACATTGTTTGTCTTTGGGAGTTATACTGGAGTCTCGTCACTCCCTGGTTCGTTCGCTAAATAGATAATAAGACACTGCGGGAGGAGACTGTGGCTGTCAGTTAGATTTTTGATAAATCCAACGTCAACAGAATAGATTTACTCAATTATACTGAACTTAAGTACAATTTAGAGGTACTTGTACTTTACTTGAGCAATTCCATGTTCTGCTACGTTGTACTTCTACAGTTCAGAGGTAAATGGTGTACTTTTACTCCACTACATGTATGATGAATGATGTGAAATATAATCAAGTGTTAAATCAGACTTTAGTTCCACCTGGAGTAAATCCACAAGCTACCCTGCAGTATACAAAGTCATTCAAACTAGCTGCACCTTTACCAGCTTTGAGAACACTTTCATGATCAATCATTATAAAACATATCATATATATTATTCTGAAATGGACCAATCTGCACAATCACTACTTTTACTGTCGCTACTTTCACTATATTTTGATGATAATACTTTTCTACTTTTACTTGAGGAACATTTTGAATACAGGACTTTTACTGTAACAGAGTATTCCTACACTCTGGTACTTCTACTTTTACTCCAGTACAAGATCCGAGTACTTCTACTTTTACTCAAGTACCAGATCTGAGTACTTCTCCCACCTCTGAATATGCCGTCAGTGTACTCTGATTAAAGTCAAGAGCAATGCAGACAATAAACTGTCACTTCTGTTTGACAAATAACTTTTAAGAAAAACATAGAGCTGTCTGTTCCTCTAAACAACTTGACTGAGACGTCAAAGCATTCATTTATCTTATTTAACTGTAGACAGTAACTCTACAGTTGTTCTCTCACAACAACAACAACAACAAATCCTCTTAAACCATCTTTTAATGACATGTTTAAGACACGGTTATTTGTCTCTGATCTACAACTCCAGTCATTACATTACTTCACCAAAGTCCAAATACCCATAAAGGGTTAATGAAGCTGCAGATTCTCCTTCAAACCGTCAGGGAGAAAATGAGGCTGGACTCATTTAATCAAGTGATCTCAGTCTTGAAATAGTTGCAGTCATAAGTTTTAAATGGATTTGAACATGTTCTGCTTAAAGTCTGTAGGTCAACCCTTTGAGAAACTACACACTTTAACTGACCTGAATAACTCACTGTGGCTTGTCAACAACATTGTATCTGACGCCAACCTGAACATGTCCTGAAAAGTGAAAATTCAATAATACAGGGTCTCTCTTATCAACGTTAGACCATTGCACTCTTTTGTACACCAGTTCATCCTTAAATTAAATACATCTAATACACGTTGAACAGTCCTGAAGATGTTCTCTTCAGTGACTGTAATGTTAGGTTGAATATCTGTTCCCTAGTTTTTGTCTTAAGTATTTGTCCTTGTTGATATTGCACATAACGCCGTTGTTATGCCGGAGAAATGTCACACTTAATTTGACAATAAAATGTTATCTTATCGTGAAAATAAAGCTGCCGTAACTGTATTAATGCTCAATCGATTAGTGATGTCATAATGTTCCAGAAGTAAACAAAGGAGTCCAATGGAGGCGTTTCAGGCACGGGAAACACAGGGATTTTGGCCTTTGCAGACCATTTACATGCATTGAAACCTAACGAACACACTACAGGAAAGGGAACACCACAATAGGGCCTCTTTAAATTCAAGTGAAATGACTTCACTCACATGTGTCTTCATCAGTTTCTAATATCCTCTCTTTGCTTTACCATTATTGTGTAATTCATGTTTCTACATTCAAATACAGACCTGAGAGTTTTCTCTGTTAACGCTTATTAAGAAAGTAGACTACGTTGGATGATATTGCTCGTGGATATTGTGTTAGTACATACACACTACAACCTTGACGTTGTATTTTAAGCGCTGTTGTTCCTGAAAACTGACTATTAATCCCTGAACTGTTCTGTGTTTGATTTACAGTCAAAGGATAAGATGATGCGAGGATCCAGAAGAGGCTGCGTGCGACTCAGGGTGAGTTTCTCAGGATAAACACTGTCCTCTTCATATTACATATTTCTCTCTGATAAACTAAAAACATACTTTACATCAGGGGTGTCCAAAATACAGCCTTTTAAACATATATTACGCGGCTTAGTTGAATACTCGATTGTGATAGGTCAAATTAGAACATGTGACACGCTGTCAAGGACTATAATGACCGTTGCTAAGGAGGATCGATGGAGAGAAAGGAAAAGAGGGTAAAAGACAGAGCGCTGGAGGTCAGATAAATGAACAGAAGAAGACGGAGAGGAAGTGAACACTAACGGGAACACGGTGTGGGCTCTGCAGAGTTTAGGGACTTGTTAGTGGATCAGAAACAGAACAGAGTTGGACAGTTACAGAAAACATCAAACAGTGCTGCCGTAAAGTTGTTGTCGCATTTCCAGCCGTTGGTGCGCCGCGGAGCGGAGTTTTATTTTGTCTTAGCGGAAGAAATACGATCATTTTTAAGTCAATAAAATCATTACAATTAATATCGGGAGTGGAGTCGTTAGTTTCGTATCTGGTAATAAACGGGATAATGTGCAGCGAAGCGGTCATTATGGGGAAAAGAACCGCCTTCAGGCAGATCAATATCCCTCCGCCTCGCGTCGAGTCTGTGGTCGGGCTCCAATCAGAATCGAGTATAACTCAACTAACTAACCCGTGTAATAACCTACAGTAGCATGCATGTGTTAATCAGCCCACTTTTCAAATAGATTCCGTCAATTAAAGTGGAAAACACTTTCTGACAAGTCTTAGTTGGTTACAAAAAATCCCATTACCTTTTTGCCATAACAAGGTTGAAATAGACCCTCCATATTTCCCCTTATTATGAGCTCTCTGAGGCTTCTGTTTTAAGGAATGAGCTGTAAGCAAGATGCATGAGACCCTATGAAGAGCTGTGATGTTTCTTAGAGCATATTCAAGTATCAAGTATCATTTAACTGACTTATAACGTAACTGATGAGGCAATATACCTCTCCTCTAGAGAGTGACCCAGCCCTTTGTATGTTTTTCTGTATGTTTGGACACCCTTGGTCTACATTTCCTGCTTTTCCAGATATTTGGAATACTTGTAGGTTTAGGTCACTGTTTGTGATACTAGGTTATGAGGTGAAAGTGAAAGTATAGTATGCATTTTGTACCAACTTGTCATTTGCAAATGCGTTCATCATATCAAGCATGAGTTGTTAAAAATAAATGTTGTGCAACGTGCAGAACAACACAGGATGTCCTGGTCCATTTCATATCTCTGAATACTTAAAGACTGGTTCACTATATGCAGTATAATGTCATTTCTATCTGATATAAGAAATGCAAAAATGATGGTGTATTTGAACAGATATCAATATTATACTTTTTAGCTCCACCAGTAAAGACATGTCTCCTAACATTGAGTTGTAAACACTCAGTGATGTCCACTAGATGGCAGCAGTTGCCTTACGATATATTTGTAGGGCTTTTTTCATCATACATCATCATTATGAACACACACAAATGCTCACACCAAGGATACACAAAGTCAAAACTGATTAGAAAAATAAAAACTAACAAAAGTGACTTCAATTATATCAATATTTTTGTCAAATACAGAATTGTTTTTTATTGCTTTCTGGGTGAACACTGAGGAGATGCAGTAGATTTTCTAGGTACTGAGTCCTCATAAGTACTCAGATAATTTGCTCTATTTTCTCAAATATAATGTGTTGTATCCGTCTGGAAGCCAATAAAGCACCTGACCTAAAGAGGAGGGCGTGTGGCGCAGTGGGTTGTCCGTAGGTGTTTGGATCAGGTTCACAGGTTCAAACCCCACTGCAGTCAGCATGTCGTTGTGTCCCTGAGACACTTCACCCCAAAGTGCTCCAGTGGGGATTGTCCACAGTATTGAGTATGTAAGACGCTTTGGATAAAAGCGTCTAACATGTAATGTAATGAGGAGGATTGAATACATTTACTTAAATTGACGTTTCATTGAGACTTTTATTCCTCATTTAAATTCCCAACTCCATACTATAAAGGAACTACAGCACGGTCACATGACTTCATGTCACCACCGCTAAGCTAAAGGCGGCTAATGTTGGGCTATAAAGGAACTACAGCACGGTCACATGACTTCATGTCACCACCGCTAAGCTAAAGGTGGCTAATGTTGGGCTATAAAGGAACTACAGCACGGTCCACATGACTTCACGTCACCACCGCTAAGCTAAAGGCGGCTAATGTTGGGCTATAAAGGAACTACAGCACGGTCACATGACTTCATGTCACCACCGCTAAGCTAAAGGCGGCTAATGTTGGGCTATAAAGGAACTACAGCACGGTCACATGACTTCATGTCACCACCGCTAAGCTAAAGGTGGCTAATGTTGGGCTATAAAGGAACTACAGCACGGTCACATGACTTCATGTCACCACCGCTAAGCTAAAGGCGGCTAATGTTGGGCTATAAAGGAACTACAGCACGGTCACATGACTTCATGTCACCACCGCTAAGCTAAAGGTGGCTAATGTTGGGCTATAAAGGAACTACAGCACGGTCACATGACTTCACGTCACCACCGCTAAGCTAAAGGCGGCTAACGTTGGGCTATAAAGAAACTACAGCACGGTCACATGACTTCATGTCACCACCGCTAAGCTAAAGGTGGCTAATGTTGGGCTATAAAGGAACTACAGCACGGTCACATGACTTCACGTCACCACCGCTAAGCTAAAGGCGGCTAACGTTGGGCTATAAAGGAACTACAGCACGGTCACATGACTTCACATCACCACCGCTAAGCTAAAGGTGGCTAATGTTGGGCTATAAAGGAACTACAGCACGGTCACATGACTTCACGTCACCACCGCTAAGCTAAAGGAGGCTAATGTTGGGCTATAATAGAACTACAGCACGGTCACATGACTTCACGTCACCACCGCTAAGCTAAAGGTGGCTAATGTTGGGCTATAAAGGAACTACAGCACGGTCACATGACTTCACGTCACCACCGCTAAGCTAAAGGTGGCTAATGTTGGGCTATAAAGGAACTACAGCACGGTCACATGACTTCACGTCACCACCGCTAAGCTAAAGGTGGCTAATGTTGGGCTATAAAGGAACTACAGCACGGTCACATGACTTCACGTCACCACCGCTAAGCTAAAGGCGGCTAGTGTTGGGCGTGATGACATTTAGTCGTCTCATTTAGACACTTGTTAGCAACATCAGTTTTTAAATTCACCAGTGGGGTATTTACTGACGTATTTTAAATCGTAACAGTTTAATCTCTTCAGCTTGAGTTAACCATAGACCTGATTTCAGGCTAACAACCAAAAACACATTCCAAAAAACTTCCACACCAAAAGGGCTAAAAGGCTAACTCATGCTAACTCGGTTTGAGGACTCATTCCTGCACCACTGTATTGTAACGGCTCTGCAAAATGCACCTTTCCACATCATTCTCCCCACCCTCTGTAGTAGTTTCTATATTTATCTCTCTCAGGTTTGCAGAGAGGAAGCTCTGAGTCACTCTGTTAGCGTTGCTATGAGCTAACCTCCCAGCTTTCTGCAACTCCCCGGTGTCTGATCCTCTCCACCCTTTCCCTGCCTTTCTCCTCCTCCAAAACCCCTCCTCTTCCTCCTCCTCCTCCTCTTCCTCTTCATCCCTCTGCCATGTTCCTGCATGTGTGAGAGAAACCCAGAGAAAGACAGGAAAAGAACTGGAGCTTTTTAAAGTGGAGTTTTCTGCTGATTCAGACGAAGGGTAATCTAGCACAGAGAGCCATGTGGAGGGCAGGAGGAGAGGCATGGAAAGTAGAGCATGACGTTTCTCTCTCTCATCTCTCTCTCCTCTATCTCTCTCTCTCTCTCTCATATCTCTCTCTCTCTCTCTCTCTCTCTCTCTCTCTCTCTCTCTCTCTCTCTCTCTCTCTCGTTCAGGGCGCTGTGATCGGCATCGATGACGAGGACGACAGCACATTCACCATCACTGTGGACCAGACAGACTTTCCATTCCAAGGTGAGCTTTTTATATCCTCTCTCTCCCTCTCTCTCTCTCTCTCTCTCTCTCTCTCTCTCTCTCTCTCTCTCTCTCTCTCTCTCTCTCTCTTCCCTCCCCACACTTTCAAAGCACTTGCATTGCTCTGCCAGGAAACACATGCACACACAAATCTCCACAATGTCAAGGCGTGCAGCGGCGAGAGCATTCGGAGCGCTTGCCTCTCTGAAGCCGGACGTGTTTCCGTACATTTAGACTCGTTTTGGGATAAGTAAGGCTCCTTGTTCTTTTCGTCCTGACTCGAGGAACATCTGCAGTGAGGTCCTCTGGGAATATTCGGGAATTCTGAAGAAGCTGAGCTCAGGTCTTTTGGATTTACAAACCGAGCTCCAGCATCGCTCCCTTCTCTCTGACAGGAAACAACCCTGTTTCTTTTGTTACTCTACCCCTCCACCTCCAGGTCTTTACCTCACCTTCTCCACCTTCATCTCTCATCCGTCTACTTGTCTCCATCCACTCCTCCACTCCTCCACTTCCCTCCTTCTCGAGGGTCTCCACCTGCCACAGTCCATGGGCCTCCCGCCCCCCCCACCTCCTCCATGCCCTCTCCCATGTCTGTTTTCCGAAGCTGTATGCTGTGGTTCTACAAAAGGAAGGGTAAGGAGGAATCCGTGCATGGTGCGATTGCATGCCGGTGCAGGAGGATGGAGGATGGAGAGGATGAGGAAGAGAAGGAGTGTCTTCTGGGACATTGAGCCAGGCTGGTTTAGGGTTAGTTTGTTAATCAGAGTTCCTTTATGTGTCCCACAGGTCCACTAAGTGATTAGTGGACCCTGAAATGTTGAGTAGCCCAAAGTGTTCTGATAGAAATGTACAGTAGGGTCTCCAGCTCATAGAGACTGCCGGATGCTAACCTGCATGTGTTGGGCAATCTGCACAATTAGCACAAGTTGCATTAATTAGCATATGCAGACAACAGTTAAATCATGTCTCGGCCGATTTGGAAACTTTTTCGAGTGCTTTTGAGGGTTATTGAGGATGCTGAATCCATTTCTGACATGTTCAGGATCAACAAATGTTAGTTTTAACTAGAGATGTCCTGATCCGATCACGTCATCGGGGATCGGAGCTGATCACGTGATTTTCAAAAGATCGGAATCGGGAGAAAAAAATCGGGGATCGGGAATATTTTTTTTTTTTTTTTTTTTTTATAAAATATTTTTATTTATTTAATGTTAAAAAACTAAAATGACCATGTTCACGTCTTCAAGTCATCTTGAGGCCTTAGTTTTGGTTTAAAATTAGACAACATCATGTATGTGTTGCTTCTTTTGGGCTTGTTTTCATCGACCTGGTTGCTTATTTCTCTCAAATCTGGCAACAGAGTGGGCGCAGTGTCTAATAGTAGCAGTAAGCTAACAAGAGGCTACGTTCAGCTGGTGACTCGGGACAGAGAAAATGTCAGGAGTTTGGAAGTATTATAAAATTGAAAGCGAAGGCAGTGTAACAGCCAGATGCAATGTTTGCAAGGCGGAGGTTCCGCGTGGTGGAAAGAACAGAGCTACGTTCAACACGACCAATCTAATACAAACACCAACAACAACACGACGAGTACACAGCGGCCACTCAGGTAACGGCACTGAAACAACCGACACTTTCAGAGACTTTTAAAAGGAAAGAGAAACTGCCCCAGAACAGTGAAAAGGCCAAAAACATAACAGCCAAGATAGCTGAATTCATCGCGTTGGATGACCAGCCGTTATCTGTGGTGGAGAACGTGGGGTTTAAGGGACAACTTGAATGCTTTTCTCCTTTTTTTTCTCTTAATGCATTGCATAAAGATCGGATCGGGAAAAATCGGTATCGGCAGATTGTCCAAATTAAATGATCGGAATCGGATCGGGAGCAAAAAAAGGTGATCGGGACATCCCTAGTTTTAACCAGAAAGTGGACATATTTGTTCTCCCGTTGGACTGATTTTGACTACCATGAGTAGTGTTGGATACAGAGAGCACAAGATCTAAAGGGTACAAATATTGCCACTTTCGGGCCATTTTTGATCCTGAAAATGTTAGAATTGGATTCAGTCTCCTCAATAACCTCCAAAACCACACATTTTCCAAATCGACCAAGCCATGTTTTCACTGTTGTCCACATAGCTGATCAACCCAACTTGTGCTCATTGTGCAAATTGCCCAACATGTGCAGGTTAGCGTCCGGCAGTTTCTATGTGCTGGAGACCCTACTGTACATTTCTATCATAACACTTTGGGGTCCTCAACATGTCCGGGTTCACACTGAAAACTAGACTATAAGAGGAAATACATCGTTACAGCAAAGGATAGAGACGGACAAATGATATGTACAGAAGTACACACTCTGGTAGATAAGCAAGTAGCAACAGTATTTATAAAATAGGTGTAACCTTGTAGAATGAAGTGTGTGAGTTATATACATACTAACTAAGTGTTTTTTTAGTTTGTTATTTTACAACAGTGTCTGTTTTGTTAGGGAGGTTCAACGACGTGTGTGTGAGGAATGATAAAGCAGAGAGGAGTGTGTGTAGTGTCTTGGATCAGTCAGGTGTGTGTGTAGTGTCTTGGATCAGTCAGGTGTGTGTGTGTGTGTAGTGTGTGTGTAGTGTGTGTGTGTGTGTGTGTGTGTACCGGATGTTTGCGGCCGCTGTGTGTTCTGCTCTCTGCTGCTTTGGCTAAATAATGATGATGTCATCTCATGTCTCTTCCACTCTAGACATCTTTATGTGTGTTTGTGGAGGAAAGATAGCTCACATGTCCTGGTCTTAATTTGTTCTGGAACTTTCTGCACTGCAGTTACTCTGATCTGTACGACTCGCTGAGGTACAGGTGCACATGGTCCATATATTTAAATATTAATGTTATGTTTATGGTGAATATTATCTGATTTACTGGAGGCTGAGAGAGGACAGGCTGAGAGAGGACAGGCTGAGAGAGGACAGGCAGAGAGAGGACAGGCTGAGAGAGGACAGGCTGAGAGAGGACAGGCTGAGAGAGGACAGGCTGAGAGAGGACAGGCTGAGAGAGGACAGGCTGAGAGAGGACAGGCAGAGAGAGGACAGGCAGAGAGAGGACAGGCAGAGAGAGGACAGGCAGAGAGAGGACAGGCAGAGAGAGGACAGGCTGAGAGAGGACAGGCTGAGAGAGGACAGGCTGAGAGAGGACAGGCTGAGAGAGGACAGGCAGAGAGAGGACAGGCAGAGAGAGGACAGGCAGAGAGAGGACAGGCAGAGAGAGGACAGGCAGAGAGAGGACAGGCAGAGAGAGGACAGGCAGAGAGAGGACAGGCAGAGAGAGGACAGGCTGAGAGAGGACAGGCTGAGAGAGGACAGGCTGAGAGAGGACAGGCTGAGAGAGGACAGGCTGAGAGAGGACAGGCTGAGAGAGGACAGGCAGAGAGAGGACAGCTGCTCTGCATGCACATAGTTTTGTTTTAGTCGCACAGTATTTATATAACAGTTTGATCAATCACCATCAGTTGGATCGAGGCAATTATCCAGAGTAATTATTACACATAACCAAAGAATAAACGAAACATTAAAAAAAGGGGTGTTTCTGTTTTGAGAGAAAGACAATTCAGCAGGAAGTCTACAAAAGCATTTTGAAGCAAAGGAAGGCTGTGAAAGATGGATAACATTTTTCATAGTTTCCTATAACTTATTCCCCTGTAGCCTCATGGAGAAAGTTCCATTACAAAGACTGAATGCACAGTGTCGTACCGGCCACCTACTTTTAATATCCAGTTTCATAACTCTAATGTAATGAGTCCAAATGTAAGAGCATGATACGAAACCCCTTCATCAAAGCAGCAACAATGCGGGTGTTTAGCCAACATTTAAAAAAGGCAACTACGGCATCAAAGACTTTACAATAAGTCTAGTGTGTATAATGATGAGAGAAGCTCCATCAGACCATTTACATGCACTAACACCTACAGTATAGAACACACTACAACTCGGCTGAATCAGCAGTGTGGGATACGTTTGAAATCAGCAGGATGAGTTTAGTCTTTGCACAACTTTGAATAAAATGCTCCTCAGACACCTGGATGAGCACTGGACCATCTCACGCCTCACTGTAAGAAAAATGAGATGTTGGACACATCCTCTGTTAGCTTTCACATCAGGAGACGCACAGGATGTTGAGTTATGAGGAGGTTTCTCCGGTGCTGTAGTGTGTGTGTGTGTGTGTGTGTGTGTGTGTCAGTCAGATTTCACACTCTAACATTTGATCAATACACCAGCTGATTACAAACAGCTCCTTTTATCAAACTGTGTTTCAGGATAATGCTGTATTATTAAAACGTGGTCCTCTAACGGGCCGGTTCCAGTTTAAAGAGTGTTTCTGATCCTGAGTGCAGCTCTTTCTATTTAGAGAAGCATCCATTATTCATCGTCCTCTTCCTCCCCAGCGCTGCATCACCGTTTCCTGACTCCTTTCCTCTTTCCTCTGCCCTCCTTCTCTCTTCTCCAGGAGCTATCAATCTGTCCTCTTCTTGCTGCACAGACCATCAGTCCAACTGTCTAACGCTGCAACGTTACTTTCAATGTAATCAAGATTAAAATCGCAATATTTTGTAAAAGCAAAATATGTGAAAAGTCCAGATATTCTACAGACTAGTAAAAAAAGACTATCTGGTACAGATCCTCTTTAAAGTAGAGACACTACATACTGATACACACCTGAACATCAGCAGGAGAGAACTCTTTAAAGTAGAGACACTACATACTGATACACACCTGAACATCAGCAGGAGAGAACTCTTTAAAGTAGAGACACTACATACTGATACACACCTGAACATCAGCAGGAGGAGAACTCTTTAAAGTAGAGACACTACATACTGATACACACCTGAACATCAGCAGGAGAGAACTCTTTAAAGTAGAGACACTACATACTGATATACACCTCAACATCAGCAGGAGAGGACTCTTTAAAGTAGAGACACTACATACTGATACACACCTGAACATCAGCAGGAGAGAACTCTTTAAAGTAGAGACACTACATACTGATACACACCTGAACATCAGCAGGAGAGAACTCTTTAAAGTAGAGACACTACATACTGATACACACCTGAACATCAGCAGGAGAGAACTCTTTAAAGTAGAGACACTACATACTGATACACACCTGAACATCAGCAGGAGAGAACTCTTTAAAGTAGAGACACTACATACTGATATACACCTCAACATCAGCAGGAGAGGACTCTTTAAAGTAGAGACACTACATACTGATATACACCTGAACATCAGCAGGAGAGGACTCTTTAAAGTAGAGACACTACATACTGATACACACCTGAACATCAGCAGGAGAGAACTCTTTAAAGTAGAGACACTGCATACTGATATACACCTCAACATCAGCAGGAGAGGACTCTTTAAAGCAGAGACACTACATACTGATATACACCTGAACATCAGCAGGAGAGGACTCTTTAAAGTAGAGACACTACATACTGATATACACCTGAACATCAGCAGGAGAGGACTCTTTAAAGTAGAGACACTACATACTGATATACACCTGAACATCAGCAGGAGAGGACTCTTTAAAGTAGAGACACTACATACTGATATACACCTGAACATCAGCAGGAGAGGACTCTTTAAAGTAGAGACACTACATACTGATATACACCTGAACATCAGCAGGAGAGGACTCTTTAAAGTAGAGACACTACATACTGATACACACCTGAACATCAGCAGGAGAGAACTCTTTAAAGTAGAGACACTACATACTGATATACACCTGAACATCAGCAGGAGAGGACTCTTTAAAGTAGAGACACTACATACTGATATACACCTGAACATCAGCAGGAGAGGACTCTTTAAAGTAGAGACACTACATACTGATATACACCTGAACATCAGCAGGAGAGGACTCTTTAAAGTAGAGACACTACACACTGATATACACCTGAACATCAGCAGGAGAGGACTCTTTAAAGTAGAGGCACTACATACTGATATACACCCTGAACATCAGCAGGAGAGGACTCTTTAAAGTAGAGACACTACATACTGATATACACCTGAACATCAGCAGGAGAGGACTCTTTAAAGTAGAGACACTACATACTGATATACACCTGAACATCAGCAGGAGAGGACTCTTTAAAGTAGAGACACTACATACTGATATACACCTGAACATCAGCAGGAGAGGACTCTTTAAAGTAGAGACACTACATACTGATATACACCTGAACATCAGCAGGAGAGAACTCTTTAAAGTAGAGACACTACATACTGATATACACCTGAACATCAGCAGGAGAGGACTCTTTAAAGTAGAGACACTACATACTGATATACACCTGAACATCAGCAGGAGAGGACTCTTTAAAGTAGAGACACTACATACTGATATACACCTGAACATCAGCAGGAGAGGACTCTTTAAAGTAGAGACACTACATACTGATATACACCTGAACATCAGCAGGAGAGGACTCTTTAAAGTAGAGGCACTACATACTGATATACACCTGAACATCAGCAGGAGAGGACTCTTTAAAGTAGAGACACTACATACTGATATACACCTGAACATCAGCAGGAGAGGACTCTTTAAAGTAGAGACACTACATACTGATATACACCTGAACATCAGCAGGAGGAGGACTCTTTAAAGTAGAGACACTACCTACTGATATACACCTGAACATCAGCAGGAGAGGGACTCTTTAAAGTAGAGACACTACATACTGATATACACCTGAACATCAGCAGGAGAGGACTCTTTAAAGTAGAGACGCTACATACTGATATACACCTGAACATCAGCAGGAGAGGACTCTTTAAAGTAGAGACGCTACATACACCTGAACATCAGCAGGAGAGGACTCTTTAAAGTAGAGACACTACATACTGATATACACCTGAACATCAGCAGGAGAGGACTCTTTAAAGTAGAGACACTACATACTGATATACACCTGAACATCAGCAGGAGAGGACTCTTTAAAGTAGAGACACTACATACTGATATACACCTGAACATCAGCAGGAGAGGACTCTTTAAAGTAGAGACACTACATACTGATATACACCTGAACATCAGCAGGAGAGGACTCTTTAAAGTAGAGACACTACATACACCTGAACAGTATTCTTACTCTTATACTCAAGTACAGGATCTGCTTCCACCTCTGAAGGAATGTGTGTAAATGCACTTTAAGGGTCACAAAGCCTGTTAAAGCTCTATATAAATACAGTTCCTCCACCATTTAGCACACTCAGAAGTTTCTCCTGAACCACATTTGGCCTCCTCGTTATTGACAGTTTTCAGTCGTCCCTCTGGAGCTCCTCATCCTCTTCCTCTTCGTCAGCTCGTCTGAAGATGGCAGGAGGAGAGAGAAGATGAGAGGGATGAATAATTCAGAGAGACCTTGGAGAAAGACAGGAGTGGCATTATGGAAAGAGGCTGAGCATTATGAAGGGGAGTCTTTGGGATTGTTAAGTGACCGCTGAGGTTAGGGATAGAGTGGTGCAGTGTTGACGAGTTGTTGTTGTTAACCCTGAAGTTAGCATCACAAGGATTCCCTCTGCAACAAACCAATGGGATTTCTCTGTTGGTTTTGAGAATATTGCAACTCTTGTGTCGCTGCTTCCTTCCTTTGCTTTCCATCCAACTTAGACGCCTTAAAGTGGACCTATCATGCTATATTATAATATAGTGTAGGACCATACCTATATAAGGCATATTTATACTTTTTCTTTTTCAAAATACCAAACAGATCATGCATTTTAGCCATGCCTCATTTTGCTCAATTTGAAAAATGCTAGCTCTGTTCTGCAAGGGCTGATTCAGTGAGAACAGCACCACCTACAGGCCTGGCATATGTACTACAGCGCCTCCAGCGCTTTGGAACAGCAATGGCCGTGGCTCCTGATTGGTGGAGTTGGCCAAATAGCCGTAGCGCCACCGTCCTGACGTCAGGACAGTGTTCAAATCTGGATCAGTTTTTATCAGATCCGTTGCAGCCATGGATGTATAATAAGAACTGGATACAGCGTGGGAGGCGGGGCCTCATTCATTCCTATGAGAGATGCTCATTCGCGCATGATGATAAAATGGCCCAACTTTTGAGAGAGCGAAACGTCACAGATTACCCGGCATGCCTGAGAAGTACCCGTATGTGCGCTCATAGCGCATGCGCAACTTTAACCATGCCCCCCAAAATGCTCGTTCACATCAAGCACGTCAATTCGCGTACACGTAACAGCACCGCACGTTCATGACAGCATGGTAATGGTTTGTTATTATGATAGATTTGATATTAACGAGGCGGCAGTTAGCAGCTAGTGGTTAGCTAGTAATTATGCTAATTTACACATCAATCGTTATGTACTTTTATATTACACTGTAACAGGATCTAGTGATATCCAAGCAACAGGGCTTCATTTAGCATGAAATAATTATTGCACTGTATATGTATATGTATATATATATATATATATATATATATATATATATATATATACAGTGCAATAAGCTTCTTAGTGCAATAAGAAGCTACAGGGACGTTAATCTACGTCGGTAATATTAACTTTATTTAATACAACATTTACGGCACAAGATTTAATCATACAGCCCATGTAGTATAATATTTTACAAATGATGAATTACAGCAAACATGTGCAATATATCCATTATTACAGCTCCGTGGGCTGGCAGTAAGGCGATATGGGTCCGTTCTTATTGTACATCCATGGGTAAAGATAAACGCATGTAGTGCTGAACACGTAACATGAACGTGCTGGGCGGCGCGGTCCCGTGGGTTACATGCGCGTTCATAATGCAGAGGGAAATAACTCTCAGAATAACGTTATTAGCAGATTTTTACAACTTGAGGAACGAATGTTTTTAATAAGGGCTATACAAGTGTTCATACTGGGTAGTTTATTTAGTTTAAAAACAATTATCCAACGATTTACAGACCACTCTTTCCCCATGTAAGTCAATGGGAAAAAGTGTTTCCGGGCCTGGCAACCAAAAGGAAGTGTAGTACCGCCGTTTGGCCAGCACGAATATTTTCATCAGAGTCCGGCGCACTTCCTGGGGGCTTGGTTGCAGCCCCTTTTTTAGAGATTTGGGTATGGAGGAAAATAGAGAGGGTTGTGTTTTCTGACACTTGGTGAGTTCCCTGGAACACCGGGGACACATATTCATGTAGAAAAGACGTACACAAGTGCATTTTGCATGATAGGTCCCCTTTAAACAGACATTTTCATGCGTTTTCCTTCCATAAGATCTGTTTCACTGACGTTTGGATGACTTGCTTTGCCTCCGGTGGTGTGTTGATATTGCGTTTACTCAAAATAAAATAACAAACTTTTCACACGTTCAACAGAGAAAACAGGCCTTTTACAATAGTCAAAACAAATCAAACAAAAGAGGCAAATACTCATAAAGTAATAAACAATATATACATTTTGTATTGTTCTTTCACAAGCTGGGGGGAACGATATACAACAGTCTGCTGCTGAGAAATAAAAAAGCTAATAAATATAGATTTTGTGTTTTAAATGTACAAAAATATATAATTCAATTAAAAAATAATTACCAGGAAAATAATTATATAACAAAATCCAAATAAATAACTGTTAAATATCGACCTTAAATGTGAATTTTAAAAGTGGAACAACTGGCGAGTTTATATGTATAGCCAGTAATGTCTGTGAGGAGATAAGAGACACTTCTTACAGGCTTAACATTGCATCAGATTATAGTGTTTTTATTATGTCAGGTTTGCAATTAAAGGGTGGAACTTTTCATGTGACTTTTAGACTTTTACCCCTTTTTGTAACTCTATAAAAAATTATGATAACCTTTAAACATTATATAGCACACACACACACACAGTTAAACATTTAAAAGTACGTTCACTGTGTGGTTTATTGTGTCTACCTGCAAACTGAAGAATATCTTCCATCCACTGCTAATTAGTTGATCTGGGAGTAAATGACTAATTAATCCTGTGGATGACTGCTTCAGTCAGCAGTTCAGATTCTGCTTACTCATCCCCTCAAATCATTAACACGGTCCCCCTGGTTACCTCGAAAAGCTGATGGGATTTACCCTACAAACTTAATGACACTGACACGTTTAGTTCAGCGGGATAATCTCCACACAGTAACACCACTTTATGATTTCTGAAGTAAAGAGCTAACGTTATAGGAACTACAGCACGGTCACATGACTTCACGTCACCACCGCTAAGCTAAAGGAGGCTAATGCTGGGCTATAAAGGAACTACAGCACGGTCACATGACTTCACGTCACCACCGCTAAGCTAAAGGCGGCTAATGTTGGGCTATAAAGGAACTACAGCACGGTCACATGACTTCACGTCACCACCGCTAAGCTAAAGGAGGCTAATGTTGGGCTATAAAGGAACTACAGCACGGTCACATGACTTCATGTCACCACCGCTAAGCTAAAGGTGGCTAATGTTGGGCTATAAAGGAACTACAGCACGGTCACATGACTTCACGTCACCACCGCTAAGCTAAAGGATGGCTAATGTTGGGCTATAAAGGAACTACAGCACGGTCACATGACTTCATGTCACCACCGCTAAGCTAAAGGTGGCTAATGTTGGGCTATAAAGGAACTACAGCACGGTCACATGACTTCATGTCACCACCGCTAAGCTAATGTTGGGCTATAAAGGAACTACAGCACTGTCACATGACTTCACGTCACCACCGCTAAGCTAAAGGTGGCTAATGTTGGGCTATAAAGGAACTACAGCACGGTCACATGACTTCACGTCACCACCGCTAAGCTAAAGGTGGCTAATGTTGGGCTATAAAGGAACTACAGCACGGTCACATGACTTCACGTCACCACCGCTAAGCTAAAGGCGGCTAATATTGGGCTATAAAGGGGAAAACAAATCTTTTCAACTTGTTAACCACAGACCTTATTTCAGGAACCAAAAACACATTCGATAAAACATTGACTTCCAGACCAGGGGACAGAAAGTGCATACATGCTGAGTCATGTTAGGGCTTTAGGACTCATTCCTGCTCCATGCTATAAAAATATTGAACATGAAGCCTTGCTGAGTCGACACCTACCCAGGAAGATAAATCATGGCGTACGTGTGACACACAGATTGGACTCTAGGTTCATACAGTACAGTGTTTTACAAGTACAGCTTCTGAACAGAGCTGAGCAGCATCAGTAATAATCTGCTCCTCTGAGAGAGACGAGCTGTCTGAGTGGATTGACTCGAGCCTCGGCCGCCCTTTTTAATGTCTTTAAAAGCTTTCTTTCTGCCGTAGCACCGCCATTCATCTGCTGCATCCCGCTCAATGAAAAATGACTCTTACACAGGATATAGTTTGCCAGATAATTCAGTAACACGTGTCTGATTAAGTCCTTCTTTCACAGCCTCTGGAGTTGCTGTCTGACCATCCATTGCAGATCGTTAAAACACAAAGATTCTCCTGTATTTACTGGATTTTTTTTTAATAACCTGGTACTGTATTAAAAAAGGTATTACAGTTAGTAAAATGTAAAAAGCCCTACAGTTTAATTTATTTAATTGAAACATGTTTTTAAAATGTATTTATTTATGTATTTTCCTTCCATATTTCCTTCGCTATTTTTTAAGGACTGATTGACCATTTTAAAAACTTTTTTTCAGACCAAAACAACAACAAATATTAGCATTTAAAAAATAAGTGTAACTTGCCTTGTTGGTAGAGGACTAAATATTCTATTTCTGAATCAAAAAGTGTGTTTGTGAGACTGTGTGTTTGTGAGACTGTGTGTGTGAGACTGTGTGTGTTTGTGAGACTGTGTGTGCTTGTGAGACTGCTTGTGACTATGTTTCAACAATTTCCCAATTTGGGATCAATAAAGTACTATCTATCTGTTTGTGAGACTGTGTGTTTGTGAGACTGTGTGTGAGACTGTGTGAGACTGTGTGTTTGTTAGACTGTGTGTGAGACTGTGTGTTTTGAGACTGTGTGTTTGTGAGACTGCTTGAGACTGTGTGTTTGTGAGACTGCTTGAGACCGTGTGTTTGTGAGACTGCTTGAGACTGTGTGTGAGACTGTGTGTGTGTGTGAGACTGTGTGTTTGCGAGACTGCTTGAGACTGTGTTTGTGAGACTGTGTGTTTGAGACTGTGTGTTTGAGACTGTGTGTCTGAGACTGCTTGAGACTGTGTGTGTGTGAGACTGCTTGAGACCATGTGTTTGTGAGACTGTGTGTGAGACTGTGTGTGTGTGAGACTGCTTGAGACCGTGTGTTTGCGAGACTGTGTGAGACTGTGTGTGTGTGAGACTGCTTGAGACTGTGTGTTTGTGAGACTGTGTGTGAGACTGCTTGAGACTGTGTGTTTGTGAGACTGTGTGTGAGACTGCTTGAGACTGTGTGTTTGTGAGACTGTGTGTGAGACTGCTTGAGACTGTGTGTTTGTGAGACTGTGTGTGAGACTGCTTGAGACTGTGTGTTTGTGAGACTGTGTGTGAGACTGCTTGAGACTGTGTGTTTGTGAGACTGTGTGTGAGACTGCTTGAGACTGTGTGTGAGACTGTGTGTGTGTGTGAGACTGCTTGAGACTGTGTGTGAGACCGTGTGTTTGTGAGACTGTGTGTGTGTGAGACTGCTTGAGACTGTGTTTGTGAGACTGTGTGTGAGACTGTGTGTTTGTGAGACTGCTTGAGACTGTGTGTTTGTGAGACTGTGTGTGAGACTGTGTGTTTGTGAGACTGCTTGAGACTGTGTGTTTGTGAGACTGCTTGAGACTGTGTGTTTGTGAGACTGCTTGAGACTGTGTGTTTGTGAGACTGTGTGTGAGACTGCTTGAGACTGTGTGTGAGACTGTGTGTGTGTGAGACTGCTTGAGACTGTGTGTGAGACCGTGTGTTTGTGAGACTGTGTGTGTGTGAGACTGCTTGAGACTGTGTTTGTGAGACTGTGTGTGAGACTGTGTGTTTGTGAGACTGCTTGAGACTGTGTTTGTGAGACTGTGTGTGAGACTGTGTGTTTGTGAGACTGCTTGAGACTGTGTGTTTGTGAGACTGTGTGTGAGACTGTGTGTTTGTGAGACTGCTTGAGACTGTGTGTTTGTGAGACTGCTTGAGACTGTGTGTTTGTGAGACTGCTTGAGACTGTGTGTGAGACTGTGTGTGTGTGAGACTGTGTGTTTGCGAGACTGCTTGAGACTGTGTTTGTGAGACTGTGTGTTTGAGACTGTGTGTCTGAGACTGCTTGAGACTGTGTGTGTGTGAGACTGCTTGAGACCATGTGTTTGTGAGACTGTGTGTGAGACTGCTTGAGACCATGTGTTTGTGAGACTGTGTGTGAGACTGTGTGTGTGTGAGACTGCTTGAGACTGTGTGTTTGTGAGACTGTGTGTGAGACTGCTTGAGACTGTGTGTGAGACTGTGTGTGTGTGAGACTGCTTGAGACCGTGTGTTTGTGAGACTGTGTGTGAGACTGTGTGTGTGTGAGACTGCTTGAGACTGTGTTTGTGAGACTGTGTGTGAGACTGTGTGTTTGTGAGACTGCTTGAGACTGTGTGTTTGTGAGACTGCTTGAGACTGTGTGTTTGTGAGACTGTGTGTTTGTGAGACTGTGTGTTTGTGAGACTGCTTGAGACTGTGTGTGAGACTGTGTGTGTGTGAGACTGCTTGAGACAGTGTGTTTGTGAGACTGTGTGTGAGACTGTGTGTGTGTGAGACTGCTTGAGACTGTGTGTGTGAGACTGCTTGAGACTGTGTGTGTGAGACTGTGTGTTTGTGAGACTGCTTGAGACTGTGTGTGTGAGACTGCTTGAGACTGTGTGTGTGAGACTGTGTGTTTGTGAGACTGCTTGAGACTGTGTGTGTGAGACTGCTTGAGACTGTGTGTGTGAGACTGTGTGTTTGTGAGACTGCTTGAGACTGTGTGTGTGAGACTGTGTGTTTGTGAGACTGCTTGAGACTGTGTGTGAGACTGCTTGAGACTGTGTGTGTGAGACTGTGTGTTTGTGAGACTGCTTGAGACTGTGTGTGTGAGACTGTGTGTTTGTGAGACTGCTTGAGACTGTGTGTGTGTGAGACTGCTTGAGACTGTGTGTGTGTGAGACTGCTTGAGACTGTGTGTGAGACTGTGTGTGTGAGACTGTGTGTGTGAGACTGCTTGAGACTGTGTGTGAGACTGCTTGAGACTGTGTGTGTGAGACTGCTTGAGACTGTGTGTGTGAGACTGTGTGTGTGAGACTGTGTGTGAGACTGCTTGAGACTGTGTGTGTGTGAGACTGTGTGTGTGTTTGAGACTGTATGTGTGTGTGTTTGATTTAACTCGCTGTGTTTGTTCTCTCTCTTTGCTCTGAGGGTGCAGCCTCGTTAAAGACTTCATGTGAAACAGAAACAGGATTAGTTTTAACTCTGAAGGAGCTTTACCTCCTCCGTGTAAATTAAAGGAACAGTTTGACAGTTTATGCAACACACTTATTGCTCCGTTAATGACCGCCTCGCTGCATATTATCACGCTTATTACACAGCTACACAGTAAAGAAACCAACGGCTTCAATCACAATATTGATTTTACATACTTTTCTAGTACCATACCGTGTTCCCTTTAGTGTTGACTTCCTGTTTACTTCCTGTCTGTCTTCTGCTGTTCCCTTTAGTGCTTACTTCCTGTCTGTCTTCTTCTGCGGTTCCCTTTAGTGTTTACTTCCTGTTTACTTCCTGTTTTTCTGTCTTCTTCTGCTGTTCCATTTAGTGCTTACTTCCTGTCTGTCTTCTTCTGCGGTTCCCTTTAGTGTTTACTTCCTGTTTACTTCCTGTTTGTCTGTCTTCTTCTGCTGTTCCATTTAGTGCTTACTTCCTGTCTGTCTTCTTCTGCTGTTCCCTTTAGTGTTTACTTCCTGTTTACTTCCTGTTTGTCTTCTTCTGCTGTTCCCTTTAGTGTTTACTTCCTGTCTGTCTTCTTCTGCTGTTCCCTTTAGTGTTTACTTCCTGTCTGTCTTCTTCTGCTGTTCCCTTTAGTGTTTACTTCCTGTCTTCTTCTGCTGTTCCCTTTAGTGTTTACTTCCTGTCTGTCTTCTTCTCTGCTGTTTCCTTTAGTGTTTACTTCCTGTCTGTCTTCTTCTGCTGTTCCCTTTAGTGCTTACTTCCTGTCTGTCTGTCTTCTTCTACTGTTCCCTTTAGTGTTTACTTCCTGTCTGTCTTCTTCTGCTGTTCCCTTTAGTGTTTACTTCCTGTCTGTCTTCTTCTGCTGTTCCCTTTAGTGTTTACTTCCTGTCTGTCTTCTTCTGCTGTTCCCTTTAGTGTTTACTTCCTGTCTGTCTTCTTCTGCTGTTCCCTTTAGTGTTTACTTCCTGTCTGTCTTCTTCTGCTGTTCCCTTTAGTGTTTACTTCCTGTCTGTCTTCTTCTGCTGTTCCCTTTAGTGTTTACTTGCTGTCTGTCTTCTTCTGCTGTTCCCTTTAGTGTTTACTTGCTGTCTATCTTCTAATAATTCCTCAATGAATACTCAGCGTCCCTCACTGTGTCCTCATGTCATTCCAGTGTTGTGTCATTAGTGTGTGTGTGTGTGTGTGTGTGTGTGTGTAATCCCAGTGTAATCGCTCCTAAAGTGTGTGTGTATGGAAAAAGTGGCTCACAGTGTGTGTGTGTGTGTTTCAGCCCGAGATGCAGACGAGCGGGAGAAGTGGATCCACGCCTTAGAGGGAACCATCCTCCGCCACACCCTCCAGCTCAGAGTACGTAATGTTCAGTTCTTTCTTCAAAAAGTCAGATTAGTTTTTTTAAGGTTATTTTTACAACAAGTGGGGGCTATTTTTATTTTATTGTGTTTGCCTGTTCGTATCCATTTGTGTCAGCATCCATATCGTTTTTGTGGTCAGTAAATTGGGAAACCGTAAAGTGAAGATTAAATGTTTTACAAATTAGTTTAGGATTATTATTGAACCTGAGATTGCACGCATTTGCATCCTCTAATAATTAATAAAATGCTTGTAGTTTGAGACGTTTCTGAGAATGGTATGGATCCTTAAAGGTGCTTGAATGTGCAAGGTTCATTATTTATATATTATTATTATTTTAAATGTATTTATTTGAAACTATTGTTATTATTAATATATATATTTTTTTTTAATATTTCTTTTATTTGAAATATTTATTATTATTTTAATGTATTTCTTAATATGTTTTAATGTTTTTATTTGAATTATTTATTAATATTTGTATTTATTCTTGACTATCCACTATCTGCATGCATCTCCTGCAGGTGTGTCATTATTGTATTGTTTTACACGTGCCTCGATGCATGAGTGAATTAAGTGCATTTTTCAGGTTAAACGGCTTAAAAATAGCAAGAAAATCTGCACATTGTATTATAAACATTCTCATTGATGAAACCATAATTAACTCTGATCTGCGTCTGCATATATGTTGTTTTTAGTCCTCCTACATTTAGCTTGAAAAGTCATTGAAAAGTCCTTGAATCGGATGCTTTGGACACCGTGTGACGACCTGAAAGGCACTTTGGATCTCAGGTGTTTTTATCCGAGTCAGTATATGGATGGAAATACAGGTGACATTCATGTCATCAGAAATGGAGGCTGTTGTGTCAATAAGTCTCTCTGGACCTGTATCAGGACCAGGTTCAGGTTTAATGAGGAATTTGACTTACGGCTGCTGGTCTGTTTGGTATTATTGTTCTGTCAGTTTATTGTCACTTCCATTCTGCTCTTTAGTCGCTGATAACACTTTGTACTTTTACTCAAGTACTACTTTAAATGCAGGACTTTGACTTGCAACCAGTTATTTTTATGCAGTATTTCTTAAAGGGGACCTATCATGCAAAATGCACTTGTGTACGTCTTTTCTACATGAATATGTGTCCCCGGTGTTCCAGGGAACTCACCAAGTGTCAGAAAACACAACCCTCTCTATTTTCCTCCATACCCAAATCTCTAAAAAAGGGGCTGCAACGGATCTGATAAAAACTGATCCAGATTTGAACACTGTCCTGACGTCAGGACGGTGGCGCTACGGCTATTGGGCCAACTCCACCAATCAGGAGGAGACAGCCACGGCCATTGCCGTTCGAAAGCGCTGGAGACGCTGTAGTACATATGCCAGGCCTGTAGGTGGTGCTGTTCTCACTGAATCAGCCCTTGCAGAGCAGAGCTAAAAAATGTCAAATTGAGCGAAATGAGGCATGGCTAAAATGCATGATCTGTTTGGTATTTTGAAAAAGTATAAATATGCCTTATATAGGTATGGTCCTACACTATATTATTATAATATAGCATGATAGGTCCCCTTTAAGATAAAGCGCCAGGTACTTCTTCCAGCTCTGTGTGAGATTCACTAAGAAGTCCCCATGCCTGCATTGCTCAATATGTAGTCAATCTGTTAAGCTTATTTTATAATATAGTATTTTATAACATTAGTACAATATAATCAGAATCAGAAATCCTTCTTTTGTCCCTCAACGGGGGAATGCACACGACTAAAACAGCAGATGGAGTGAGGGTTGTGGGAGTGAGGTCCAGAGGGAGGGGGCAGCGACGGAGAAGGCTCTGTCCCCCCAGGTCCTGTGCTTGGTGCGGGGGGGGATGGATAGGAGTTTGGCTTCTGATGAGCGGAGGCAGCGGGAAGGGGTGTGGTGGTGCAGCAGGTCTGTGAGGTAGGGGGGGGGGGGGGGGGGGGGTGTGGTGGTGCAGCAGGTCTGTGAGGTAGGGGGGGGGGGGCCTGGTTGTTGACTGTATGCACACATTAATAACAACAATAAGTCGGACACGAAACAGCAGATATGTACAGCATGGTAATACATGTGAAATTGCAGGAGGGTATATTGCAGAAAGTATTATATTTACAGAGTTATTGCACATCAGGGGAATTCTAGTCTAGCCATATGGAGTACTTTTACCTCTGCTAGACATTTTGCACTTTTCCTGAAATAACACATTACATTGAGGATTTGTACTTGTACTATAGTATTTAAAACCATATTTATAGTTATACTTTTTCACCTGACTTTTACTTGATCTGAGTACTTCTTCCACCTCTGTTACTTTATGCATTTCCCAGGGCCAATATTGCACTCTACTGAATTTATATAACACTAATTGATTTTAAATATATATGATGCAGTACTCTACTACTTATCTACACCACTCCATATCGACAAACTACATCAGGGGGGGGTCTAAACTGCGGCTCGTTGTCCATTTGGAAATGGCCCTCAGTTGATTCAAAAAGTATAATGGAGGTATGTCCCACACATGAAACTTGTGTTTGTTTTAAATAATGACGTAAACATATATCACTCAGTAGTATTCATGTGTTAATGAGCCCAGTCAATTAAAGTGGAAACACTTTCTGACTAATCTTAGGCGCCGTTTACACGAGGAGAAAACTGCTTGTATCTGCATAGTTTCACGTGCGTATAGCCCTATTATTTACACGAGGCCGATAGAAACTGACCCCACAAACGATAACGGGTCCCAAGGTGGATAGATTTGCAAACGAAACGCTCTGGGGGGTCAACCGAGTCCGTGTAATCACCTCTATACGAATATTTCCTGAAAAAATAACGATAGCCCCCACTCTCCCCACCTCTCCCCACCTCTCCTGCAGCAACTATCAAAAATAGCTGTGTTAATTAAACGCACAAGGGGTTCTTGAATGAAATAATATTATAAAAGGCAAACCAGAATTGTTAACGCCCAATATACTCCTTAAACAAAATAAACAGAGTCAGATTTCATGCATTGATCCATTATATTGACAATTTTCCAGCCAAACAACACAAACAAAATTAAAAAGTCCGCTCTGCGATACACCAAACTTGTCTTTACTGCCTAATCCAGGCCATTATTGTTCATTGCTCCTGCGCCCGTCGGTGGCAAAAAGAGAAATGTTTGTAGGCAGAGGACCGGCGTGTCCCAGAGGAGCGATCTCACCCGGTGTTTGTAGAGAATATCTCTCTTTCTGAGCGCGTCCTCTCCACGGAGACGTGCTTCATGGTCGGTCGATGCAATATCCACAGATTCGGTTTCTTTCAGTTAACTTCCCCGTTGCATTTATCCATATGCTGAGGAAATGACTATATCCCGCTGAATACCAGCAATCGCCACACACACTTCCTCCTGTCAGTAGCTACTGCTAGTGCTACTGCTACTGACCATGCTACAGATATTAGTGCAAAATCTACAGCTCCTCTACCACAACCATCAGCAACAAGTGGACATGGAGAATTACATGAACTACATGTTGCTAAATACACCGCGGGGCATAAACAGAAGGGTACCCATGGCAACATTGCAGCGGGGCTGCTCGGGCTGCTCTTCTTCGCGGCTTTTGGTGTATTTTGGCGGAAGTTACAGCGCCACTTACAGTACCGGCATATGTACTACAGCGTTTCCAGCGGCCTCGTTTGAACAGACACGTTAAATGAAACGAATGCATGTGAACGGAAGACTTTTTTGAATACGCATACTGTGCATAAACGCAAACGGTCCCGTGTGAGCGGGGCCTCAGTTCAATCCGGAGAGACGGTGTTGATAAGAATACATATTTATTGCCAGGAATACACAAATGAATGTAATGGAGTTTTGGCGATTAGGCCCCGTTGTGCAGGAGTATCATTCGGGAGGGGAGAACCGATCCGATGAAACCCCCCGGGGTCTAGACCCTGGTGGTGGTGAATGGATGGTTGGGGTTGGTCTGAAGGGGAGTGGCTTAGCTTGACCCTGGTGGTGGTGAATGGATGGTTGGGGTCGGTTTGAAGGGGAGGGGCTTAGCTTGACCCTGGTGGTGGTGAATGGATGGTTGGGGTCGGTCTGAAGGGGAGGGGCTTAGCTTGACCCTGGTGGTGGTGAATGGATAGTTGGGTTCGGTCTGAAGGGGAGGGGCTTAGCTTGACCCTGGTGGTGGTGAATGGATGGTTGGGGTCGGTTTGAAGGGGAGGGGCTTAGCTTGACCCTGGTGGTGGTGAATGGATAGTTGGGTTCGGTCTGAAGGGGAGTGGCTTAGCTTGACCCTGGTGGTGGTGAATGGATGGTCGGTTTGAAGGGGAGGGGCTTAGCTTGACCTTGGTGGTGGTGAATGGATGGTTGGGGTCGGTCTGAAGGGGAGGGGCTTAGCTTGACCCTGGTGGTGGTGAATGGATAGTTGGGGTCGGTCTGAAGGGGAGGGGCTTAGCTTGACCCTGGTGGTGGTGAATGGATGGTTGGGGTCGGTCTGAAGGGGAGGGGCTTAGCTTGACCCTGGTGGTGGTGAATGGATAGTTGGGGTCGGTCTGAAGGGGAGGGGCTTAGCTTGACCCTGGTGGTGGTGAATGGATGGTTGGGTTCGGTCTGAAGGGGAGGGGCTTAGCTTGACCCTGGTGGTGGTGGTGAATGGATAGTTGGGGTCGGTCTGAAGGGGAGTGGCTTAGCTTGACCCTGGTGGTGGTGAATGGATAGTTGGGGTCGGTCTGAAGGGGAGGGGCTTAGCTTGACCCTGGTGGTGGTGAATGGATGGTTGGGGTCGGTCTGAAGGGGAGTGGCTTAGCTTGACCCTGGTGGTGGTGAATGGATGATTGGGTTCGGTCTGAAGGGGAGGGGCTTAGCTTGACCCTGGTGGTGGTGAATGGATAGTTGGGTTGGGTCTGAAGGGGAGGGGCTTAGCTTGACCCTGGATTCAGAGGGACAGGAGGTGAAAAGGGGTGGGGGAGGGTTGCGTAGAGTCACCTGAAATGACAGCCGTCAGAGGGGAGAGCAGATTTAAAAAGGTTTAGCAGAGCGCTGTGATAGGCCTGTGAGAATAGAGCGACGTGATTGGTTAAGCTGGGGAGTGACGCCCCCGATCACTTATTGAGAGGAGAGAGAGTAGTAACATGGACATAGTAAAGGAATGAGGAAAGACGGTCTTCCTGGTTGAACTTGCGCTGAGCTTCATTAGGTTAAAAAAAAAAGCCCAATAACTTATTTCCATAACAAGCTTCAAATACACCCTCCATATTTCCTCTTATTATAATCAGTCTGAGGCTTCTGTGTTTTTTTGAATGAGCTGCCAACAAGATAAATGAAACCCTCTGGAGAGCTGGAATGTTTCTTTGATTGATTCTGCTGACTTGTATCTGAACTTATGAGGCAACATACCTCACCTCTGGCCTTCAGTGGAAAGTTCACCCCTGAACTAAAACATTAAAACACTCTGACATGTATTGTAAGTAATACTGACTACTTTCAGTGCACTTTTGCTGATAATACTTAACTTTACTTAAAGTGGACCTATCCTGCTATATTTGAATAATATAGTGTAGGCCCATACCTATATGAGGCATATTTATACTTTTTTTTCTTTCAAAATACCAAACAGATCATGCATTTTATCCATGCCTCATTTTGCTCAAATTGACAATTTCTAGCTCTGTTTTAGAAAGGGCAGATTCAGTGAGAACAGCACCACCTACAGGCCTGGCATATGTACTACAGCGTCTCCAGCGCTTTCGAACAGCAATGGCCGTGGCTGTCTCCTCCTGATTGGTGGAGTTGGCCCAATAGCCGTAGCGCCACCGTCCTGACGTCAGGACAGTGTTCAAATCTGGATCAGTTTTTATCAGATCCGTTGCAGCCCCTTTTTTAGAGATTTGGGTATGGAGGAAAATAGAGAGGGTTGTGTTTTCTGACACTTGGTGAGTTCCCTGGAACACCGGGGACACATATTCATGTAGAAAAGACGTACAAAAGTGCATTTTGCATGAGAGGTCCCCTTTAAATAACACATTGAAATCAGGTTTTTCGAGTACTTCTTCTTCCATATCATTTCATATTTCAGAGGCAAATACTGCACTCTACTACATTTAATGAACCCTATTAACATATCAAATACATGATATTATGACGTTCTCTACTACTAATATACCTCATAATGATACAAACTGTAGAAATATCCATATCTAGTACTTTTACTAATAATACTTCAGCACTTTTGCTTGAGTCACATTGAAATCAGGTTTTTAACTAGTAATGGTGTATTGTAAGACCATAGTTTTACTGACTGAGTACTTCTTCCATATCTTGTACTTCTTTTTGTTTACATTTCAGAGGCAAATACTGCACTCTACTACATTTAATGAACCCTATTATCATATAAAATACATGATATTATGACGTTCTCTACTACTAATATACCTCATAATGATCAAAAGTGTAGAAAACGTTACTTTTTGCTGATAATACTTTTGCACTTTAACTTAAGTCACATAGAAATCAGGATGTTTACTCATAAAAGAGTATTTTTACACCACAGTATTGCTATTTTTAGTAAATGTAAGTACCTCTTTCACTTCTGTGGGATTCACTAAGAACCTGTATTTACATAAAACCTGTAAATACTTGAAACTAGTTTTTAAAAAAAACGACATTTACCCTCCTCCTCTCTGTGGCTAGGTGTGTCTTCTCACACACACACACATGCAGTAATGCTCTGCTGTCATAGCATCATGTGACCTTGCAGTAGCCAATCCCTGACCTGCTTTCTCGGTCAACCAAACATCTGCCTGTGCTGCGTCAGCCAATCAGAGCGTCGGCCAATCAGAGCGTCCGCTGATGCGTCAGCAGGAGCTTTTCTGCTTTGTGTGTTTTCTCCTCTGCCTGCGTGAGAGGAAATGTGTCTTTTCCTGCGAGGGGAGGGTCGGGATTAAAACTGAGTCTTCAGAGAAACGCTCAGCTGGTGAAGGAGAGACGAGCGAGGCAGCAGCTATTCCACAGAACACAGGGTCACTAACAAACTGGGGAGGGAAGTCCAGCTGTGTCAGGGGAGAGAGGGCCTGATGGGGGAGGTTTAACGCAGCATGTCCTTTGGAACGAGGCACAGAGTGAGTAAACACACACACACACACACACACGTCACTGCAGCAGGGGAAGTTTAGACGGCTGCAGTGCAGTGGGACAGCTTTCCAAAGTGGGTCACACCGCTGGAAAGACAAACAGAAACAGGGGGAGGGGGGGGGGGATGTTTATGTGTGAGACTTAGCAGGCTGCTCTTAAATATTCTCACTGTGTCACACACACACACACACACACACACACAAAGGGATGCACAGTGTGTGTGTGTGAGGAATGAGGGGGAGTGGGAATATTTCAGGAACAGTGAAGACAGACGGTATGACTCTGAATAACTGCTTCCAAACTTATCTGCTTTGTCTGGAAACACACACACACACACACACATACACACACACATACACACACACACACACACACACACACCACACACATACACACACACACACACACATACACACACACACACACACACACACACACACACACACACACACACACATACACACACACACACATACACACACACACACACACACACACATACACACACACACACACACACACACACACACACACATACACACACACACACACACATACACATACACCACACACACACACACACACACACACCGCCCTTCATTATGTGTGTTGGCTAAACATGAGATATTGGTCAGTGTGTGATGATGGAGGCTTCGTCTTATTATTGGTTTGTTTTTCAGACTCATCTTTCCGCTCTGATTGACTTCCTGGTCGCGTGTCGGGCTGCTGAATTATTGATTTGAATTTACTGCTAAAAATGATTTTAATTATAAGATTTGATTGACTTAATTCATCCCAAATAGCTTTGTTAGAGCAGCAGGTTTACAAGACAGAGCATGTGATATTAAAGATATCGTAAAATGTAATAAGAAATGACATTTCAAAAAGTAAAAGCATATCATCAGTAGACTTAAAATATAAGGTAATCTAACAATGTGTATACAAAAGATAAACTACGATTTAATAAATACATAAACTTCAGAGGTGGGAAGTAATTAAGAATATTTACTCAAGTACTGTTCTGAAGTACAATTTAGAGGTACTTGTACTTTACTTATTCCCCATTTTATGCTATAATTTTGATGATAATACTTTTCTACTTTTACTTGAGGAACATTTTGAATGCAGGACTTTTACTGAAACAGAGTATTCCTACACTCTGGTACTTCTACTTTTACTCAAGTACAAGATCTGAGTACTTCTACTTTGACTCAAGTACAAGATCTGAGTACTTCTACCTTTACTCAAGTACAAGATCTGAGTCCTTCTACTTTTACTCAAGTACAAGATCTGAGTACTTCTACTTTTAGTCAAGTACAAGATCTGAGTACTTCTACCTTTACTCAAGTACAAGATCTGAGTCCTTCTACTTTTACTCAAGTACAAGATCTGAGTACTTCTACTTTTAGTCAAGTACAAGATCTGAGTACTTCTACTTTTACTCAAGTACAAGATCTGAGTACTTCTACTTTTAGTCAAGTACAAGATCTGAGTACTTCTACCTTTACTCAAGTACAAGATCTGAGTACTTTTACTCAAGTACAAGATCTGAGTACTTTTACTCAAGTACAAGATCTGAGTACTTTTACTCAAGTACAAGATCTGAGTACTTCTACTTTTACTCAATTACCAGATCTGAGTACTTTTACTCAAGTACAAGATCTGAGTACTTTTACTCAATTACCAGATCTGAGTACTTCTACTCAAGTACACTAGTAAGTACAAATATATAAGAATTAAAATCTATGTCCAAAATGAAATATAATATAAACATAGGATACTTGAAATATACATTTTACAGATGCAAGTTGATTTAATAAAAATATAAATGCATTGATGACGAGTTTAACAATATCTACACATTGTTCAGGGGAAGTACAAATACAGAGTCGATCTTTAAAGAGAATAGATTAAAACAAGGCTTTGCAAATTAATTAAAACGTATAACATAATAAATAAATATCCACAGAAAAAAACAACTATTGAGAATACAAGAGAATATTAAATACATAAAGAAATTAAAAATAAATATGTGAGCATAGGACACACACATTATACTAGCGTCTAATATATATATATATATACTTTTTAATTTAAGTGCAATAATGTATAGTCTGAGTACCATATCTACAAATTGTTCAGGGTAATGAAAGTAAAAAAGAACTGAGTGAAATCTGGTTAAAAGGATTATTTCCAGAAAAAAAGGCGGCTGTTTTTTGTGTATTTTGTTAACCTGGAGTTATTAATGAGTGCAGTGTGAGTAAACAGAGCCAACACACACGCACACGCACACACACGCACACGCACACACACGCACAGACACGCACACGCACACACACGCACACACACGCACACACACATGCACACACACGCACACACGCACACGCACACACACTCACACTATCTCTACACTCTGATAAAAAACAAACCTTGGTCAGTTTAGTTTGAGGGTTTCTGCTCAGGCTCTGCAGAGGACGGCTATGTTTCCCGGGCAGTGAAAGCACCTCTGGTCCGTTTAGAGGAAGTGATCTGCAGCCTGCTGAGACTTCGCTCTCTGTAAAGTCTCACACGTTCAGACTCCAGCCGGTTTCAGGGTGCAGCTCTCAGATGTGAATGGCTTTCCTTCACTTTCCTCTGAGGACCCACACACACTCCGGACTCAGGAGGCAGCGCCGCAGAGCAGCAGCCAGCATGGTTTGAGAAACAGAACTACTTTCAGTATCTACTGACGTGTATATCTTTGAATATAGTAGCGGGTAGAAGAAGTACTCGGATATTCCACTAAATCTGCAGTATTAGGCAGAGTTGTAAAGTATCTAAGTAGATTTACTCAAGTACTGTTCTTAAATACAACTTTGAGATACTTTTACTTTCCATGTTGTGCTACTGTGTACTTCTACTCCTCTACAGTTCAGAGGTAAATGGTGACTACTTTTACTATATTTTGATGAGAATACTTTTATACTTTCACTTGAGGAACATTTTGAATGCAGGACTTTTACTGTAACAGAGTATTCCTACACTCTGGTACTTCTACTTTTACTCAAGTACAAGATCTGTGTACTTCTACTTTTACTCAAGAACAAGTTCTGAGTACTTCTACTTTTACTCAAGTACAAGTTCTGAGTACTTCTACTTTTACTCAAGTACAGGATCTGAGTACTTCTACTTTTACTCAAGTACAAGATCTGAGTACTTCTACTTTTACTCAAGTACAAGACCTGAGTACTTCTACTTTTACTCAAGTACATGATCTGAGTACTTCTACTTTTACTCAAGAACAAGATCTGAGTACTTCTACTTTTACTCAAGTACAAGATCTGAGTACTTCTACTTTTACTCAAGTACAAGATCTGAGTACTTCTACTTTTACTCAAGTACAAGACCTGAGTACTTCTACATTTACTCAAGAACAAGATCTGAGTACTTCTACTTTTACTCAAGTACAAGATCTGAGTACTTCTACTTTTACTCAAGTACAAGACCTGAGTACTTCTACTCAAGTACAAGATCTGAGTACTTCTACTTTTACTCAAGTACAAGATCTGAGTACTTCTACTTTTACTCAAGTACAGATCTGAGTACTTCTGCTTTTACTCAAGTACAAGATCTGAGTACTTCTACTTTTACTCAAGTACAGATCTGAGTACTTCTACTTTTACTCAAGTACAAGATCTGAGTACTTCTACTTTTACTCAAGTACAAGACCTGAGTACTTCTACTCAAGTACAAGATCTGAGTACTTCTACTTTTACTCAAGTACAGATCTGAGTACTTCTACTTTTACTCAAGTACAGATCTGAGTACTTCTACTTTTACTCAAGTACAGATCTGAGTACTTCTACTTTTACTCGAGTACATGATCTGAGTACTTCTTCTAGTACTCGTGTGTTATCTCTGTGACTGTAGTGATTGATGGATCCTCTGGACAGACTCTTTAGATATGAGGTGATGTTTTTATTGAAGGACATTGTCTCTTGAGTATCCAGCTTCTGTTTGTGAGACAGAGGACCGCTCACGTTCTGCCGTCATTCTAGTAATGACCTTATCATTAATATTATGTAATGAAACCATCTGTGCTATGACGGGAAGCTCATTTTAATTTAATGTAGTTATTTTTTGTATTTTTACATTATATCTATTGACTTCTTTTAAATGTGTTCATAAATTCAGTAATTGATGGGGAGTGTGGGAACACAGGGATTTGAGCCTCTGCAGACCGTTGACATGCACTAAAGCCTACACTAGAGAGAGCAGAGTAGAGTCTTTCATATGACTCTGATTGGCTGCTGAGTGGTGTCATCTGACTTTATTTATTCATTTCGGTTTGTTGTTGTTGTTGTTGTTTGGGCCCCTGTGGGTGGCTGTTGGGTTCCCTCCCTGAGACTTGAAGTGTGTCTTCACTGGAGCCTGTTCATCATGAAGAGGACTGTTCTTCACAATTATTATTATTATATTTATTTGATTAATTTTGTGGTCTATTTATTTTAAATTATTTGTATTTTTTATTTGATTTATTCCCTTTTTTTTAAATCTTTTTTTCCTCTTTCTTTCCTTGTATGGACAGACACACACACACACACACACACACACACAGACACAGACACAGACACAGACACAGACAGATACACACACACATAGAAACACACACACACACAGACACAGACAGACACACACACGCACACACAGAAACACACACACACATAGAAACACACACACATAGAAACACAGACAGACACACACACACACACAGATACACACACACATATAAACACACACACACACAGATACACACACACACACACATAGAAACACAGAAACACAGACAGATACACACACACAGATACACACACACATAGAAACACACACACAGATACACACACACATAGAAACACACACACACACACACACACACACACACACACACACACACACACACATAGAAACACAGAAACACAGACAGATACACACACACACAGATACACACACACATAGAAACACACACACAGACACACACACACACACACACACACACACACACACACACAGAAACACACAGACAGACACACACACACAGATACACACACACATAGAAACACACACACAGACACACACACACACACACACACACACACACACACACACACACAGAAACACACAGACAGACACACACACACAGATACACACACACATAGAAACACACACAGAAACACACACACACACACACACAGATACACACACACATAGAAACACACACAGAAACACACACACACACACACACGCGCTGTCCTTTTATACCCTCTCCACAATAGTGTCCCCTGGTTCTTCTGGAAGATTCTGCTCAGTTGTTTCTGTCCTCCTTTTGTCTCTCAGTTTAAACAGCAGTGTGATGAACACACACTCTTTCTATGAACGGATAACACGTCTTTTTAAGTGGTTCTTATTAATATTCCTAGTGTGTGTGTGTGTGTGTGTGTGTGTGTGTGTGATTGTGAATATGGAGCATGGTGTGTGTTCTGAACGCCTCACTCTTCTCTCCTCCAGGAGGCAGAGACAGGATTGGTGCCGAGCGTTCAGGACTTTGATAAGAAGCTCTCTGAAGCGGACGCCTACCTGCAGATCCTGATCGACCAATTAAAGGTGAGCACTCATCATGACATGACAAAATACAACTCGTACGGATCGTAACACATTTATTCCAATTTGTAGCATAAAAATCAATCTGCAATTAAAGACAGTAATTAATATTTAATATTTGTATGCATCATCATTGATCAGCAGATTACAGTGTCACGTTGTTTTTGAGGAACACAATATTAAAAAAGTGTGTTTTTGAAGTCTTTTATAATACAACAATTGGTGTACAGGCTTCCTCTGCGTTAGCTCATTAATTTACTATCATTTATAAATAATCTGCATTAATCAGCTTCAGTCTACCCTGTATTTGAATCTGTGTCATGATGGCCTTTCCTTGTTGATCCCACTCTTTAACAAAGCAGAAGTTACTTAAATAAGATTTGCGGTAGCGTGGTGAAAAAGCAGAACATGTATTAATTTACGGAAGTAGCAGCGTAGTCTCAGTGTCCTTCATCGGTGAGAAAATCTGTCAATATCTCAAGCTTCTGTTCAGACTCGCCTCAGTTCCCTGTGCCGTGTTAAAGCTGTCCTGTTCTGTTCCCTCAGCTGTTTGATGAGAAGATCAAGGACTGTAAAGAGGATGAGTCCCGCAGAGTGAGTACCTGCTAATCTGTCGTTAGCGCTGAAGCTAACAGCAGGAAGCACGTTGAATTATATATGATACAGATTCCTTATTCAAACAACACTTACATCCCTAGATATACACCTGAACATGAGCAGGAGAGGACTCTTTAAAGTAGAGACACTACATACTGATATACACCTGAACATGAGCAGGAGAGGACTCTTTAAAGTAGAGACACTACATACTGATATACACCTGAACATGAGCAGGAGAGGACTCTTTAAAGTAGAGACACTACATACTGATATACACCTGAACATCAGCAGGAGAGGACTCTTTAAAGTAGAGACACTACATACTGATATACACCTGAACATCAGCAGGAGAGGACTCTTTAAAGTAGAGACACTACATACTGATATACACCTGAACATCAGCAGGAGAGGACTCTTTAAAGTAGAGACACTACATATTGATATACACCTGAAAATGTGTGGGCCCCTTTCAACTTGAAATCATAATATTGAGGTGTTTTATATTGTTCAGTTTCACTTTGTCTCAGAGTGTTACCAGCAGCTGTGATCCACTTCCTCCCGTAGAGACTGCACTCAGCCTTTGGTCACTTCAACCTGTAATGTCTGTGACTCTTCATTATGGGAAACTGTCTTGTACATTTCCACAGAACAAAAACCGTTGCATCAGTAAGTCAGACGTCACCACTTCGATGTTATCTCGTAATTCTGATTCATCCGTGGCATCAGGGTTTATGCTTTTACACTTTGTACCTGTTTTTTTGTACAGATGTTAACGCCTAATGTCTTCTCTTTTTACAGAAAATTGAAAATCTGAAGGAGACTACTTGTGTAAGTCAGCCATTAACACATTTTCTTTCCTGTGTCCCGTGTCAGTTCCTTGTAATTTAACTTATTTTCTCAACATACTTTCCTTCCAGAGCATGGTAGAGTCCATCAAGCACTGTATCGTTCTGCTGCAAATCGCCAAGGTAAACACATGTTCAGCGTCCTCCTGTACTTTGGTCTGCTGCCACTTCACCATCAGCATTTGTGAGACCACAGCAGTGTGTGTTTCCCTCACATCTGTGTGTGTGTGTGGTTCCCTGCTTCGGTGGTAGATGAGGGTGTAGCCGGTATTCGTTTGATCACATGGTCCTCTCCGCCCTGTGAAGAGGAAGTGGAGAAATCCCTGCCTCTTCATGTGGTTGCGAGGTGGCAATTTGAGCTTTTTTTAACCTAAAAGAAATCCCCATAAATTGTAGTTTTAATCACAGATTGGCCTGCGAGAGAAATCCTGTAATTAACCCCGAGTGTTTTCCCCATGTGATGAAAGGATTACTGCATGTTGGTGGGTATTGTGAGGCTCCGTGGTTTATGAAATGACTCCTTCTTACACCAGTAGTCTAACATTGTCTTCTCAAAATTTTAAGGACCAAAGTAACGAACAGCAACACGCAAACGGACTTATAGTAAGTTTGACATCCTCCGTCCATGGCTAAAAGAAAAAAATCCAATCAAACAAAACTGCTAACTTCCTTTTTCCTGATTCATTTACTCTTTACTGTAGAAATCATATTAGTCTTTTAGTGCATGCCGTCTGATTTGGAGCTCTTTCTCAAACTCTCTCCCTCAGATTTAAACCCTTCTAGCAGTGGTTGGGAACTTTTCTTTTCTCCATACAAAATGTATTTGATGTGTGCAAACTCAATGCACTTTGTTGTACGGATGTGTGCATTGACTTGGTTGTCTGCATGTGTGTTTGAGAGGCTGTTCCCTTCACCCTCTAATTAGAGTCAAGCTGCTCACCATTGATTTATGTTGAACACACTGCCTGCTTATTGAACCGTCGAGCACTAATAGCTGCAGAGACCACTTTACTTCATGTCAGGGGGCCACACATGTTTTACTTCACATCACATGACCTAAAGTACTGGGATATATGTCCAAGGAATTTTAGATCGAATTCTGAACATTATAGGGGCAATCTGCTTTATCTGTTTCCATTCCTTTTAGTATGTTGTGAGGATTAATGTGAAGAATAGAGTGGTGCAGGAATGAGTCGGGTGACGTGAAGTCATGTGACCGTGCTGTAGTTCCTTTATAGCCCAACATTAGCCACCTTTAGCTTAGCTGTGGTGACGTGAAGTCATGTGACCGTGCTGTAGTTCCTTTATAGCCCAACATTAGCCGCCTTTAGCTTAGTGGTGGAGACGTGAAGTCATGTGACCGTGCTGTAGTTCCTTTATAGCCCAACATTAGCCGCCTTTAGCTTAGCGGTGGTGACGTGAAGTCATGTGACCGTGCTGTAGTTCCTTTATAGCCCAACATTAGCCGCCTTTAGCTTAGCGGTGGTGACGTGAAGTCATGTGGACCGTGCTGTAGTTCCTTTATAGCCCAACATTAGCCGCCTTTAGCTTAGCGGTGGTGACGTGAAGTCATGTGACCGTGCTGTAGTTCCTTTATAGCCCAACATTAGCCACCTTTAGCTTAGCGGTGGTGACGTGAAGTCATGTGACCGTGCTGTAGTTCCTTTATAGCCCAACATTAGCCACCTTTAGCTTAGCGGTGGTGACGTGAAGTCATGTGACCGTGCTGTAGTTCCTTTATAGCCCAACATTAGCCGCCTTTAGCTTAGCGGTGGTGACGTGAAGTCATGTGACCGTGCTGTAGTTCCTTTATAGCCCAACAGTAGCCACCTTTAGCTTAGCGGGGCTGACGTGAAGTCATGTGACCGTGCTGTAGTTCCTTTATACTTCAAAAATCATACAATGAATTAAACCTGTAAATTGAAATCCCAAAACTCTCCCAAAAATATTTGTTGTGATGGAAAGGAAAAACTCCAGTGTGCTCCTGATGTGAGAATCCCACAGAGATTTTATAACTGACTTAATCTCAGTTATTAAGTACAGTATTATGAGTATAAATAGCACAGCATTAGCTCGGCCTATATGTCATACTGCATATATATCTGCAGATTAAGAGAGTGTAAACGTCCGTCACGTTGCTCATAATGTGGGGCAAATAATAAATGCACTTTAGACCTTGGTTTTATATACTTGAGCACTAGCAGGAAATGTGCTCAATATGCAGAAAATGCTTAAACCAGAACATTGAGTTTGGTCTTATGAGATGACCGTGGCTTAACAGCTATTTACTTCTTCATATAGACTCATGTTACCCATACTTCAAAATACAAACATGTTTTACCGAGAAAGGACATGCCTTTTGTTCTAATACTACTGTGGTATTTACAGCAGCTCCTGCATGTTTTTATCTGCTATAATCTTTGTGCTGAGGATTTCTTTGCAGCTTAGGAACGTGTGAATGTCACGTTGCCTTTAACGCGTGGCAAATCATAAATGCACTTTAGATCTTAGTAATAAATACTTGAGACTCCAGCAGCACCATCACTGATGAAAAGAGAACATAGGGAAAAGGAAATAATAATAATATAATTCCTGTAGTGTTTTTGACTTTTTATTTAATTATCCAGAATATATATATATATTTGTTTGTATTATTGTTCATTCTCTTTTCCACTTCTGATTCTGTGATGCAAGAATTTCCCAAATTGGGATCAATAAAATCTATCCATTTATCATCATCTATCTATCTATCTATCTATCTATCCTATCTATCGATCGATCTATCTATCTATCTATCTATCTATCTATCTATCTATCTATCTCTATATCTATCTATCTATCTATCTATCTATCTATCTATCTATCTATCTATCTCTATCTATCTCTATCTATCTACACCCACCTACCCACCTACCTACCTACCCACCTACCTACCTACCCCTACCTACCCACCTACCTACCTACCTACCTACCTACCTACCTACTACCTACCTACCTACCCACCTACCTACCCACCTACCACCTACCTACCCACCCACCTACCTACCTACCTACCTACCTACCTTACCACCCCCCTACCTACCTACCCACCTACCTACCTACCTACCTACCCACCTACCTACCTACCTACCTACCTACCTACCTACCTAAACCAGTGTCATGATTGACTCGCATGACTTCATCTAAACTTCCCTAGAAAATAAGAAAAGCTGTGAAATCCCAGATGACATGTCAGGTTTGAGAAACAGGAAACGTATCACTGAGTTAATGCCAGTCTCGCCCTGAGGGAGTAATGGATCAATATGTTGTTGCTGCAGCTCGTGTTGCTCGTGTCTGATGGGTTATTGGTGACTCTGACCCCGTTACACAAAGCCAGCGGGAGGATTATCTGCTAATGCATGGACATGTGAAAACCAGCCTGTCATGAAGCAGATTGAGGCAGCAGCCGAACACTGACACTCATGAGCACAGGCTACGGTTTAGAAAAGAAGGAGTGAAATATGAGCTGACAGGAAATGCTCAGTTTTAGTTTCACACACAGCGTTAAGCTCACACACATTACGTTATGAACATGAAGGTTCACCTGCTGAAAAACAGATGAAGCAAAGAAAGAGAAAACCATAAAGCAGAAGAAGAATAGATTCACACTGAAAGTATTAGAGAACAGAGCGGTTTACAGAGAAGAGAGAACAGCTGATCCTCTCAGAGATTTTATTTAAAGTCAGATATGTTTATAAAAAGTTAAAAAAAAGTGAGAATTTGGAAAAAAAGTCAGGAATTTGAAGAAAGTGAGATAAAAAAAAAATGGAATATAAAAAAAAACAGTAAACGTTGAACAAAATTGAATTTTTAGAAAGTTCAGGATTAAAAAAAAGTGAGAATTTAGAAAAAAGTGAGATTTTGAGAAAAAAATGTGGGATAAAAAAAAAAGTGAGACTTGAAAAAAATCAGGATTTTGAAAAAAGTGAAACTTTTAGAAACATTTGAGAATTTGAGAAAAAACTAAGCCATTTGAAAAAAATAGAATTTTGTAAAAAAAAGTGAGATCTTTGTAAAAAGAAAGAAAAAAATAGTGATGAATTTGAAAAAAGTGAGATTTCTTTTTTAAACAAAGTGAGAACGTTAACTAGTTATCCAGCATTATTATGAATGTAACTGTCAGGGAAACATCCTGAGGTCCTGATGGCTGAGTGAAGCTCTGAGTCAGATCTCAGGAGGTGTTATCTCATATTGATCAGATTAATGAAAGCTGGATCTTTCCAGGAAGCGATAGGAAATGGATCGTCTGGGTTTTTTAATCCACTCTCCTTCGAGTCCCATAGGTTCATCATCAGATATACAAGCAGGTAGTTGTGTGTGTGTGTGTGTGTGTGTGTGTGTTGTTTGTCTGATGTGGTGTTGTTTGTTTCCTGCAGAGCACCATTAACCCAGTGGATGGGATCTTCCAGCCCACTCTGGACACTCCTGTAGACGACGGCACCATGCCAACACAGAACACACTCCCCACAGGTATACACACACACACACACACACACACACACACAGGTAACACACTCCCCACAGGTAACACACACACACACACTACACACAGAACACACTCCCCACAGGTAACACACACACACACACTACACACAGAACACACTCCCCACAGGTACACACACACACACAGGTACACACAGAACACACTCCCCACAGGTACACACACACACACTACACACAGGTAACACACTCCCCACAGGTAACACACACACACACTACACACAGAACACACTCCCCACAGGTACACACACACACACTACACACAGGTAACACACACAGGTAACACACTCCCCACAGGTAACACACTCCCCACAGGTAACACACACACACACACACTACACACAGGTAACACACTCCCCACAGGTAACACACACACTACACACACACACACACACAGAAAACACAGCACCATGCCAACACAGAACACACTCCCCACAGGTAACACACACACACACTGAACATACTCCTGTAGACAACACCATGCCAACGCAGAACACACTCCCCACAGGTAACACACACACACACTCCCCACAGGTAACACACACACTCCCCACAGGTAACACACTCCCCACAGGTAACACACTCCCCACAGGTAACACACACACACACACTCCCCACAGGTAACACACACACACACACACACTCCCCACAGGTAACACACACACACACTCCCCACAGGTAACACACACACACACTCCCCACAGGTAACACACTCCCCACAGGTAACACACTCCCCACAGGTAACACACTCCCCACAGGTAACACACACACACACACACTCCCCACAGGTAACACACACACACACTCCCCACAGGTAACACACACACACACTCCCCACAGGTAACACACACTCCCCACAGGTAACACACCTATGTTACGTGTGTTCACGCTTTTCATTTGTGTACACACTATGTGCACATGTGGAATGATTCATCGAGGAAATGACGCCGTACTGAAGTCAAACAAAACAAAGAAACATCCTGAAAAAAAAAACATCAAATAATATTATTTAAAAAAATATATACATATATATATATACACAATCAAACATAAAGCCTACCTTAATAAATACAAATAATAATACCAATGTTGCAACTCTTTCCAAAAGAAAACCCTCAAAAGATCGCAAAACGTTCCTGAGAGTCCGAACCGCCTCAAAGACACCTTGATTTCTCCAAACGTCACTATGACCTCAAAGACACCTTGATTTCTCCAAACGTCACTATGACCTCAGAGACACCTTGATCTCTCCAAACGTCACTATGACCTCCAAGACACCTTGATCTCTCCAAACATCACTATGACCTCAGAGACACCTTGATCTCTCCAAACGTCACTATGACCTCAAAGACACCTTGATCTCTCCAAACGTCACTATGACCTCCAAGACACCTTGATCTCTCCAAACATCACTATGACCTCAGAGACACCTTGATCTCTCCAAACGTCACTATGACCTCAAAGACACCTTGATCTCTCCAAACGTCACTATGACCTCCAAGACACCTTGATCTCTCCAAACATCACTATGACCTCAGAGACACCTTGATCTCTCCAAACGTCACTATGACCTCAAAGACACCTTGATCTCTCCAAACGTCACTATGACCTCCAAGACACCTTGATCTCTCCAAACGTCACTATGACCTCCAAGACACCTTGATCTCTCCAAACATCACTATGACCTCAGAGACACCTTGATCTCTCCAAACGTCACTATGACCTCCAAGACACCTTGATTTCTCTAAATCCGCTCAGATGAAACGTCACTATGACCTCAAAGAAGCAAAGATAGCTCTTAACGCTCTGTGTTTCTGCTGCAGACTCTCAGGTGTGTAGATCAGACCAACGGCCCTCCTCGTTACCTGTCGGTCCCGTCGTCACGGTGATGGGCAGTTTGCAGACCCCGACCCCCAACAGCACAGGTTAGCTTCATTTATCACCTTATTAGGATCCCCATAAACACAACAACAACAACAACAGATCATCATTCCATGCCATTCACAGTTCAATTTGATGTGAAAACAACAATTATCATAAATTAACCGTAATAATCCAATCAGACACCGTTCAGTTATACTTTACGATACGGAGATTATCTTTGAGCAACTTTTTGAAATGTACTCGGGTATTTTCCTGAACCTTGCCCCCTTTAGAAGAAGCTTCAAGGTGGAATAGCTGCACAAATAACTGAATGACTGACAAACAACAACAAGCATGCTTCATCTGTATGAAAACATTACGGATAAAAAGAAAAGACAAAATGACAGTGTCTCAGGAATCTGCTCTCTGTGGCACAGACACAGAAAGACAGCTATTTTAAAAAACTATCTTAAAGTGGACCTATCATGCTATATTTGAATAATATAGTGTAGGACCATACCTATATAAGGCATATTTATACTTTTTCAAAACACCAAACAGATCATGCATTTTAGCCATGCCTCATTTTGCTCAATTTGACCATTTCTATCTCTGTTTTAGCAAGGGCAGATTCAGTGAGAACAGCACCATCTACAGGCCTGGCATATGTACTACAGCGTCTCCAGCGCTTTCGAACGGCAATGGCCGTGGCTGTCTCCTCCTGATTGGTGGAGTTGGCCCAATAGCCGTAGCGCCACCGTCCTGACGTCAGGACAGTGTTCAAATCTGGATCAGTTTTTATCAGATCCGTTTGCAGCCCCTTTTTTAGAGATTTGGGTATGGAGGAAAATAGAGAGGGTTGTGTTTTCTGACACTTGGTGAGTTCCCTGGAACACCGGGGACACATATTCATGTAGAAAAGACGTGCATTTTGCATGATAGGTCCCCTTTAAGACTATTATAACAATATGTACATATGACAAATACTGTATTCAAAGTGGAGAGCTGTTCTGGTTTGATAGAGGTGACTACATAGTGCACAAAAGGAGAGAATGTGAAGTGAAAATGTATTTAAAAAATAGACAAACCAATAAAAAATAACATAAAATTAAAGATATTTATATTTATAATGGTGACTTGTGTGGCTTGTTCTAGCTACTTTAATTTGAAAAGAGTTGGAAACGTTGTTTTTTGTGCCGCTATTCAAGCGTTAATGTTCCTAGGAGGTGAATTTCCCAATAAAAGCACGACTTATCTGAAGCCCTCACAATCAACTTTGACTCCGTAACGCTAAGGTACAGCGTGACTCCACGGGGGGTTAGAGTCACAACATGAATGATTACTGAGCTCCTCCAGTCAGAAAGCCTCCAGTTCTCCTGCAGGAGCATGTGCAGCGTTTCAGCAGCAAAGAGACGGTAGATATATTATTAAAGAGGTAAGCACATCAAATTAGATAAGTACACGTACAAATGAGTAGCAGTATTACACAGGGTTTTTACGGCCATTAAAAACCTGGAAAAGTCACGGAAATTCAAAATGCTAATTCCAGGCCCTGGAAAAGTTATGGAAAACTATATTTGTCCCAAAGTTTTGGAAAAGTCATGGAAATATAACTAAAGTTGCATCAAATATAATTTATATTTTGTCTAATCGCCAAAATAGTAATACTATAATGATAATAAACTGTATCGTATAGTAATGAAACGTGAAATGGCGTTTAACTGACGAGGTGTTTCGCTGGTGAGAGATTTGAGTTGCGTTAGCGTGTAGAAGCTAGTAAGCCTACTTGATTTCTTTCAGACATGTTTCAGATGCAGACCTGATTTTCCTGTTCCATGTTAAAATAAAGCATTTTCAGTGGTACCGCTGAGAAAGAGTCATTGTTTTGGTCATGGAAAATTAGGTAAAGGTCCTGGAGAAGTCATGGAAAATTAGGTAAAGGTCCTGGAGAAGTCATTGAAAATCATTGGTGAAAAAGTGTATGAACCCTGATTATAAAAAAGCAAGTGAACATATACACGTATTGACAGAGATACACTTAAAACTGTGAAAGTCAAGTGTATATTGCACGTAAGCAATGCCATTTCTTAAAGTTAGAGGCCATTGGAAAAATACATAATATTGACTTGACAATGACCTGTATACTTTATGAACAAAAAATCTAATTTATTTATTTTTAACCTGTTTTTAAATAATTTTTAACCTAGTTTTATTATTTTTTAATTTGTTCTTTTTATTATTTGTTTTTACCTTTGTTGGGGGTTAGGGTTATAAAACATTTTTTTAACCTTTTTAATTAGTTTGACCTTGAACCTTTTCATTTGTATTACATTTTTTTACATTTTATTTTATTTGTACGTATACAAATGGTAATGGTAAGTTAAGTATAACCCCCCCCCCCCTTTCTTCAATAATTTCATTTGACAAATCTAAAACAGAGCAAATGTAAGCATTGACAGAGAAGAATGGGAAAATGAAGTGTATATTGCACAAAAGAACAGAACACTAATAACACTAATATATCATATTCCAATTACTTGTATATAGACTCTCCTTGCACTATCTCTATTCTATATTATTTGTATTTACTTGCAACTATTGTATCTGTGTGTCTCTGTTGGAGCCTGTGACCTCAGATGGTCATTGCCCTGTAGCTGAGCACACAGGACAATAAAAGCCTTGAATCTAAGGGAGAACTCTGGGAGAGATTGCAGACTTGCCGTCATGTTGACATTATTTTTGTATTTCCTCCTTCAGGGAGCGTCCCCTCGGGCCCCAGCAGCGGCATGGCCTCCCCCTCTCACATGCCCCTCCCCTCACACTCAGTGCCCGACTTCTCGTACTCGTCCAGCGAAGACGAGTTCTACGACGCCGACGAGTTCTACCAGAACACAACGTCGCCCAAACACTGCATCGAGTGAGTACAAGACCAAATATAATACACAAGTACAAGAACAGGGATAATACAGAAATACAAGATGGTAGGTAGAGATGGCAAAAGTACACACATCCTTTACTCGAGTAGAAGTACACACATCCTTTACTCAAGTAGAAGTACACACATCCTTTACTCAGGTAGAAGTACACACATCCTTTACTCAAGTAGAAGTACAGATACTCGTGTTTAAAAATACTCTGGTGAAAGTAGAAGTACTGACTAAACTTCTTTACTCAAGTCAAAGTAAAGAGGCTTTGAAATGTACTTCAGTAAAAAGTACCCATAACTAGCAGCTGTTTTAAAGAGTACCTGACCTCCCTTTATATTAATAGAACAATAATGTCATTGTTAGCTAATGAATGTTTCCATGCTGAACAACGGCAACATGACAACGTTTTCATTGGTCCCTCTTCTTTAGAGAAGACCAGGAAATGATGGATACCACGGATCGTGTTCAAATCAATAGGCACGCAATGACTCTAAATAATAATGATCACGCCACCAAACACACATTCAAACTAAAGGAACCAGCCTGTTTGGGAAATGTGAGAAGTAGAAAGTACAGGTATTTGTGTTCAACATGTAAGAAGTAGAAAGTACAGGTATTTGTGTTCAACATGTAAGAAGTAGAAAGTACAGGTATTTGTGTTCAACATGTAAGAAGTAGAAAGTACAGGTATTTGTGTTCAACATGTAAGAAGTAGAAAGTATTTGGGTTCAACATGTAAGAAGTAGAAAGTACAGGTATTTGGGTTCAACATGTAAGAAGTAGAAAGTTCAGGTATTTGGGTTCAAAATGTAAGAAGTAGAAGTTCAGGTATTTGGGTTCAACATGTAAGAAGTAGAAAGTTCAGGTATTTGGGTTCAACATGTAAGAAGTAGAAAGTTCAGGTATTTGGGTTCAACATGTAAGAAGTAGAAAGTTCAGGTATTTGGGTTCAACATGTAAGAAGTAGAAAGTACAGGTATTTGGGTTCAACATGTAAGAAGTAGAAAGTTCAGGTATTTGTGTTCAACATGTAAGAAGTAGAAAGTTCAGGTATTTGTGTTCAACATGTAAGAAGTAGAAAGTACAGGTATTTGGGTTCAACATGTAAGAAGTAGAAAGTAACATTATCTTGTTTGATTTCATTATTACTGTAATTGTTTTTGTATTATTGTTTCTAAATAAATCAAATAGCTTAAACAGCAACAAGTCATCGGGGCGTCCAGCAGATCCATTTCAGATGAAGCTGCTCACTGTTAATAAAAAAGGCTGAGATATTTGCAGCACAGTTTCCTGTGAGCCCCTTCTCTCTGTTTCTAATCTCTCTGCTTCCTGTTCAGTCCCTCAGGGTCTCAGGCTGCTTCTAATGAAGCTCTGAAGAGGCCGGACACCACGGAGTCGCTCAACTCCTCCATGTCCAACGGCACCACGGACGCAGGTGAGAAGGGAGCGCACGCAAGATGCAGAAACACATATATTACAGCTGGTTTTCTGCCTGTCAAGAAACACTGAGCTGGGACTGTGTTCTGATGAAGTATTAGTTTCATTTTTATTTTATACCCTTTTTATTTATTTATTTTTTACCTTTTTAATACATTTTTGTATTTAGAATTGTTTTTACCTTTTTTTATTTATTATGAACCTTTTTTAATCTATTTTCTGCCCCCCCCCCTTTTTTGATAACATTTTATCGGAAAGAACACGGGTATACAAAAACATACAGAGCAAATATAAATAGTAGTCGCTCTGTATGTTAGTATCCCTCCACCCAACCCTCTGACCCTCTATCCCCTCCCCCCTACCCCCTACCCCCTAACCCTCTAACCCCCTAACCCTCTAACCCCCTAACCCCTAACCCCTAACCCTCTAACCCCCTAACCCCCTAACCCCTAACCCTCTAACCCCCTAACCCCTAACCCTCTAACCCCCTAACCCCTAACCCTCTAACCCTCTAACCCCCTAACCCTCTAACCCCCTACCCCCTAACCCCTAACCCTCTAACCCCCTACCCCCTAACCCTCTAACCCTCTAACCCCCTAACCCCTAACCCCTAACCCTCTAACCCCTAACCCCCTAACCCCTAACCCTCTAACCCTCTAACCCCCTAACCCCTAACCCTCTAACCCCCTACCCCCTACCCCCTAACCCTCTAACCCTCTAACCCCCTAACCCCTAACCCCTAACCCTCTAACCCCCTAACCCCTAACCCCTAACCCCTAACCCTAACCCCTAACCCTCTAACCCTCTAACCCCCTAACCCCCTAACCCCTAACCCCTAACCCTCACCTCTTGCAGATGCAATCTATGAAAAACATCCAGATAACAAAGTGGTGTTGTCAGGTGAGAGCTGTCTCAGAGGATGTGATTCTAACATCTCCTCTCCTCTGCGTTCGTCTTCAGATCAGTTTGAGAACGATGATCGTGATGATGAAGGAGAGGGAGAGTCTGTGGAGGAGCACAAGAGCGTCATCATGCACCTGCTGTCACAAGTCCGCCTGGGCATGGACCTCACAAAGGTACCACGTCTTTTTTTTTTTTTTTTAATTAATTTTATTTGGATTTATGTAAAACCCCTCTTCCTACC
>NW_022987674.1:425342-495614 GCF_902827165.1 Trematomus bernacchii | reverse complement strand
ACCTACCCTACCTCACCCTAACTCACCTCACCATCCTACCTCACCCTACCTCACCCTACCTCACCCTACCTCACCCTACCTCACCCTACCTCACCCTACCTCACCCTACCACCTCACCCTCACTCCCACGCAGCGTTGACAGTGTCTCCTCTTGTCCTCTCTCAGGTGGTCCTGCCGACCTTCATCCTGGAGAGGAGGTCGTTGTTGGAAATGTACGCCGACTTCTTCGCACACCCGGACTTATTCGTAAGGTAATCCTCATCCCTCTCATCCCTCTCATTCCTGCAGGCTTTTATAAAAACACACAAGAATTCAGAATCAGAATTCCTTTAATTGTTGAACACAGAGGGGACATTTCACATCGTTACACCAAGAGGAAAGAGCCAGAGATAGCTTAGTGTTGATTAAGGAGCATGCATACAATGACCGTTTACAAAATACACGTCCAGTACCAGTATTTAAAAAACAAGTGTAGCATGTACAAAGTAGTGTGACAGCAGCCTGTTTAGTTAGTATATCAATATATATCCAACATGTGCATTAAAGCTCACCTATTCACGCAAAATCCACTTCTTCATGTCTCTTCTTCATCAACATGTGTCCCCTCTTCTTCATGTCTCTTCTACATCAACATGTGTCCCCTCTTCTTCATGTCTCTTCTACATCAACATGTGTCCCCTCTGTCTTCATGTCTCTTCTACATCAACATGTGTCCCCTCTTCTTCATGTCTCTTCTACATCAACATGTGTCCCCCTCTTCTTCATGTCTCTTCTACATCAACATGTGTCCCCTCTTCTTCATGTCTCTTCTACATCACATGTGTCCCCTCTCTCTTCATGTCTCTTCTCAACATGTGTCCCTCTTCTTCATGTCTTCTACTCAACATGTGTCCCCTCTTCTTCATGTCTCTTCTACATCAACATGTGTCCTCCTCTTCTTCATGTCTCTTCTACATCAACATGTGTCCCCTCTTCTTCATGTCTTCTACATCAACATGTGTCCCCCTCTTCTTCATGTCTCTTCTACATCAACATGTGTCCCCTCTTCTTCATGTCTCTTCTTCATCAACATGTGTCCCCTCTTCTTCATGTCTCTTCTACATCAACATGTGTCCCCTCTTCTTCATGGTCATCAACATGTGTCCCCTCTTCTTCATGTCTCTTCTACATCAACATGTGTCCCCTTCTTCTTCAATGTCCTCTTTTATACATCATCAACATGTGTCCCCCTCTTCTTCATGTCTCTTCTTACATCACATGTGTCCCCTCTTCTTCATGTCTCTTCTACATCAAACATGTGTCCCCTCTCTTCTCATGTCTCTTCTACATCAACATGTGTCCCCTCTTCTTCATGTCTCTTCTACATCAACATGTGTCCCCTCTTCTTCATGTCTCTTCTACATCAACATGTGTCCCCCTCTTCTTCATGTCTCTTTCTACATCAACATGTGTCCCCTCTTCTTCATGTCTCTTCTACATCACCATGTGTCCCCTCTTCTTCATGTCTCTTCTACATCAACATGTGTCCCCTCTTCTTCATGTCTCTTCTACATCAACATGTGTCCCCTCTTCCTCATGTTCTTCTACATCAACATGTGTCCCCTCTTCTTCATGTCTCTTCTACATCAACCATGTGTCCCCATCTTCTTCATGTCTCTTCTACATCACCAGTGTCCCCCCTCTCTTCATGTCTCTTCTTCATCACCATGTGTCCCCTCTTCTTCATGTCTCTTCTTCATCAAACATGAGTCCCCTCTTCTTCATGTCTCTTCTTCATCAACATGTGTCCCCTCTTCTTCATGTCTCTTCTTCATCAATATGTGTCCCCTCTTCTTCATGTCTCTTCTTCATCAACATGTGTCCCCTCTGTGGAAAGAGACTCTGAAAGTTTCAGGAACAAAGATTCTCTCTCTTTTTGATCCATTCTATAAAAACCTGTCTGAAAATGAGCTGATCAGATTTTGGCCACTTGATGATGTCATAACGCTGTTTTGTCTTGTGTAAACCATTAGCCAATCAGCAACCAAGGTACCCCCCCCCCCCCCCCCCCCCTTATCACCTGAATCTCCTCCTAGAGCACCATTGAGTTCTTTTTAACCAAATGTCTCTCAGAGGGGCGTGGGGAGGGGCTCCTTATTTTCATCTAAAGTAACAGACAGAGAATCAGCACTTTGGAAACAGGGCTGAAACAGAGGGGATTATGGGTAATGCTGCAATGATCTGTTTGGTGTTTCAGCCAATCAGAGACAGGTTCTGTATATATCTGAGACCTGTGATATATTGATGAAGAACAGTATGATAGGGGACCTTTAATATATATCCAACATGTGTATGATTGACCCTCCTCTGTGGTTCCTCCAGCATCGCGGAGCAGGAGGAGGCCAGGGAGCGCATGGTGCAGGTGGTGAAGTGGTACATGTCTGCTTTCCACGCGGGGAGGAAAGGCTCCGTGGCCAAGAAGCCCTACAACCCCATCCTGGGAGAGGTGTTCTACTGCCACTGGGACCTGCCCACGGAGACAGAGGAGCCCCCCCCGCCCACGGTGAGACACACTCTGAGGGTCCTTAAATACTGCAGACTGTGTGTGGGGGTCATCAGCACCCTCTAGTGGGCAGAGAGGGTACTGCCATGTGGTTTAAATAAACAATGCATTATGTAGTGAGTCAAGAGTCAAGGCTTTATTGTCTTTTGTGCAGCAGCTACAGTGAAGGTATGAAACACTTAAGTCAACAGTGCAACATATGTATAGGAAATACAAAAGATAAAATAGTGCAAGAGAATACAAATGAAAAGCACTCAACCAAATGTAAACAAACACTGAAATAATACGATAAAAAGGCAGAGTTGGAGAGGAGCCAAACGCACGGCGCCATCTAAGTGTGTTGTGTTTAATAAATATAACAACGCTTTATTTGAGTACCTTAAAAAGTGCACCATACATACCATTTATTATTATTATTATAATAAATGGTATGTATACATTACATTATAAGAGCTGTATCTTTTGGGCGGGAACGTTGTCTTTAATTTTTTATCAATCCGAAATGGGGCCTAAATTTGAGTTGATGCTTTAAAGATAGTAGTTTTCAGGTGTATTACTTACTTACTTCCCTGATGGCTCCCACAGGATTGTTGACGTCCTCGTGGATTCATCTTATTATTATACACACATGCATTTCCAAACATTTGGTCTACCTATGCTGTAAAATGTATTATCTCTTTGATTTACACACGGCATCTATTGCACGTCTGTCCGTCCTGGGAGAGGGATCCCTCCTCTGTTGCTCTCCCTGAGGTTTCTCCCATGTTCCTTTAAACTCTGGGGTTTTCTCTGGAAGTGTTTCCTTGTACGATGTGAGGGTCTAAGGACAGAGGGTCTAAGGACAGAGGGTCTAAGGACAGAGGGTCTAAGGACAGAGGGTGTCGTATTGTCATACTGATATTCTGTACAAACTGTGAAGTCCACTGAGACAAACGTAACATTTGTGATATTGGGCTATATAAATAAACATTGATTGAGTGTATGTATATATAATATTCTCAGCTTGTTGGTAAAGGGCAGTGGGCAAGGAAATGGTTTATTTGACTAAAAATAAATTGGTTTAATTAAAAAAGCAGATTGTTTTTATTAGATTCATATTGCGATGTATGACCCTCATGATTTGTATCCTTATCTTTCATGTTTTTGATTGATCTGGGAACAGGTCCTTCTTCATTTCCACAGCTTAACCGTCAGTAAAGGGTCTTCGAACGCGTCACACAGCTTCTACACATCACTTTAACAGCAGTCACTACAGTATCAGCTTTTCATGTTTCCTGTGTATATTTACCGTCTGCACTCTGTCGTTCAGCAGGAGACGGTGTCCGAGGGTCCTGTGCCGTGGTCTTCCACCAACAGTGTGTGTTTTGTGGCAGAGCAGGTCTCTCACCACCCCCCCAGTGAGTACTGACCCCTATATCAGTCATTTATATTCACTAACACTTAGAGGAGGGAGAAGTACTCAGATGTTGGTCTTAAGTAAAAGGAGAAGTACTCAGATCTTGTATTTGAGTAAAAGTAGAAGTACTCAGATCATGTACTTGAGTAAAAGTAGAAGTACTCAGATCTTGTTCTTTAGTAAAAGTAGAAGTACTCAGATCTTGTACTTGAGTAAAAGTAGAAGTACTCAGATCTTGTTCTTTAGTAAAAGTAGAAGTACTCAGATCTTGTACTTGAGTAAAAGTAGAAGTACTCAGATCTTGTACTTGAGTAAAAGTAGAAGTACTCAGATCTTGTACTTGAGTAAAAGTAAAAGTAGCAGAGTGTAGTAAAACTGTTAACTTTCTCCTCCACATTTTTGTAACCACATTCCTTGGGTTTCTTGAAGCGCTATATATGTTATTATTAATATATAAGTTAAAACAACAAAACCAAATGACCAGAAACACACAGAGCATATAAGAGATTCCAAATAACCTCCAAAATATATAATAATGTAATTATCATATTCTAATAACGTCTTGTTTTCTGCACTCACTCACGTAGCTGTGTATAAAGTGTGAGTTAAATGTATGATAATGTAATATAGAAAGAGTGTCCTCTGTCTCTCTGCAGTCTCTGCATTCTACGCAGAGTGTCTAAACAGAAAGATCCAGTTCAACGCTCACATCTGGACCAAGTCCAAGTTCCTGGGGATGTCTATAGGAGTGCACAACATCGGGCAAGGTACTTTGATACACCCAGTCTACATTAAAGTGGACCTATCATGCTATATTTGAATAATATAGTGTAGGGCCATACCTATATAAGGCATATTTATACTTTTTTTTTTTCAAAATACCAAACAGATCATGCATTTTAGCCATGCCTCATTTTGCTCAATTTGACAATTTCTAGCTCTGTTTTAGCAAGGGCAGATTCAGTGAGAACAGCACCACCTACAGGCCTGGCATATGTACTACAGCGTCTCCAGCGCTTTCGAACGGCAATGGCCGTGGCTGTCTCCTCCTGATTGGTGGAGTTGGCCCAATAGCCGTAGCGCCACCGTCCTGACGTCAGGACAGTGTTCAAATCTGGATCAGTTTTTATCAGATCCGTTGCAGCCCCTTTTTTAGAGATTTGGGTATGGAGGAAAATAGAGAGGGTTGTGTTTTCTGACACTTGGTGAGTTCCCTGGAACACCGGGGACACATATTCATGTAGAAAAGACGTACACAAGTGCATTTTGCATGATAGGTCCCCTTTAATGGATTACATGTACACACCTTACTGTCTTTGTTATTGTTATAATTGTGTGTGTGTGTGTGTGTGTGTGTGTGTTTCAGGCTGTGTGTCGTGTTTGGAGCATGACGAACATTACATCCTCACCTTCCCCAACGGTTATGGCAGGTACGTGATGGAGAGGATGAGATATGCTTTATTGATCCTAAATTAGGAAATTGGTTCGTCACAGCAGCATGTACAAAATATAATAAGATCAAATTAAATACAAAAAAAGTACATTAAAATAAATATAGAATATAATCAAAAATACAATCAAAAATAATAACATGTTATCCCCTGCTCTCTCTCAGGTCGATCCTCACGGTTCCCTGGGTGGAGCTCGGGGGAGAGTGCAACATCTCCTGCTCCAAGTCGGGCTTCAGCGCCAACATCGTGTTCCACACCAAGCCGTTCTACGGGGGGAAGAAGCACCGCATCACCGCAGAGATCTTGTGAGAGGAAACACTGCTCGATAAAAGACTGATTACACTGAGACAGGAAGGGACGCTCTGGGCTTAGTACAGTCATCACTGTGACACCGCTCCATACTGTCTGAGCTGCATTAGCGTCTGTTCGTTATACTTTCATTATACATCTGTGGCACTTCTTTGATTCATCTTTTTACCACACCTGAATACACAGAAAACATACGACTACAACATGTCTGCTGGGCACCGGGAGGAGAACAGGGGGAGTTTGGTAGTTAGCTTTTAGCAGCTAACTGATAGACTTAAAGGGGACCTATCATGCAAAATGCACTGTTGTACGTCTTTTCTACATGAATATGTGTCCCCGGTGTTCCAGGGAACTCACCAAGTGTCAGAAAACACAACCCTCTCTATTTTCCTCCATACCCAAATCTCTAAAAAGGGGCTGCAACGGATCTGATCAAAACTGATCCAGATTTGAACACTGTCCTGACGTCAGGACGGTGGCGCTACGGCTATTGGGCCAACTCCACCAATCAGGAGGAGACAGCCACGGCCATTGCCGTTCGAAAGCGCTGGAGACGCTGTAGTACATATGCCAGGCCTGTAGGTGGTGCTGTTCTCACTGAATCAGCCCTTGCAAAAACAGAGGTAGAAATTGTCAAATTGAGCAAAATGAGGCATGGCTAAAATGCATGATCTGTTTGGTATTTTGAAAAAAAAAAAAGTATAAATATGCCTTATATAGGTATGGTCCTACACTATATTATTCAAATATAGCATGATAGGTCCACTTTAACTTTTAGGAGATGGGAGAAACTTGTATGAGTTCCCAACAAATACCAGTAGATAAACATTAATCACGGGGTGTTTGTCGAATGCTAGCCAAGTCAACATCTAGCCGCTAACTGTAAGATGTTAACTTTTGGGAGATGGGAGAAAACCTTACTCGACTGGTTCCTAACAAATCCAGTAAACAAACGGGTCTAAAGAGTGAAGCGTCTGCGGAAACATATTCTGCATAAAGGTTTTATTCTAATATACTGTTGTGTTTCTCCGGCAGTTCACCCAACGATAAGAAGTCCTTCTGCTCCATCGAAGGAGAGTGGAACGGAGTGATGTACGCCAAGTGGGCGACTGGAGTGAGTCTTTATTTATCACTTATTTGATCCATTCCTCACATTCGAGGGGTGGAGGGTATATTTCACATTTGAAGTGCCTTTGTTCATTTTCTGAAGGGTAACTATGATGAAATATGTTGGTCAGCTTAACTTCAGTTCCTTAAAACTAGACGTAGAAAAATTACTAAAAGTAATGTTTAGTCTAAATACAAGTTGATCAATTTAGGGATTATCAATGAATGAGATATTGAACGCATGTGTTTGGTGTTTGCAGGAGAACACAGTGTTCATTGACACGAGGAACATCGGCATCATCAAGAAGAAAGTGAGGAAGGCGGAGGACCAGCTGGAGTACGAGTCCCGACGGTGAGAAATACTGATCTGAATATAAACTATATAATAAATACATGCTAGTCTAGTTTCCAGCTTTTAGTGAACCTGGAGATGTTGAGACCCCAAAGTGTCATGATAGACATGTAGAGTAGGGTCTGCAGCACATAGAAACTGCCGGATGCTAACCTGCATATGTTGGGACATTAGCATAAGGTTGATTAGCATTATAGCATGTGGACAATAGTTAAGAAATGGCTGATTTTGACATTTTTGGTGTGTGTTTTTGAGGTTATTGAGGATGCTGAATCCATTTCTGACATTTTCAGGATCAAAAATGACAGTTTTGAGTCCCCTAAAACGTTCAAATCGACCCAAAATTAATCAGAATCAGTCCATCTGGAGTAGAAATATGGTCACTTTCTGGTTAAAACTGCTATTTATGATCCTGAAATTGACTCGGCATCCTCAAAAACACTCCAAAATTGTAAAAATCTGCAATTTTTTTTTAACTATTGTCTGCATTATTGCTAATCAACCCAATTGATGCTAATTGTGCAAACAGCCCAACATACACAAGTTAGGATCCGGTAGTTTCTATGTGCTGGAGACCCTACTAAACATTTCTATCATAACACTTTGGGGTCCTCAACATGTCCAGGATTCACAGCATGACTCTATGAGCTGGTAACTAGAGCAGTGGTTCCCAAACTTTTTGTGCCCAAGGCACACCAAAGGACAAGTAAAAATCTCAAGGCACATCTATTGTGCAAAATAGCCCTTATAACACGTGTTAGCACTCATATCATGTAAAATATCTGTAAATGTGCATAATTATTTAATAATGCCAAATAAAATGTGACAAAGACAACTATATTCGGCATATCCATATCCATATCCATATCCATATCCGGCAGTGGCTCAGTCAGTAGGGGCTTGGACTGTGAGCTGTAGGGTCGCCGGTTCAAGTCCCCGACCAGACCTAAAATATGGAGTGTGGACTGCTACTTGGAGAGGTCTCAGTTCACCTCCTGCCCTGCCGTGGTGCCCTTGAGCAAGGCACCAGACACCCCCCTCACCCCCATTGCTCCCCGGGCGCTGTACAATAGCTGCCCACTGCTCCTAGTACTAGACTCCTGGTACTAGAATGGGTTAAATGCAGAGAACAAATGTCACTGTGTGTGCGCTGTGTGCTCTGCATGTGTGACCATTAGAGGGTTTCATCCCTCCCTATTCTATTCTATTCTATTACTCATGAAATATTTATTAACGAAATATTTCAGAAATTAATTTGAAACTTTATCAAATTAGGCTTCATCAAAGCAGCAACACACTCATTTAAACCAGTCAGGTCACAAAATAAAAAATTGTGGAGGATCAGGCTTTGGTGGTCGTGAGTTATCCGAGCGGCCCACCTCGGTGCCGCAAGTAAATACCGCGAGGAAATTGTCGACGGGGGGGGGGTGCTAGTGACTTATCCGAGCGGCCCACATCGTCCGACCGACCCACTTCAGTACCGGCCCATCGGGATTTGTCCCGAACGTCCCGATGGCCAGTCCGCCCCTGGCTGGTGGCACAAGAAAGCGCTCCATTTTCCCTCTTGCGTGTTTCTCTGTTTTAGTGTTGTCCTTCAGCCTTCGATGTGTCACGGTCTTATAATTCCCACCTGCAACTGCGTTAACAGCGAAATATGGGGTTCTGTGAGGATTTTTTTTTTAAATAATTGTTTTTAGGTATAGAGTTTGCCTCTGTATTATGAAATGAGTGCATACAAAGTACTGATATAGTAAATTAAAAAATAATTATTTTTGTGTAGTTGTATATTGCAATAATAACGTATGGTTGTCACAAAATCCCACGGCACACCCGGACTTGCCTCACGGCACACCAGTGTGCCGCAGCACACAGTTTGGGAACCACTGAACTAGAGTATACCTGAGATCCAGACTCATTGAAACACCCTCTTATCTTATCCCCCCCCCTCTCTTTGAATCCCCAGATTGTGGAGAGACGTGACTCTGAACCTGAAGCTGAAGGACATCGACTCGGCGACAGAAGCCAAACACAGTCTGGAGGAGAAGCAGAGAGGAGAGGCTCGAGAGAGGAAGGAGAACGAGCAGCAGTGGGAGACCCGGGTGAGGAGTAACTGCTGAGATTAGATTATTATAGATACACGTTGACATGCATCTAGGAACAAGGTTCCTGCAGAGTCTTTGAAGCCGTTACATCATCTGGAGGAAATGGTATTGGTGGCACAAAATGCTAAGTTGGATTTTATTTCAGTCGTTCTTTGCTGTAAAATCTCTAAAACAATATATTCTTGAAAGGCAATCAATTCAGTTAAATTAGGGTCTTATTTTTGTTTAACTGTGTCGATATTTCAAAAATCTTAAAGGCATCAAATTAATAATAATTTTTTTTTTTTAAAAGGTATTAAAATGACTTAAAACAATCTGAAATGCAAACACATGGGAGTTGTAGTTTGTATTCTGTAGTTTTTAGGGTACCAGTTCTTTGTGATCTTGTAAACTCTCTTTTAAAAAAAAGTCTTGAAAGGCAATCAATTCCTTAAAATCAGGGTCTGATTTGATATTGAATTGTCTTTAATCAATAATGTCTCCAAAGGTATTCAATTAATAAGTTAAATAAATGCGTTAAATGTTATTATTAAAATGTCTGATTCAATCATTGTTTCTTTTTCATTAAATAAAGTCTGTAACACGTTATTAGAAACATCTATTGTATAATCTGCCAGAAAGGCCGTGTAATTATTGTGTAATCATAATAATCATAATATCCCAAAACAAACCGTAAATTGAAGAGTTTCAAATAAAATAATATCTTGTTGTTTTTTATGTAAAGTGACTGAATCTGATTAACGAGCTCTTTTCGGGTCACTCATTCGACATAATGCTCGTTATTGTTGTCAAATAAAAGGACATGTAATTCAGACGGATCAAACGTCTCCATCTCACTCGTACACACAGACATGTATACGAATATTTTGCAGTTTAATGTCACGTTTTTCCCAATATTTGACTCTAAAACCTGGTGTTTCTTGTGTCTCTGCAGTTATTCCACGAGGACGGAGAGGTCTGGGTGTACGACGAGCCGCTACTCAAGAGATATAACTCCCAGGGGGGGCACTGAGACCACACACACACACACACTGAGACACACACACACACTGAGACCACACACACACACACACTGAGACCACACACACACACACACTGAGACCACACACACACACACACACTGAGACCACACACACACACACTGAGACCACACACACACACACACACTGAGACCACACACACACACACACACACTGAGACCACACACACACACACTGAGACCACACACACACACACACTGAGACCACACACACACACTGAGACCACACACACACACTGAGACCACACACACACACTGAGACCACACACACACACACACACTGAGACCACACACACACACACACACTGAGACCACACACACACACACTGAGACCACACACACACACACACACACTGAGACCACACACACACACACTGAGACCACACACACACACTGAGACCACACACACACACACACTGACACACACATACACACACACACCGTACATGTGCACACACACACACGGCAGAGTCTTCATAAGAACTCTTTTGCAAAAAAAACACTTCTCCCAGCCTTGGAATGACTGACGATTGAAGACAGCTTTGCATTTGACTGAAAAACAACAACAACAACAACCAATGAGACGACTGGAAAAACAGCTCCTCTCCTTATTTGGTCACTTCCTGTTCCTGCACCACCTCCATCAAAACGCCAACCTGAGGGATGCTGTCTCTCTTCACCCCCCACACCCTCACCTCTCCGCAGAGTCCCTGCACAAACCTGGGTTTTTATGAATGGAGGGGGGGGGGGGGGGCAAGGTGTGTGTGGGGTTGGCGGTGAATACAAAAAAACGAACCTTGACCAGTTAAAAAAACTGCGCTCTACATCTCAGGGAACGACTGAGGAAACGAGAAGGCTGCCCCCTGAGAGTCTGACGGCCTTATATATAACGGTGTACATCTTAAATGGGCAGGGGGGGGGGGGCGTTAAAAACCCCCCCGCCTGCCTGCAACTAGCTGTGTTTATATTATAGAAATACATACGACGGATATATAGATATATATTCTTTCTGGCAATAGTGTACAAATATCTGAGGATGTGACGGCTTTAGGGATCATTCCATTTTTATGTTTTATCTCCCACGTTGTTTTGTTTTCCAGAAGCAGAGTAAGCCATAGCATCTGAACGGGGGACATATGCAATACAGGGGGTCATTTAGGGGGTCCGTGATGCCAGAAGGCTAAAGGGACTTGCGTTCAGACACAGATCATCATGGTTCCTGAAGGCATTTATGAACAAATGATTGTTTACATATTTCTGTCTTTCAGTTTCCTTGTTTTCTCAACAGTTAAGGAGGTCGATATGTGTCCTCCTAACGCTCAGAGGTTGGCTCGAAATGCAATGATGATTAGATGACATGCAGAAATAAAGAAACTTGCTTTTACCTGAAAATGCACAAGAACATCCCGGATCGTCTGTTCTGGATATTAGGCGTGAGTGAATGTGATTTAAATGATTATTAAAACCCTTAAAATCAGACGGAGTAACGTGTGTCAGAGAGTAAATGGATCCTCTCATCGAACGACTTTTTAGAAACCAGCCAAATAAAGATCCCTGTCGAAGCTTCGTTTGTTTACTTTCCCTCCATGTTTTCTGTCTATGTTTATTATATTGAATCGAGGCCTTGCCATACATGTCAGTGTCACTCGCCTGGTAGAGAGCAATCATGTGTTCTGATTTCTTTTTGACCATAACCATTGATTGTAAGAGATGTTCCTATTGATGCATAATATTAAATCTCCATGAGTTCATTCCTGTGAGATTCTGTCTGTTTGTACACCTGAACATCAGCAGGAGAGAACTCTTTAAAGTAGAGACACTACATACTGATATACACCTGAACATCAGCAGGAGAGGACTCTTTAAAGTAGAGACACTACATACTGATATACACCTGAACATCAACAGGAGAGAACTCTTTAAAGTAGAGACACTACATACTGATATACACCTGAACATCAGCAGGAGAGAACTCTTTAAAGTAGAGACACTACATACTGATATACACCTGAACATCAGCAGGAGAGGACTCTTTAAAGTAGAGACACTACATACTGATATACACCTGAACATCAGCAGGAGAGAACTCTTTAAAGTAGAGACACTACATACTGATATACACCTGAACATCAGCAGGAGAGGACTCTTTAAAGTAGAGACACTACATACTGATATACACCTGAACATCAGCAGGAGAGGACTCTTTAAAGTAGAGACACTACATACTGATATACACCTGAACATCAGCAGGAGAGAACTCTTTAAAGTAGAGACACTACATACTGATATACACCTGGACATCAGCAGGAGAGGACTCTTTAAAGTAGAGGCACTACATACTGATATACACCTGAACATCAGCAGGAGAGGACTCTTTAAAGTAGAGACACACCTGAACATCAGCAGGAGAGGACTCTTTAAAGTAGAGACACACCTGAACATCAGCAGGAGAGGACTCTTTAAAGTAGAGACACACCTGAACATCAGCAGGAGAGGACTCTTTAAAGTAGAGACACACCTGAACATCAGCAGGAGAGGACTCTTTAAAGTAGAGGCACTACTGATATACACCTGAACATCAGCAGGAGAGAACTCTTTAAAGTAGAGACACACCTGAACATCAGCAGGAGAGGACTCTTTAAAGTAGAGACACACCTGAACATCAGCAGGAGAGGACTCTTTAAAGTAGAGACACACCTGAACATCAGCAGGAGAGGACTCTTTAAAGTAGAGACACACCTGAACATCAGCAGGAGAGGACTCTTTAAAGTAGAGACACACCTGAACATCAGCAGGAGAGAACTCTTTAAAGTAGAGACACTACATACTGATATACACCTGAACATCAGCAGGAGAGGACTCTTTAAAGTAGAGACACTACATACTGATATACACCTGAACATCAGCAGGAGAGGACTCTTTAAAGTAGAGACACTACATACTGATATACACCTGAGCATCAGCAGGAGAGGACTCTTTAAAGTAGAGACACTACATACTGATATACACCTGAACATCAGCAGGAGAGGACTCTTTAAAGTAGAGACACTACATACTGATATACACCTGAACATCAGCAGGAGAGGACTCTTTAAAGTAGAGGCACTACATACTGATATACACCTGAACATCAGCAGGAGAGGACTCTTTAAAGTAGAGACACTACATACTGATATACACCTGAACATCAGCAGGAGAGAACTCTTTAAAGTAGAGACACTACATACTGATATACACCTGAACATCAGCAGGAGAGGACTCTTTAAAGTAGAGACACTACATACTGATATACACCTGAACATCAGCAGGAGAGGACTCTTTAAAGTAGAGACACTACATACTGATATACACCTGAACATCAGCAGGAGAGAACTCTTTAAAGTAGAGACACTACATACTGATATACACCTGAACATCAGCAGGAGAGGACTCTTTAAAGTAGAGACACTACATACTGATATACACCTGAACATCAGCAGGAGAGGACTCTTTAAAGTAGAGACACTACATACTGATATACACCTGAACATCAGCAGGAGAGGACTCTTTAAAGTAGAGACACTACATACTGATATACACCTGAACATCAGCAGGAGAGAACTCTTTAAAGTAGAGACACTACATACTGATATACACCTGAACATCAGCAGGAGAGGACTCTTTAAAGTAGAGACACTACATACTGATATACACCTGAACATCAGCAGGAGAGGACTCTTTAAAGTAGAGACACTACATACTGATATACACCTGAACATCAGCAGGAGAGGACTCTTTAAAGTAGAGACACTACATACTGATATACACCTGGACATCAGCAGGAGAGGACTCTTTAAAGTAGAGGCACTACATACTGATATACACCTGAACATCAGCAGGAGAGGACTCTTTAAAGTAGAGACACACCTGAACATCAGCAGGAGAGGACTCTTTAAAGTAGAGACACACCTGAACATCAGCAGGAGAGGACTCTTTAAAGTAGAGACACACCTGAACATCAGCAGGAGAGGACTCTTTAAAGTAGAGACACACCTGAACATCAGCAGGAGAGGACTCTTTAAAGTAGAGGCACTACTGATATACACCTGAACATCAGCAGGAGAGAACTCTTTAAAGTAGAGACACACCTGAACATCAGCAGGAGAGGACTCTTTAAAGTAGAGACACACCTGAACATCAGCAGGAGAGGACTCTTTAAAGTAGAGACACACCTGAACATCAGCAGGAGAGGACTCTTTAAAGTAGAGACACACCTGAACATCAGCAGGAGAGGACTCTTTAAAGTAGAGGCACTACTGATATACACCTGAACATCAGCAGGAGAGAACTCTTTAAAGTAGAGACACTACATACTGATATACACCTGAACATCAGCAGGAGAGGACTCTTTAAAGTAGAGACACTACATACTGATATACACCTGAACATCAGCAGGAGAGGACTCTTTAAAGTAGAGACACTACATACTGATATACACCTGAGCATCAGCAGGAGAGGACTCTTTAAAGTAGAGACACTACATACTGATATACACCTGAACATCAGCAGGAGAGGACTCTTTAAAGTAGAGACACTACATACTGATATACACCTGAACATCAGCAGGAGAGGACTCTTTAAAGTAGAGACACTACATACTGATATACACCTGAACATCAGCAGGAGAGGACTCTTTAAAGTAGAGACACTACATACTGATATACACCTGAACATCAGCAGGAGAGAACTCTTTAAAGTAGAGACACTACATACTGATATACACCTGAACATCAGCAGGAGAGGACTCTTTAAAGTAGAGACACTACATACTGATATACACCTGAACATCAGCAGGAGAGGACTCTTTAAAGTAGAGACACTACATACTGATATACACCTGAACATCAGCAGGAGAGGACTCTTTAAAGTAGAGACACTACATACTGATATACACCTGAGCATCAGCAGGAGAGGACTCTTTAAAGTAGAGACACTACATACTGATATACACCTGAGCATCAGCAGGAGAGGACTCTTTAAAGTAGAGACACTACATACTGATATACACCTGAACATCAGCAGGAGAGGACTCTTTAAAGTAGAGACACTACATACTGATATACACCTGAACATCAGCAGGAGAGGACTCTTTAAAGTAGAGACACTACATACTGATATACACCTGAACATCAGCAGGAGAGGACTCTTTAAAGTAGAGACACTACATACTGATATACACCTGAACATCAGCAGGAGAGGACTCTTTAAAGTAGAGACACTACATACTGATATACACCTGAACATCAGCAGGAGAGGACTCTTTAAAGTAGAGACACTACATACTGATATACACCTGGACATCAGCAGGAGAGGACTCTTTAAAGTAGAGACACTACATACTGATATACACCTGAACATCAGCAGGAGAGGACTCTTTAAAGTAGAGACACACCTGAACATCAGCAGGAGAGGACTCTTTAAAGTAGAGACACACCTGAACATCAGCAGGAGAGGACTCTTTAAAAGTAGAGACACACCTGAACATCAGCAGGAGAGGACTCTTTAAAGTAGAGACACACCTGAACATCAGCAGGAGAGGACTCTTTAAAGTAGAGGCACTACTGATATACACCTGAACATCAGCAGGAGAGAACTCTTTAAAGTAGAGACACACCTGAACATCAGCAGGAGAGGACTCTTTAAAGTAGAGACACACCTGAACATCAGCAGGAGAGGACTCTTTAAAGTAGAGACACACCTGAACATCAGCAGGAGAGGACTCTTTAAAGTAGAGACACACCTGAACATCAGCAGGAGAGGACTCTTTAAAGTAGAGGCACTACTGATATACACCTGAACATCAGCAGGAGAGAACTCTTTAAAGTAGAGACACTACATACTGATATACACCTGAACATCAGCAGGAGAGGACTCTTTAAAGTAGAGACACTACATACTGATATACACCTGAACATCAGCAGGAGAGGACTCTTTAAAGTAGAGACACTACATACTGATATACACCTGAGCATCAGCAGGAGAGGACTCTTTAAAGTAGAGACACTACATACTGATATACACCTGAACATCAGCAGGAGAGGACTCTTTAAAGTAGAGACACTACATACTGATATACACCTGAACATCAGCAGGAGAGGACTCTTTAAAGTAGAGACACTACATACTGATATACACCTGAACATCAGCAGGAGAGGACTCTTTAAAGTAGAGACACTACATACTGATATACACCTGAACATCAGCAGGAGAGAACTCTTTAAAGTAGAGACACTACATACTGATATACACCTGAACATCAGCAGGAGAGGACTCTTTAAAGTAGAGACACTACATACTGATATACACCTGAACATCAGCAGGAGAGGACTCTTTAAAGTAGAGACACTACATACTGATATACACCTGAACATCAGCAGGAGAGAACTCTTTAAAGTAGAGACACTACATACTGATATACACCTGAACATCAGCAGGAGAGGACTCTTTAAAGTAGAGACACTACATACTGATATACACCTGAACATCAGCAGGAGAGGACTCTTTAAAGTAGAGACACTACATACTGATATACACCTGAACATCAGCAGGAGAGGACTCTTTAAAGTAGAGACACTACATACTGATATACACCTGAACATCAGCAGGAGAGGACTCTTTAAAGTAGAGACACTACATACTGATATACACCTGAACATCAGCAGGAGAGGACTCTTTAAAGTAGAGACACTACATACTGATATACACCTGAACATCAGCAGGAGAGGACTCTTTAAAGTAGAGACACTACATACTGATATACACCTGGACATCAGCAGGAGAGGACTCTTTAAAGTAGAGGCACTACATACTGATATACACCTGAACATCAGCAGGAGAGGACTCTTTAAAGTAGAGACACACCTGAACATCAGCAGGAGAGGACTCTTTAAAGTAGAGACACACCTGAACATCAGCAGGAGAGGACTCTTTAAAGTAGAGACACACCTGAACATCAGCAGGAGAGGACTCTTTAAAGTAGAGACACACCTGAACATCAGCAGGAGAGGACTCTTTAAAGTAGAGGCACTACTGATATACACCTGAACATCAGCAGGAGAGAACTCTTTAAAGTAGAGACACACCTGAACATCAGCAGGAGAGGACTCTTTAAAGTAGAGACACACCTGAACATCAGCAGGAGAGGACTCTTTAAAGTAGAGACACACCTGAACATCAGCAGGAGAGAACTCTTTAAAGTAGAGACACTACATACTGATATACACCTGAACATCAGCAGGAGAGGACTCTTTAAAGTAGAGACACTACATACTGATATACACCTGAACATCAGCAGGAGAGGACTCTTTAAAGTAGAGACACTACATACTGATATACACCTGAGCATCAGCAGGAGAGGACTCTTTAAAGTAGAGACACTACATACTGATATACACCTGAACATCAGCAGGAGAGGACTCTTTAAAGTAGAGACACTACATACTGATATACACCTGAACATCAGCAGGAGAGGACTCTTTAAAGTAGAGACACTACATACTGATATACACCTGAACATCAGCAGGAGAGGACTCTTTAAAGTAGAGACACTACATACTGATATACACCTGAGCATCAGCAGGAGAGGACTCTTTAAAGTAGAGACACTACATACTGATATACACCTGAGCATCAGCAGGAGAGGACTCTTTAAAGTAGAGACACTACATACTGATATACACCTGAACATCAGCAGGAGAGGACTCTTTAAAGTAGAGACACTACATACTGATATACACCTGAACATCAGCAGGAGAGGACTCTTTAAAGTAGAGACACTACATACTGATATACACCTGAACATCAGCAGGAGAGGACTCTTTAAAGTAGAGACACTACATACTGATATACACCTGAACATCAGCAGGAGAGGACTCTTTAAAGTAGAGACACTACATACTGATATACACCTGGACATCAGCAGGAGAGGACTCTTTAAAGTAGAGGCACTACATACTGATATACACCTGAACATCAGCAGGAGAGGACTCTTTAAAGTAGAGACACACCTGAACATCAGCAGGAGAGGACTCTTTAAAGTAGAGACACACCTGAACATCAGCAGGAGAGGACTCTTTAAAGTAGAGACACACCTGAACATCAGCAAGAGAGGACTCTTTAAAGTAGAGACACACCTGAACATCAGCAGGAGAGGACTCTTTAAAGTAGAGGCACTACTGATATACACCTGAACATCAGCAGGAGAGAACTCTTTAAAGTAGAGACACACCTGAACATCAGCAGGAGAGGACTCTTTAAAGTAGAGACACACCTGAACATCAGCAGGAGAGGACTCTTTAAAGTAGAGACACACCTGAACATCAGCAGGAGAGGACTCTTTAAAGTAGAGACACACCTGAACATCAGCAGGAGAGGACTCTTTAAAGTAGAGGCACTACTGATATACACCTGAACATCAGCAGGAGAGAACTCTTTAAAGTAGAGACACTACATACTGATATACACCTGAACATCAGCAGGAGAGGACTCTTTAAAGTAGAGACACTACATACTGATATACACCTGAACATCAGCAGGAGAGGACTCTTTAAAGTAGAGACACTACATACTGATATACACCTGAGCATCAGCAGGAGAGGACTCTTTAAAGTAGAGACACGACATACTGATATACACCTGAACATCAGCAGGAGAGGACTCTTTAAAGTAGAGACACTACATACTGATATACACCTGAACATCAGCAGGAGAGGACTCTTTAAAGTAGAGACACTACATACTGATATACACCTGAACATCAGCAGGAGAGGACTCTTTAAAGTAGAGACACTACATACTGATATACACCTGAACATCAGCAGGAGAGGACTCTTTAAAGTAGAGACACTACATACTGATATACACCTGAACATCAGCAGGAGAGGACTCTTTAAAGTAGAGACACTACATACTGATATACACCTGGACATCAGCAGGAGAGGACTCTTTAAAGTAGAGGCACTACATACTGATATACACCTGAACATCAGCAGGAGAGGACTCTTTAAAGTAGAGACACACCTGAACATCAGCAGGAGAGAACTCTTTAAAGTAGAGACACACCTGAACATCAGCAGGAGAGGACTCTTTAAAGTAGAGACACACCTGAACATCAGCAGGAGAGGACTCTTTAAAGTAGAGACACACCTGAACATCAGCAGGAGAGAACTCTTTAAAGTAGAGACACACCTGAACATCAGCAGGAGAGGACTCTTTAAAGTAGAGACACACCTGAACATCAGCAGGAGAGGACTCTTTAAAGTAGAGACACACCTGAACATCAGCAGGAGAGGACTCTTTAAAGTAGAGACACACCTGAACATCAGCAGGAGAGGACTCTTTAAAGTAGAGGCACTACTGATATACACCTGAACATCAGCAGGAGAGAACTCTTTAAAGTAGAGGCACTACATACTGATATACACCTGAACATCAGCAGGAGAGGACTCTTTAAAGTAGAGACACTACATACTGATATACACCTGAACATCAGCAGGAGAGGACTCTTTAAAGTAGAGACACTACATGCTGATATACACCTGAACATCAGCAGGAGAGGACTCTTTAAAGTAGAGACACTACATACTGATGTACACCTGAACATCAGCAGGAGAGGACTCTTTAAAGTAGAGACACTACATACTGATATACACCTGAACATCAGCAGGAGAGAACTCTTTAAAGTAGAGACACACCTGAACATCAGCAGGAGAGGACTCTTTAAAGTAGAGACACACCTGAACATCAGCAGGAGAGAACTCTTTAAAGTAGAGACACACCTGAACATCAGCAGGAGAGGACTCTTTAAAGTAGAGGCACTACTGATATACACCTGAACATCAGCAGGAGAGAACTCTTTAAAGTAGAGGCACTACATACTGATATACACCTGAACATCAGCAGGAGAGGACTCTTTAAAGTAGAGACGCTACATACTGATATACACCTGAACATCAGCAGGAGAGGACTCTTTAAAGTAGAGACACTACATACTGATATACACCTGAACATCAGCAGGAGAGGACTCTTTAAAGTAGAGACACTACATACTGATATACACCTGAACATCAGCAGGAGAGGACTCTTTAAAGTAGAGACACTACATACTGATATACACCTGAACATCAGCAGGAGAGGACTCTTTAAAGTAGAGACACTACATACTGATATACACCTGAACATCAGCAGGAGAGGACTCTTTAAAGTAGAGACACTACATACTGATATACACCTGAACATCAGCAGGAGAGGACTCTTTAAAGTAGAGACACTCCATACTGATATACACCTGAACATCAGCAGGAGAGAACTCTTTAAAGTAGAGGCACTACATACTGATATACACCTGAACATCAGCAGGAGAGAACTCTTTAAAGTAGAGACACTACATACTGATATACACCTGAACATCAGCAGGAGAGAACTCTTTAAAGTAGAGGCACTACATACTGATATACACCTGAACATCAGCAGGAGAGGACTCTTTAAAGTAGAGACACTACATACTGATATACACCTGAACATCAGCAGGAGAGGACTCTTTAAAGTAGAGACACTACATACTGATATACACCTGAACATCAGCAGGAGAGGACTCTTTAAAGTAGAGACACTACATACTGATATACACCTGAACATCAGCAGGAGAGGACTCTTTAAAGTAGAGACACTACATACTGATATACACCTGAACATCAGCAGGAGAGGACTCTTTAAAGTAGAGACACTACATACTGATATACACCTGAACATCAGCAGGAGAGGACTCTTTAAAGTAGAGACACTCCATACTGATATACACCTGAACATCAGCAGGAGAGAACTCTTTAAAGTAGAGGCACTACATACTGATATACACCTGAACATCAGCAGGAGAGAACTCTTTAAAGTAGAGACACTACATACTGATATACACCTGAACATCAGCAGGAGAGAACTCTTTAAAGTAGAGGTACTACATACTGATATACACCTGAACATCAGCAGGAGAGGACTCTTTAAAGTAGAGACACTACATACTGATATACACCTGAACATCAGCAGGAGAGGACTCTTTAAAGTAGAGACACTACATACTGATATACACCTGAACATCAGCAGGAGAGAACTCTTTAAAGTAGAGGCACTACATACTGATATACACCTGAACATCAGCAGGAGAGGACTCTTTAAAGTAGAGACACTACATACTGATATACACCTGAACATCAGCAGGAGAGGACTCTTTAAAGTAGAGACACTACATACTGATATACACCTGAACATCAGCAGGAGAGGACTCCTTAAAGTAGAGACACTACATACTGATATACACCTGAACATCAGCAGGAGAGGACTCTTTAAAGTAGAGACACTACATACTGATATACACCTGAACATCAGCAGGAGAGGACTCTTTAAAGTAGAGACACTACATACTGATATACACCTGAACATCAGCAGGAGAGGACTCTTTAAAGTAGAGACACTACATACTGATATACACCTGAACATCAGCAGGAGAGGACTCTTTAAAGTAGAGACACTCCATACTGATATACACCTGAACATCAGCAGGAGAGAACTCTTTAAAGTAGAGGCACTACATACTGATATACACCTGAACATCAGCAGGAGAGAACTCTTTAAAGTAGAGACACTACATACTGATATACACCTGAACATCAGCAGGAGAGAACTCTTTAAAGTAGAGGCACTACATACTGATATACACCTGAACATCAGCAGGAGAGGACTCTTTAAAGTAGAGACACTACATACTGATATACACCTGAACATCAGCAGGAGAGGACTCTTTAAAGTAGAGACACTACATACTGATATACACCTGAACATCAGCAGGAGAGGACTCTTTAAAGTAGAGACACTACATACTGATATACACCTGAACATCAGCAGGAGAGGACTCTTTAAAGTAGAGACACTACATACTGATATACACCTGAACATCAGCAGGAGAGGACTCTTTAAAGTAGAGACACTACATACTGATATACACCTGAACATCAGCAGGAGAGGACTCTTTAAAGTAGAGACACTCCATACTGATATACACCTGAACTTCAGCAGGAGAGAACTCTTTAAAGTAGAGGCACTACATACTGATATACACCTGAACATCAGCAGGAGAGAACTCTTTAAAGTAGAGACACTACATACTGATATACACCTGAACATCAGCAGGAGAGAACTCTTTAAAGTAGAGGCACTACATACTGATATACACCTGAACATCAGCAGGAGAGGACTCTTTAAAGTAGAGACACTACATACTGATATACACCTGAACATCAGCAGGAGAGGACTCTTTAAAGTATTGACACTACATACTGATATACACCTGAACATCAGCAGGAGAGAACTCTTTAAAGTAGAGGCACTACATACTGATATACACCTGAACATCAGCAGGAGAGGACTCTTTAAAGTAGAGACACTACATACTGATATACACCTGAACATCAGCAGGAGAGGACTCTTTAAAGTAGAGACACTACATACTGATATACACCTGAACATCAGCAGGAGAGGACTCTTTAAAGTAGAGACACTACATACTGATATACACCTGAACATCAGCAGGAGAGGACTCTTTAAAGTAGAGACACTACATACTGATATACACCTGAACATCAGCAGGAGAGGACTCTTTAAAGTAGAGACACTACATACTGATATACACCTGAACATCAGCAGGAGAGGACTCTTTAAAGTAGAGACACTACATACTGATATACACCTGAACATCAGCAGGAGAGGACTCTTTAAAGTAGAGACACTACATACTGATATACACCTGAACATCAGCAGGAGAGGACTCTTTAAAGTAGAGACACTACATACTGATATACACCTGAACATCAGCAGGAGAGGACTCTTTAAAGTAGAGACACTCCATACTGATATACACCTGAACTTCAGCAGGAGAGAACTCTTTAAAGTAGAGGCACTACATACTGATATACACCTGAACATCAGCAGGAGAGAACTCTTTAAAGTAGAGACACTACATACTGATATACACCTGAACATCAGCAGGAGAGAACTCTTTAAAGTAGAGGCACTACATACTGATATACACCTGAACATCAGCAGGAGAGGACTCTTTAAAGTAGAGACACTACATACTGATATACACCTGAACATCAGCAGGAGAGGACTCTTTAAAGTAGAGACACTACATACTGATATACACCTGAACATCAGCAGGAGAGAACTCTTTAAAGTAGAGGCACTACATACTGATATACACCTGAACATCAGCAGGAGAGGACTCTTTAAAGTAGAGACACTACATACTGATATACACCTGAACATCAGCAGGAGAGGACTCTTTAAAGTAGAGACACTACATACTGATATACACCTGAACATCAGCAGGAGAGGACTCTTTAAAGTAGAGACACTACATACTGATATACACCTGAACATCAGCAGGAGAGGACTCTTTAAAGTAGACAGGGTTCGAGTTATGTGGGAGCCAATGGGAGCTGAGCTCCCAAAAGGAGGGGTCTGAGCTCCCACGGACGCAGTGAAATCATACATCTGTGGGGGTCGCTAATACATTACCAACAACCATTATTTTAATCACAAATAATGCATGTGTCAATGTAATGAGTATTATTTACGTTAAAGGTAGGGTAGGTAAGTTTGAGAAACCGGCTCGAGATACACTTTTTGTTATATTCCATGGAATGCTCTTAACATCCCGATAGCAATGAATATCTGAAGTGCTTTGACAACAAATCCATAAAAAAATATCATCTGTGGAAGCTGTAGTTCTGTAAAAAGCACGACCAATCATCTGAGCCGGCCCGGCTAAAATAACTGGATGGCCTACCTGCCTGTCAGCCTTCCATCTGTGCACAAACTTATCTCGTGCCCTCATTGGTCATGTGCGCGTTTGTGTGTTGGAGGAGGGGCTCTATAGAGAGGCGAAGTCCCTCCCCTTCCGGTGGACCTCCATGGGACCTTATTTCGGAAAAATTATGTATTGAAGTCAATGGAGAGAGAAAGATTATCTTTCGATCCCGTTTGAATTGTGCCACGAATTACACATATGATGTTTGTCAATTTAAAAGATAATTTTGCAAGTCAAAAAAAAAAAATGTGTCGTAAAACTGTGAAGTAACACATTTGTTTGTGTGAAACGCTCAATGAACTACATCTCTGGTCTCACAGAACAACACACGTCACCAAGATGGCCGTCACTACTGTCTTGTCAACAAAACGATTGACTTCCCTCACTATCACCACAATGAAACACGTCCTGAAGAATGTCATGCAAAGCTGCCTGCCTGCCTTCCTTTGATTCTCTCTGAACTGCCTGGTCGTTTTAATGTTTAATGTCAACCATTTGTGCAGATAGCATGAAGTAGAGAAGATCGCTAGCGTTAGCGTTAGCATTTCTCCCCCGGGCTTAAATTGTGTATTATAGAATGATCACACCGGTGACAGTACTCTTCAAAGGGTTCACGAAATATGACTACTACTCTTACTGTTTAACATTTTGGGTTACTTAATGTTACTTCATGTTAAGGCTAATAAAAATGACACGGCTGTAATGCTAACTAACGTGCTAGCTACTAGCTAGCTTGATCCAGACACTCCTCTTTCATCAGACGGGAAGCGAAAGAACGAGCAAGACCCATTGCTGGTATGATAACAACCTAAGCACACAGGCATCTTGTGAAAGTTATCTTATCTTAGCCAGCGCCATATAGATAGATTATATCTATATTGCGCTGATCTTAGCTATCTCTTAGTGGAGGAAAACAATTGTGACATCACTTATGCGACTCTGGGATTTGTAGTCTTTCTAGTTGCGGATTTTTCATAGTCTTATATTTCAACAGTTTTACGACAAACTGTGACTTTTTTGACATGGAAATGATTTTTTAAAATTGACAAACATCATATGTGTAATTCATGGCACAATTCAAACGGGATCGAAAGATACATTTTCTCTCTCCATTGACTTCAATACATTATTTTTCCGAAATAAGGTCCCATGGAGCGGAAGTAGATGGGCGTGACTTCGCCACTCTATAAGGAAGTGGCAGATTTTCTCCGGTTGTGTATTTTCAAATTCTAGCGATCTCGAGCCGGTTTCTCAAACTTACCTACCCCACCTTTAACGAGGTAAATAGTAGTGATGGCAAAATGAAGCTTTGAATGAAGCATCGAACCACTTGGACAATTGTGTCGGAAATAGGTTCATTTCTCGAAGCTTCAGTTACAGCGACCTCTCCTGGCGAAGTGCAAGGCTGCAGTGGGTTTAACGTATCTTTGCCTTGAAAAACATTCGATGCACACACACACAAGACTGAATATCATGTTCTATTTGCAATTAAAGATTGATAATTGTGCGTATTGGGTTATTGAGAAGAGACTAGAGAGTGCTGTAATTTTGTTTGGGTGGAGAGGGCCTTCAGTTAATAAAGTATTAAAGTTGAAAAGGAATGATTAAAAGTTCATCTGTTCCGGGCTTTGAACCAGCTGCGCGGAGGACATCGACGCTTCGGGCCGCCGGCTCTAACCACTGGGCTATCTATACCTTAAGTTAGTAACATGGTTTTCATATTAGCTTTTATTGTCTTTTTGTTCACAACTTCTCCACATTTCAAAGTGTTCCCGAGCCAGAACGACCTATCTTTCTTCCTGGCTTGCTCTATAATGATCCAATTAAAATGCAATACCAACAACAACTCAACAGCAACAACGCAAACTACGACAACAACCCACACATTGCTCATTGTTTAGAGCGGTTATAAGTGTTGAAGCGCTCAAATTCGAAACAGTTTCAACCTGTCACCTGTCAGAATAGAGACGAGGCAGTGCATTGAATCGCGTGATTGGACCGCGAACCAGTCAAGTGATTCATTCAGGAAATGAAGCAGTTGCTGCTTCGGACGTCATATGTCACGTGATTTGAAGCAAGCTTCGAATCACTGGGTGTTTCTCAATCGCGAGTACGCTTGCTTGGTAGCACATGTCTGACGAGCATCTTGCTTCAGAAGCGAGTCAAGAATACTTCCTGGCATTCGGAAAACGAAGTGTGGAACAGGCTAGCAAGTGTGCAGGTGTGCGTCATATGAGAGGCCCCGCCTCTTACATCTTCCGCCACAGATTTGGGGAAATTGGTCCGTGCGCAAAGCATTGTGGGGATTTTAAGACCGCGAAGTCTACTCATGTGCACACTCGATATTTCTCCAAACGGAGTACGCCGGGCTCGGTAGATTTCCAAGTATGCTGGAGATTGGAACAGTACTTCGGCGGCACTCGATGACGTAGGATGCTTGAAATAGTGGCTCTGAAGCAGCTTTACTCGACATTGAGAAACACCCACTGCTTCTATGGAATAGGAAGTCCAGGGTTGAAGCTCCGTTCGAAGCTTCAGTGTCAAACTGCCATCACTAGCTGCAGCACCACCTGGTGGAGGACAGGGAATCTGCACGTCCACAAGATTAAATGGAAATATAATACAAATATAATACAAAAAAAACTAATTTTCGGCCTTGATGTTCACATTCATAATTAAGTAAAGATAACACCCTTTTCACCCCGGTTACATTTTCCATGTGCCCTGAGAGGCTCAGTGAGGTAAAGGACTCTGAGTGTTTAGATAGTTCACTTTAGTCTAAGTTATCTCAGTGGGTCTCAAACGGTTTGATCACAATTTATGTAAACACATATTTCCAAGGCAGACCTTTATAATTATTAGGATAAATAAAAACAGGTTTGAAATCATTCCAATGTATACTAAAGGACAGTAAACCAACAATATCCTTTAAAACTGGAGAGATTAAAAAATATGAATAAATAAATGTTAACTGATAAAGTAAGATATAATTGAATCAGCAAAAATCTTGCCTAGGGCAGCAAATGGGTCAGAACCGGCCCTGGTGTCATCCCCACAGCACCCCCCATTTGAAACATGTTCCCACGGCTATGTACAACAATACGCCCAAGCTGCCCCTCCTTAAAAATGTTCACAGCTAGTATCTACCTCATTGTTTTGAAAACTAGGTGTGTCTTGTTCTTGTTCAATCAGATGTTTAATGATTCAACATGTTTTTACACTTTCCTGTTTAGATGTGTTTGTTCTCATTGGGCCGTATGGAACAACATGTTCTATTCCAATGCTCAGTTGCTCTAGGTTGGATTTCCTACTAACGTAATAGACACTTTGGACATTTATTAATCCTAGTAGATTGTGAGTCATCACTAGGCAAGGCAAGTTTATTTATAGAGCACCTTTCAACACAAGGCAATTCAAAGTGCTGTACAGAAATATAAGACAATAAGATCTAACAACACTAACATGTGTCAAATTTGTCTGAAAATGATTTAGAAATGTTGCTTCATTTGGATGGAAAATGTGCGAGGCGAAAATGTACCTCACTCTTAGTTTATGAAATCATCAACTCACTATATAAAAAAATGAAAATTGGCATCAACAGCACGGAAACCGGTTGCAACCATGTTGTCAAAGTAGCAGAAAAAGAGGCGATGTGATGTACTGCCCGCTTGTTTGTTTGAGAGCTTGAACAACAAGTGAAGAAATGCATGGATGAAATGTTGATGTGTGGTTCAGTTGCCTCGATATGCATTGAATACAAACTGATGATTATTTGGAATGCATTTATGTGAAGCAGTATTTTATTGGTGTTGCTGGTTAAGATAAGTATGATGTAACTAATATGTAGCTTTATCAATAATGCCGTGCCACATTTGATAAGCTATTTGTTTTGAATGTAAAGTAGTGAGTTTAAACTAACAGAGATTTCATAAGTAGAGCTACTTCCTTAGGCCCGGGCAGCCGGAAATATGTTTTGTGTGCACAATTTTGGGCCTTTGGGGACTCCGTAGAATCACCGCAGACAATTACATTTCAGGAAGTTACTTTGGAACTTGCATGTAAAGTTTCACGCTAGTTTTTGCTAAATGAAAGTTAAAACGTTTCACTATCACTCATATCACTTTGTCTGATCTCTCTCTCTCTCTCTCTCTCTATCTCTCTCTCTCTCTCTCTCTCTCTCTCTCTCACTCTCTCACTCTCTCGCCCTGTAATGAGTTGATTCAACTTCTTAATGTCAGTCTAAATAATACAATTATGTTGGTGCATCATGGCATGTGGCTCATTAAAAAAAAAGTACAGCTATGATCTACCTCTTGTATAACTGGTCGGCCCCACCTGCATTAGCACAATGGACGAAACAAATACATTAAAGTAAAACCACTTTCCAGCAGTCAGCAGCACATTGTAAAAGCTGTTGATACAACTGTTCACATTCATAATTAAGTAAAGATAACACCCTTTTCACCCCGGTTACATTTTCCATTTGTCCTGAGAGGCTCAGTGAGGTAAAGGACTCTGAGTGTTTAGATAGTTCACTTTAGTCTAAGTTATCTCAGTGTGTCTCAAACGGTTTGATCCCCGAAGCTCTGGAACACTCTGCCCCTCCATGTGAGGTCGGCCCAGACCCTAGGGGTTTTTAAATCTACACTAAAAACACACTTCTTCTCTCTGGCCTTCTAGTCAGAGCGGAGCACGACTCCTGACTTTTCCCTGTGTTTTATTTTATTTTTTTATATATATCTGTTGTAATTTATTGTCTTTTATTGTGATTGCAGTAATGTGTTTTTATTACATGTACAGCACTTTGGCTCGACCAAAAATCGCTTTTAAATGTGCTTTATAAATAAAACTTGATTTGATTTGATTTGATTTGATCACAATTTATGTAAACAAATATTTCCAAGGCACACCTTTATAATTATTAGGATAAATAAAAACAGGTTTGAAATCATTCCAATGTCATTTCATTTCATTTCAAACCTTTATTTAACCAGATGGTCCCATTGAGATCATAGATCTCTTTTTCAAGGGAGACCTGCAGCATATAGGTTCCACATGGAACATAAAACAATAAAGGACATCATACATTATATTTACAGGATACATTTACATAGTTATAGACATTTACAAGTACCCATAGTATCAACGAGCATTTCATTTAGCCTAGCTTTAAAAACATGCAGAGGAATGAGATTGCTCAGTTTCAATTCTTGCTGAAGATTGTTCCAAGCAAGTGGAGCTGCGCACATAAAAGCTGTCTTATACCTAAGACAGTCCTTGCTCTTGGCACATGTATACTATAGGACAGTAAACCAACAATATCCTTTAGAACTGGAGAGATTAAGAAATATGGATAAATAAATAAACTGATAAAATAAGATATAAATGAATCAGCAAAAATCTTGCCTCGGGCAGCAAATGGGTCAGAACCGGCCCTGGTGTCAGAACCGGCCCTGGTGTCAGAACCGGCCCTGGTGTCAGAACCGGCCCTGGTGTCAGAACCGGCCCTGGTGTCATCCCCACAGCACCCCCCATTTGAAACATGTTCCCACGGCTATGTTTTCATATTTAAGTTTGTAGCAAGTAGAGGGCTGCTGGCAGGCCCGGACTGGCCATCGGGAGGGCCGGGAGGTTTCCCGATGGCCTAGCGATTTTTTTTTTTTAATGTAGGCTATTGTGAACGCAACGCTGCGCAAATGTGGGTTTGCCTCACACAGGGTGACTGTCTGTCTACATGATGTGGCCTCTGTTTCATATGGGTGTTTCCATAGATCTAGTCTCTTTACTTTCCCTTAAAAATGCACCAGATTGATGCATTTAACTCCAAAATTAAAAAAATATCTTACCAGGGGGGGCATGCCCCCGGACCCCCCTAGAGGATTTGAGGTCCACCCCCAAAATATGTTCACATGGATAGGTTCCCAAATACATTTGCAATTTTTTTTAAATAGTAACCCCTGTCCATATGTTTATTATTGGTGTGTGTGTGTGTGTGTGCGTGCACGCGCGCGCACGCGTTAGTTTCAAAGACCCCCATAGAGCTCAGTTTATAACTCGAACCCTGAAAGTAGAGACACTACATACTGATATACACCTGAACATCAGCAGGAGAGGACTCTTTAAAGTAGAGACACTACATACTGATATACACCTGAACATCAGCAGGAGAGGACTCTTTAAAGTAGAGACACTACATACTGATATACACCTGGACATCAGCAGGAGAGGACTCTTTAAAGTAGAGACACTACATACTGATATACACCTGAACATCAGCAGGAGAGGACTCTTTAAAGTAGAGACACTACATATGATATACACCTGAACATCAGCAGGAGAGGACTCTTTAAAGTAGAGACACTACATATGATATACACCTGAACAGTTATTTTTGTACAAGGAATACACTTTTGTTAACATTTACACTGACTCCCTCGTTGTATTGGTTGTTGTGTGTTATTGTCTCCAGGTCGTAACAGAGAAAAACTCGATCATGAATTCAGCTGCATACAGTTGAGGTGATCACAACTACAGAAAAGACTAAGTAATGGCAGGTGATTGTCTCCAGCGGCCGGGACTGAGCTGGAATCTAATGCAGGTTAGTATTTTATTAGTCACAAGGGACATTGACATGAGGAACAGTGTGTATGGTATATGCCGTGTAAGCCACGCATAGTATCCCATTAGCAATACACTGCTCTCTTAAAACTGTGGAGTCCAGATGTCTTCCCTCCAGTAATGCTTGGAAACATCCATGGTCGAAAAGTCCAACAACATCTGACCCAAAGGAGTCACAGAAATATATTCCAATGGGAACCAGGAACACTGAGCTCGTTGTTGAAGAAGCAGGGTCATGATTGGCAAGTGGAGATCAAACGCCACGGTGTTTGAGAGGGAGGTACAAATAGTCGTATCATCTGCAAATTCCCTAAAAATGCTGTTTTTTTTTTCAATTGCATAAATGTTTGTACTGTAGGGATGAAAAAGGTGTAATGTAGTCTTATAGATTTAAAAACATTCAATATGATTTCCATAACAGTGCCTTCAGGGCCTTTGCAATTAATCGTTAACATTACAAAAATGTACCTTCTAATTAAAAACATGTTTCTTAATGTATAATTATCATTGAAGTTACTAGAGACAGTAGTTGTGTATCTTCCTCTCAGCATAAAGCAGAAGGTACTGTGTGCTTCACCTTTTTAGTCTCCTCCTCCTATTTGTACGCACACTTGATACCAGCAAGCAGAAGACCCAAGATCACACTTCAGAACACAGAGTGAAAATACAAGTATTTACTTAAATGCGGGCACAGTTCTATAGACGGATAATCAGTCCAGCAAGTAAAGGTATCCTAAACGTGATAAGAGTTTAAAATACTGACACATGATCAAAAGGTCATGAGAAGAACACTTCAACGTTGACTAAAACTGAAAAGACTAAATGCCACAGATAAAGGGGGCACCAGGGGGTTACGCCCATTGTCCCTTCATCAAAGCACGGTTAATGGTTCCTAATGGCGAAGTCCATATATTGATATTACACCGTGCCTTTTGAGAAAATATTAGCAAAAAGCAGTGAAAACTGGGAAATATTTTTTTGTCCAAATCAAACATTTTATTTAAAAGACTCGGAAAAGTCAAAATTCATTCTTTGTCATTGCAAATCTCTTTCCTCTAGCAAATCGATATCCTTATCCTCCTCCATTGATAACATGTCCTTATTCATTGACTGAGAATGTGCTGGCATCTGTAAACCATTTTCTTTCTACTTCTTTCTTTCCCATCTCCCACATTTGAGTAAGAATCCGAGACCCATTTTTGGCTGTAACCAGGAGATAGTCCTCGTTGTCTGGGTACTTTTTTAAATTGTGCCGGCCATAAACCAGAGACTGGCACAACGGACCGAGCACCAGCAGGTAGAGGCATTCCCTTTCGTCTTCATTGAGTACCATGACGCTCTCCCAACCTGTAAGTATTGCTCCACCTACATCCAATGGACTGGGGTTCTCCAGCATCATGTACGCGATTGTTCCTGCCAGTTCAAATACATAGCAATCATTCATGAGGGAAGAAAAGTCCAGCACGCCTGACACCTCATGACGACCGTTGCCTACAGGTGTCACAATGATGTTTTTGTCGTTTGTGTCTCCATGTATTATTCCTATGAAAGAAATAGAATAAACTTTGTGTCATTGAATGCACCTTTTTCATAGAGGAAAACAAGCAATTGATATATGTTAAACAACTGAAACAATTTCATAACATTCATCTGCTACTTAGTAATGATCTATTATCTAATATAGCATTCCAATAACTTGTATATAGACTCGTATTGCACTATTACACGTTTTTTAGAACTATTTATCTTTTTGTATGACTTTTAATATAATATACTTTAATATTGTCTGCTTATCTGTATTATTGTGTTGCATTGTTGGAGAAGCCTGTGACCTAAGATTTTCAACGACATAATTACTCTGAGGGTGTTTCTCAATGTCGAGTAAAGCTGCTTCAGAGCCACTATTTCAAGCATCCTACGTCATCGAGTGCCGCCGAAGTACTGTTCCAATCTCCAGTATACTTGGAAATCTACCGAGCCCGGCGTACTCCGTTTGGAGAAATATCGAGGCTGCACATGTGTAGACTCCGCGGTCTTAAAATCCCCACAATGCTTTGCGCACGGACCAATTTCCCCAAATCTGTGGCGGAAGATGTAAGAGGCGGGGCCTCTCATATGACGCACACCTGCACACTTGCTAGCCTGTTCCACTCTTCGTTTTCCGAATGGCAGGAAGTATTCTTGACTCGCTTCTGAAGCAAGATGCTCGGCAGACATGTGCTACCAAGCAAGCGTACTCGCGATTGAGAAACACCCACAAGCTATGTTAGTTTGACAATAAAGAACCTTGAACCTTGAACCTTGAACGTTACCATAGTGTTTGTCTCTTTTGGATTTGCTCTGATCAATTCAACGTAAGGGGCATTGGAAGAGAAATTGGCCACCCTTATTGCCAATAGAAATTGTGAATTGATTGTAATCAAGGTCCAAGGGGGACATCATTGTGTGAAACAAATTGCATGGTAATCCAACCAATGGCTGAGCAATTCCAATCACAACAGGATCAGTCAGTCAGGAGTAGGGTGACCAGATGTCCCGCTTTGCGCGGGACTGCACTGCATTTTCACGACTTTTGGTGCGTCCCGCAAATTGAGACGATGTCCCGCATATTTCATTTTGATTGGCCAAAACGCTTTTCTGCGGAGAAAGGCCGGCTCGGTTTGCTGACGGCCGGCACCGCCCATTATTATATGTTTTAAACGGCATTATGTAAGTTGCGCTGACAGGCGACAGAGGTCCACAGTGTACCCCGCCCCCCCCCCGTTGACAGTTCATGCGTCAACATTACATTTACATGTCCCACATTGTCCCACACAAACATACTCTCTGTCCCACTTGTGGCTTTCTGGCACCTGGTCACCCTAGTCAGGAGACCCGAGACAGAAGGACTCATCCTTTGGGGATGTGTACAGAATATGACCTTACCCTGTCGAGGAGATGTTTCACTACGAACAAATGTTGTGGACCAATAGAGGAACATTAATACTCGATACAGCAGTTTTAAGCTAATTGGAAGATTGTGGTTAAAATAATGGTTAAATGGTGACAGCTATTGCACATGGCCCATAGACTGCACGTGGTTGTGGCTCCCTGTACAAAGGACACACCGCTTCCAGCATTGTCGTTGTGTAATTGTCAAATATCATTCTTTAGCATTCTCGACTGGATTAGCATGCACCCTGTAAACAATTACAGGATCATAATTTAACCGAACAAGCAGAATATTAAACAGAGTGAAATATTTAAAGTGGACCTATCATGCTATATTATAATAATATAGTGTAGGACCATACCTATATAAGGCATATTTATACTTTTTTTTCCTTCAAAATACCAAACAGATCATGCATTTTAGCCATGCCTCATTTCGCTCAATTTGACAATTTGTAGCTCTGTTTTAGCAAGGGCTGATTCTGTGAGAACAGCACCATCTACAGGCCTGGCATATGTACTACAGCGTCTCCAGCGCTTTCGAACGGCAATGGCCGTGGCTGTCTCCTCCTGATTGGTGGAGTTGGCCCAATAGCCGTAGCGCCACCGTCCTGACGTCAGGACAGTGTTCAAATCTGGATCAGTTTTTATCAGATCCGTTGCAGCCCCTTTTTTAGAGATTTGGGTATGGAGGAAAATAGAGAGGGTTGTGTTTTCTGACACTTGGTGAGTTCCCTGGAACACCGGGGACACATATTCATGTAGAAAAGACGTACAAAAGTGCATTTTGCATGAGAGGTCCCCTTTAACCAAAGGAATGCAGAACATAACAAACCTTTTTGGAAAGAGCCGATTTTGGGAAGCACGTATGATTTAAACTGTTCGATGACTGCTTTGATCACTTCCTGCAGGGGTTCTCCATCCATCACTGATAGGCAGCGCTCGACAAGATGGACGTTGGATAAACTCCATTCTTCATCACAATTATTGTGTAAGACATCCAGGTTTGGAGATTCCAGCTTGGAGACAAATGGTAATGTTTTCAATAGTAAGGCAAGGCACGTTTACATACAGCACCTTTCAACACGAGGCAATTCAAAGTGCTTTACCAAAATGCAAACAGCATTAAGAAATGGTGCAGCAGAAACATAATATCAAATGGCCTTTTTAAAACACATTTAAAAGCAAGGATAATAAAACATGAATAACACAGGTACATGAATAAAAGTACATAAAAAGTAGTAAATCATTTTGTATGATTTTTTTAATCAAAACCTTTTGATCAGTCAGACGTAAAAAAGATCAAGGAACATTTTAAGTGGACATACAGTAGCTAGCGTGTTAGCTAATATGTGTCCTATAGCTCGACATCAACTACTGACAATATGCTGCATGTGTATTAGAAATATTTGGAAAGATACAAGTTTTACTTTTCCACTTACTTTTTGCAATGTCTTGTCCATGAAAGCAATGAGCCTGCCCACATGATAAAGGTCTTGCATAGTGCCTGGAGATTCTGCAAGTGTTTTTCCAGGAAGATAAGTCATCAGCCTCACACAGTAGGTCTGAGCCCCATGTCCGCAGTCTAATAAGGCAAGGTGGATACACAGACACAAAACATCTTGAGGTAAGTATCATAGCTTTAAGGATTCACATGGCACTGTCTCATAGTGGACAAAAGGCCACGCCTGCATTTTCTCTCGGATAATTAACACTGGGCTTGAGATGTTGGTTTCATTCAATCATGATGAGTATCATTTGTGTTCAGTCAAAGATATAATACTAATATAAGAACTATAGAACAATACATTTCAGATAGCCAACCTGGTAGACTGGGCAGCTCATGTTCAAATCAGACCTCCTTTTCCTGTGATCTATATCTCTCTAATAAAGGCAAAGGGCCAGAAGGAATAGTCTTTACAAAAAGGTTCTACACTTCCCACTCTTATAGAGAGGCGAAGTCCCGCCCATCTACTTCCGCCCCATGGGACCTCATTTCGGAAAAAGTATGTATTGAAGTCAATGGAGAGAGAAAAAGATTATCTCTCGATCCCGTTTGAATTGTGCCACGAATTACACATATGATGTTTGTCAATCTTAAATAATCATTTCCATTTCCAGAAAAATACGCAACTGGAAAGACTACAAATCCCAGAGTCCCGGTCCCGCATGCTGGCTCTTAGGAACCGACTAACTCCCCTTGTGTGTATGCACAGCTCTCAACATGCTCAGACTTGGAGTGATTTTCACCTCTTTTAATACTTTTCGCCTCATTCTGAGAGAAAGAAGTGAAATGTGCCAACGTGACGGCCGTCTGGGTGTGTGGTGTGAGACGGGAGATGGAGTTCATTGAGCGGTTTCACACAAACAATGTGTTACTTCACAGTTTTACCACACATTTTTATTTTTTTGACTTTCAAAATTATCTTTTAAATTGACAAACATCATATGTGTAATTCGTGGCACAATTCAAATGAAAAAAGATAATCTTTCTCTCTCCATTGACTTCTATACATAATTTTTCCAAAATAAGGTCCCATGGAGGTCCACCAGAAGGGGACGGCCTCTCTATAGTCCTTTTACAGTCCAATGTTGTCAGTAAATGCACTATCATCTGATAAATAATGATTGAACTTATTCCTATATATTAGTATCTACATATATATTCAAACACAGTACATTCACACAGTTACAGTGTATCCAAATGATTCATATTCAGGTATAAAAGTGTACTGCTTGTCCTGTTTAAGATAAATATATAGAGAGAATGGCGATGCTTCAGAATATATGATGTAGCATGTTTCTTTGATCAAATGAACTTTTTAATAGTTCACTGTGGTGTTTTTCAACATTTTATTTGATCATTTGTGAACTTCTTTTTTTCTTTCTCTACTGAATGCCTTCAAGCCATCAGTGCGTTTGACGTCATTTCTAAACCAACAGATATAGCTGGCCGTGTGCCTCCGGTAGCAGGAAATCAAGCAACAATGCACATGCCGCAAGCAAGTAGCAGCAAATATATTTTAAAAAATGGACACCTACCTACGTTCATGAATGATGGGTGATTTAGACTCTAGTCTGTGGAAATGATTATAATTGTTTCAAGTTAATACAATACCATATTTTTTTTATTTAAGTAAGATGATACATACTTAATCACGTTGTTAAAGGATTGGGTCAAAGGCTCCTTCAGACATTAGTTTTTTTTTAGTTTTTTATGACTTAAGCAAAGTTACATTTAATACAATTGGACTGTAGGGATGTTTTTGCTGTTACCTATTTCCTCCATACTCAACAGCTTCCCCGTGGTGGTGGGCAAGGCGGTTTGAGCAGGAACTCCATGCTGGCGTAGAAAGGACAAGGCAAAGGTCTGAACCTCCAGCTTAGTGGCATTTTTGCTGCCTTCTGAGTTCATGATCTTCAGGACATACTTGGTACCATCTGTGTCCACAATGAGGAAGTTCTGGTCAATATAACTAGGCAGGGTGGAGATCTTAGTTATGGTCACTCCATAAAGTTGCGCTGTCAGTTGAGTTGCCTGCTGCGGGGTGAGCGTTGGCCTTCTTTCTGCACATAAGAGTAAAATAGCAACACAATTTTGCACATGCTTTTGATGACCTGCAAATCTGCCAACGTTCACACCACCACCAGAAACATTTGTTTGAGTTTGTCATAAGAGGTTCAAGCAGGGCCGCCCCTCCCGACTCGCAGATGACGCAGACTGCGTGGGGCCTCATCTGGCGGAGGGGGCCTCATCTTATGCGGCAACAGTAATACAAATAGCTGAAGATGTAACAAACTAATAATTATTATTCTTATTCTTAAAATCAATGTGGTGTACGTCTTTGACGTGCCTTTAAAAATGGTGGCGGTCTTCAGGTGCTCCTCCAGCACAGTGTGCAGGGAGGAAACAAAATCCACCAATCCCCTGAAAATGCCAGGGTTGACTGAAGAGCCAGTCTCGTCACGCCCACACGCAAAGCCAACTCAAAAGCCCCACAAAACTTCATTATTTTGGATAAAATATGCCTGTTGTTATCCACCTCCTCATTGTGTTTCCCCACCGCAATCCTGTGGCCGTCGTCCAGCTGCGTAGCAGTTGCTTACTTGGGGCGATACAATAATCGCCCCTCCGGAAGCAGTTTTGAGGACGCTGATTGGCTATATTTTATGACACACGTTCATATCTTGAATCAGCAATTGGCTAACCTGCTACAAAGACCCGCCTCCGTGGGGCGATTTCTCCATCGCCCCAGCACAGTACTTCAGTCATACCGTGTACTAGGAATTTGGAAAAGCATATATTTTGCGCAAATTATTTTAAAATCATATTTTACACATGTTTCTGGGTGCATTCCATATTTTAAACAAATATTGACATTTTATATAATTAATTAGTATTATTATTATTGTTATTATTAATAATAATGTTTATGTGTGTGGTTTAGGGAGGGCGACGCCCTATCGCTCTCTTTGGGCCAGCCGCCACTGGTACAGACCCTTGGGTGGGGTCACAAGTTGGCCAGGGGCAGCCCTGAGTTCCAGTGAAACTAATGAAAGGCTTTGAGCAAGACTGACAGGTGACACGAGCGTGCTCTCTCTCCCCCCCCCCCCCCCCAGATTTGTGTAAAGGCCGACGGGTAATACTGGATTTTGACGGGAATTTTACGATCCTGTTCGTCCTGTCTGACGAGTAGCGAAAAAGTCTAGTGCAACCCTTACACATATATTTAAAAGGAAAATGAGAACACTTTGGATAAAGTTAATTATGTTTCACTGCTATACCTTTTCCAGGTTGAATGTTTAGCTTTCCAAAAACCCTTGTTCTTACTCCAAAACACTCTCGTTCTGTTCTTTTCCTCTGATCTTTAATAACAGATCGTAGATAGTTGATAGATAGATGGCTGCACTTTGGTTAACAGACTAACATTGATTTCCTCAATTTATAAATTGACAGGCTCTGTAATTATACCATAACCTTTTCTCCTCTATCCCTTAACTCGTCTTCCTATACAGATTTACTTACTATCTACTCTAGTCATGTCAGAATTAAAGAACAATTATTTTCAGGATTGAATGTTCAAATCAAGGCCTAAAACCTGGCATTTCATAAGAAAGTGACTAATATATAAACCAAATGTAATATTGGATCAAATACCACACCAAATGGACAGACACAGATTAAAAATAAAAATAAAGTCCCCTGGTTTGTCTCTAGAGTCTGGAGCCATGAGAAAAATCAAATCAATGTTCCAAAATCCGTCACTAGATGTCGCTCATTGTACCCATACGGTTTATATAATACATAACATATTATTATTCTAGTAAAAGGGCTCGCTTTGGCAAAAACCTGATCCATACAGGCAGCCCTAAATAATAACATGTGTGGTGCTATCTGTGATTTCATATTGTTTTCACAGTGCTGTGCAAATGAATTTCCCCCTGGGGACAATACATCTAAACTAATTTAATATTCAATCCCACACATGACGATTGAGAACATAAATTCGTAACATACATCGTTTAAAGCACTTTTGTTGTAATACTATGGATTTAGTTGACACTACTAGCAGAGTTTATTTTGTCCAATATTTCGCGGGCAGGTACATTGAAGTAGAAGTAGAAGAAGAAGAAGAAGTAGGTAGAAGAAGAAGTAGTAGAAGAAGAAATACGCCAACGCTACAAACAGGCACAACACTGTTACTCTGTTTTTACTGACATGTAACATTTCATTTCACCTTGCTCTATGTTTTTTAACGCACATTCAAAAACGGGAACATTTTCGGGAGTTTCAACCGGGTACCGGCCACCGAAAACGGGGACTTTGCCCGGAAAACGAGGATGTTTTGGTCACCCATCCGACTGTGTTTACAGCTAAGCACACACGCTAACATTAATTAAGACTACAAGCTCACTTGGGGTTGAGGCTTTTTTACACGTTGCTTGACTGCCTGCCCACATATCTGATCTAAACGTAGTAACGTGTATTGGGGAAGATAATTATTTAAAGTTATTATTTAATAATTGTGACATTTATTGTACTTTTTGATGGATGAATGATGCTCAAGGTGAGGGGGCAAAGAATACAACTTTTGCCCCCTCGTGGCGCTGGGCCCGCTTTGGTGTCCCCATCAGAATCACTCAGTCATCATGAAAATGTAGCAGAATAATGAAACTCTGAGGTCTTATTATAAATGGCCAAACATTTACACACATACATGCGTTTGATCTACTATAACTACCAGTCATTTAACAGAAAACATATGCACTTACCCATTGTCTTTCAGCAGATAATGTAGGAGATGAGGGACAGTAGAGAATGTGGCTCAGCCTCTCACAAGCAATTGAACAGGACTTGTGACTTTGAGGAGGAGTCAACCAGAGCAGCTTGGTCCAGTCCCCTCCAAAACTATTGGAAAAGCGAGGCTAATTGCTTTATTTTTGCTGTACACTGAAAACAATTGGGTTTGCAATTAAAAAATGTATACGAGACAAAAGGTCAGTATTTCAGGTTTTCATTCCAGGTTTTTACATCTACAGATCTACACCTCATTTCGGACGCCCCTACCGTGGTGGGTCCGTGACCGTGACAGTACAGTGTTAATAGTTTACTGTATTATTATTATTAGTGTTTAATATTACGGCTATAACAATCACACATTGAGTTCATTGTTGTGCAATGATAACATTAGACCGTTTTTTTTTTTTTTTTTAAATAGTCTGAATGAAACTCGGCCGATTTGTAATCATAATTTAAGGCTAGACACTACAGGTGAATAGGGTAATTTTTTTTAACTTAAAGATATCAGCTAGAAATGTTGTTTTTTGTATTACAAGTTTTCTGAAATAGCATGTTTAAATATGCAAATGGCCATCATCTCATTAAATATGCGCATATTTTAATACATTTCAGGAACACAAATCTGAACATTGGATAAAGCCAAGTTCAAAATTATTCTTTCATTTTGTAGTCATATTAGAATCTAAGGCTTTTACGGAAGGGATTTTGGATATCTCTTTTTATCACTAAATAAATCAGAAAATACTGTCAACAGCCCTAAAATATCAATTTTCGCCATGTTTTTAGGTATAAAATGTTATATGATTCAGGCTATGAATGATATATGAACAAACTCTTCAGTAAAAGCCTTCAGAATATTGATAGGAATATAACTGGAAGGTTTGGTGTATCTACGTGCTACTGAAGTGGACATTTCTGACTCAGAGAAAATGATCTTTAAAGATTGCTGTGTGTTGCTACCTAAACCCTCCTGCTCTTTGGACGACAGCTTGCGCAATACTGAAGGTATTTCATGTTCGGGGTCATTTGTTTTTGTATAACCTTGCTTCGTGCAAGTGACAATTGTTGTCGTCTTCTCTTTTCGCTTTTTGAGACATTTTGAGATTTAAATGTACAGCGGAAAGCTAACCAGCACACCACATGACCCATCTGAACGAATCACGTTGTCAGAAATTGACACCAGCCAATGACATTTCGTTTCTTGGTTTAACCCCTTTGTACTTTGATTGGTTGCTGATACAAAGGAAATGACCATATTTGGATCCGATGAGATTGTGCAAGAGAGACGGAGCTTTCCAACGATACCTCGTTATGTGACTGCTTTAAAAAGCCACACTAAAGTGCAAACACAAGCACGTGAGTTAAATAAGGACTGCTGTTGGCACCACGTTATAACATGAACACGTGTTTCAGCCCCAAACACCTTGTTTAGTTTCCATTTTGAATTTCTCTTTAAGCACACATCGTAAACATCGGTCAGTTCTGGGATTAGCTTGTTTCTCAAAATAGTATGGAGGTAATTATATGCATAGTGCAGTTTCTCAGCACATTCAACCTGTAAGGTTTAATGAGGGAAGCATAGGACTACATGTGTTCTGTATGTCTAAAAAAAAAAAAAAAATGGCATACTATGAAAGTTATTTGGGCACTGTGGTAAAAACTCAATATGGTCTAGCTGCAGCCGCACGACGGTGGCTGAGAGACATTGATACCGTACATGGCAGATTAAAAACGAATTGCAAATGTTATTGTAGCATTTTAAGCAACTATTAGGCAAATTTAATAATCTAGTCTATCCGTTTGAGACACATCAGTATGACTTTAAGCACAAACCATTTTGTCTAATTAATAAATTAAAAGGGGGCTTAGTCAACTTTATTTTAGTACACATAAAATAGGTAATAATGAGATCTATTTATGTTTGTCTAACTGCTACACATGTATTTATACATAAATGTAGATATTTATGAACATCTGAATATAGTTGTTAAAGGTTTTAAGATATAAATAATCACATCATGGGGTCATTAAGGTTTCAAACAGGTTCATGTAAGGTAGGCCTACTATAACATGATTTTTAAAACTTCTGAATCTCACATTAGCCTGAAGTTTGGTATGTTATTGATATGGGCTGGACACTCCTTCACAATGATCATTGACTTTTTTTTTTATAGACCAAATTATGAGGGCCAGTCAGGCCACTCATGAGTTCAATAATTAACATGTATTACTTTATAGATTAAGAGTACAAGGGGTCTATTTCAAAACCTTTGAAGGAATCGTCATGCATTCTGAACAGTTTCTGTACCTTAAAATCATGGCTCAAGAGCCTGTTCTTGTTTAAGATTATTCATACTCGTTTGTGAATTTAACATCCATATTCACTCCTCAAAACTGAAACGCCATAATTCAACTGAAAAACCAATACAAAAATAAATTTAAATTATACATTTATATCTACATTTAAATAAATACCAATAAACAAGAAAAAATATTTGGGAGCGCACTTCAACAAGCTACTAAATATATATATACAAATAAATTTGATCAAATATGTTGCAGTGCAGTCACAACCTAGCAAAATAATCGTTTTTTCGATTATGTTATTTTCGTAATTGTGGCAGGCCAAAATCGTAATTGCACAGCCCTAGGTAGCATCATCTACACAGGTTAATAAAAGACACCAGGCACAGGATTCAGTTCACTCTTTATTTCCACAAACACAGCCTTGATGTCTCTGAAGCTCAGCACCTGAGAAGAGAAGAGAGGAGTTAGCAGCAGCCTTCCTCCAGAGCACAGATCAGAGAGTCTGCTCTGCATCAGAAAACAGTTCTCTTTCACTCGGACTCAGAGAGATTCCCAATGTTTAAACAGATCATCAGCTACAGCTTTCAGAGACGTGCAGGTATCAGAGAGAGCTTCACCTGATGAGGCTGATCCCAGAGCAGATCCTGGTCCTGAAGGGGAGGGGCTTCACCTGATGAGGCTGATCCCAGAGCAGATCCTGGTCCTGAAGGGGAGGGGCTTCACCTGATGAGAGGCTGATCCCAGAGCAGATCCTGGTCCTGAAGGGGAGGGGCTTCACCTGATGAGGCTGATCCCAGAGCAGATCCTGAAGGGGCTTCTTTGGACAGAAACACAAACTCTCATTAGAACCAAAGGTAGAAACTCAGCAGAGACGTAGGGAGCGCACACAGCCTCAGAACATAATGGAACGGTAGGGGTATAATCATGAGAGATCATTTGGCAGAATCTTTTCATCACAGGTAGTGTTCATAGAAACTCTGATCACTCCTGATGAGACGCACCTTAGCTTCAAGTCCTCAAACGTCCCATGTTCAGTCTGACAGAGGAGGGTCTTTCCTGGAGGAGAAGGGACAGAAAGTCTTATTTAAAAACTACATTTATACGAGAGCACAGTGACAGAAAAGTAGCAACAACTAAATGTTCAGAGAGCACACAGCCTCAGAAAATAATGGAACGGTAGGGGTATAATCATTAGAGATCATTTGGCAGAATCTTTTCATCACAGGAAGTGTTTCATTAACGCCACACACTCTTTATGAGACCCACCTTCATGTCCTCAAGTGTCCCATGTTCAGTCTGACAGGTGAGGCTCTTTCCTGGAGGAGACAGACATCAAATCATATTAAGAGTCAGCAACAGGTTGATTGTGAAAATTCAATAAATATATTAATTCAAATTGATTGTGGTTCTCTCCTCTGGGTTCTCAGTAACAGATTGTTCCACATTGTAGTTCAGGTCAGACATTTGTAAACATCACTGAACCCTCAGTCTTTCTAAAGTCTCAGGAGAGGATCAGATTCTCACCTGAAGTCTGTCTGAACAGCTGATCAATCCTCACAGCTGATCAATCCTCACAGCTGATCGATCTGAAAACACAGAAAAGTTGTGTAAATTAACCCAGAATAAAAAGCCCTGTTTGTTTCCCTGAAGCAAACTCAGATCAGATTAAATGTTAATTTTCCTCAACGGGATCAGAGACCTGATTCATATTCATCACATCTGAGTTATGTTAGCGGTAGGGGTGTAACGGTGTAAATATTCGGTAAGGGCCCTTCGGTTCGGTTCACCTGTGTACCGAACTAATATAACATTAAAAACTTTTTGTAAGTAATCTCATTGTATATAGATAGATCTGGCCTTTCAGCAAGCAATGTGGACAAGTTCATATTTAAAAAAAAACATGAATACAATGATAAGCAAGTCCTAATGTCAAACTAGCACAGTTCAAGTAGATTATTTCAGTTCATCGAAATGCTGCACCTTAATGTTTATTTTGTATTTATTTGAGTGAATACATTCAGTTTTATAATTAATAATATATATATATATATATATATCTCATGTTTTGTGACCATTTTTTCTGCTGTACCGAACCGTGACCTAAAAACCGAGGTACGTACCGAACCGAAATGTTTGTGAACCGTTACGCCCCTACCCTAGTTAGCGGCTAAATGTTAATCTGTGATGCTCACCAGGAACACAGGAGGACTGCAGGTGGAGATTCCTGGACAGCAGGGGGTCTTCATGTCTGAATTAAACAGAGAGGGGTCTCATTATCACAGAGAGAGAAACACCTGAGGCTCAGCAGAACTACAGGTGATACATCAGCTAGGAGCGAAAGACAAATGCTCTTGTTCTTCATGGTTTCATCTGCTGAACTATGCTCTCATCACTGTATCAGACATCTTTCAACTCTGCTGTTCCTCCATTTAACTCACCTTCACATGGTGTGCTGCCTCAGTCTGCTGTCTGTCAATCAAGAGAGAGGAAGTGTTAGCAAGTGCTTCAGAGTCGAGTGTCCTCCATGTCTTTAAGGCTGAAACATCAGCTAGGAGCGAAAGACAAATGCTCTTGTTCTTCATGGTTTCATCTGCTGAACTATGCTCTCATCACTGTATCAGACGTTTGAAATAAAGCTGTAATGTCTGTCTTCAACTCACCTTAGTTTGACATTTGGTCCTCCCAGTACTTCATGCATCATCACGACTTCCTGCTCCTGAGAAATGAGACTTTCATTAGAAGAAGATCTAGGAATGAAGAGTCCTTGATGAGCAGAGAGGCCGACACTCAGCTAGGAGCGAAAGACAAATGCTCTTGTTCTTCATGGTTTCATCTGCTGAACTATGCTCTCATCACGGTGTCGGAGCGCTTTCATTCATGCTACTTCAAGCAGAATATTTAACTCACCTGTCACTGAGTCCAGGGTCATGAGGAGAGGAGGATCAGAGGAGCAGCTGCAAGAGAGAGGACGCACTTTAGAAAAGGCATGTTTTAATAAAGAGGCGTCTGTTCGTCTGCACGCATCAGATACAAGTTCTCTTTCACTCTGATTCAGAGAGATTCCCAATGTTTTGTTACAAGATCATCATTTACACATTCATTTAAAGGATGCTCGAGACATGATCGATGCATTACCTGATCTGGAGGTCATCTGGAGGTCGTCTCCTGCAGGAACAGAGTAAAATGAGCTCCATCTCTAATATTCAGAGTGTTTTATTCAGGCTGTGTGAGCCTCAGATAAATCAACTGGTGGGTTGGGGGTATCGTCATCCAGGTAGTCGAGAGTAGCAAATGCTGTCATCACAGACGAGAGAGAAAGACTTTAAGAAACTCTGAGGCTCACCTCGTTTCAGCTTCACATCTTTCGTCAGGTGGCGATTGTGTTCGGCAGTCTGTTCAGCTTCACATGTGGCTTCATGTCTCTGAGACCTGTGGACACAAACCCTCGTTAGCTCCACAATATGGAGACATAGACAATATATAGCTTTAAATGGAAGTGTCAGCGTATGGTTTCTCAGATATCACATCTGTCCACTACTCTTATACTAAATCATCACAAACTTCCAGTTAAAATCTGTAGTTTCTTCATTGAGCAGATAAGAGTAACTCACAGCAGAGGATCTGAGGAGGTTCCCAGCTCAGACTTCTTCTTCCACCTGAACAACATCAAGAACTCTGATTAAAAACACATCGGGAAAAACTGCTTCACTTTTGTAATCGGTGAAATAGCACAATGCTAACATTAGCATGCTATCAGTTAACCTTCAGCCATTAAGTTTCAGAAATCACTTCTGTCCACTACTCTTATATAATGAAACATCACCAGTTTAACAATCAGAGCAGAGGTGGAAGAACTCAGATCTAGTACTCGAGTAAAAGTACTCAGATCTTGAATAAAAGTAGAAGTACTCAGATATTGGTAACTTTCCACCTCAGATCAAAATGAAGTCATTTGTTTCCTCACCATTTAATGTCCAGATCCATTCTGCAGAGATCCTGTCCTGAGGCCTGCAACCAGAAGAGGGAGATACACATTTTAATATACATCTTAAAAATCATGCATTTAGTTACAAACTTCAACACCTATCTAAATAGGCTAACTCCTACACATGCAGCAGCTAGCTCTAAAACAGAATAGTTTAACTTGTTCCCGTGCAGTCAGAGCGGTTGGCATTCTACACAAATATTCAGTTGTCCCTACCAACATTTTTAATCATCATATATACACGGGAAAGCTGCAGTGAGGTGACTTGAAGTGGATGATAGAAATACATTTCACACCCACTGACATGAAGGTCTACAAAACATTACATTCTGAGTGACCAGTTCAGTTCATGATGCCCTCAGTTTGGGGTTTTTAATGATTTATTGGGAATAATTGTCCATGAAAGTTGAAACAAAAAGTAGTGTTTTGTTTATTTCTAATTATTTATCCAGAAGCTGCAGATTAAATAAACGATTGGAGTTAAAGTACAATATTTACCTCTGAACTAGTGGGGTGTAAGTATGAAGTAGCAAAAATGTGAATACTGAAAGTGTACTTCAGTACATCTGGTTATAATTAAGTCATTTCTGTTTCCTCACCATTTAATGTTCAGCTCCATTTTGTAGAGGTCCTGTCGCAAGGCCTGCAACCAGAGAAGGGGATAAACTTTTTAATATACATCTTAAAAATCATGCATTTAGTTACAAACTTCAACACCGCCAAGCATGTTAACTCCTGCACATGCAGCAGCTAGTTAGCACATGTAGCAGCTAGCACTAAAACAGAATAGTTTAACTTGTTCCCGTGCAGTCAGAGCGGTTGGCATTCTACACAAATATTCAGTTGTCCCTACCAACATTTTTAATCATCATATATACACGGGAAAGCTGCAGTGAGGTGACTTTAAGTCGATAAAAAGTCAAGATTAGCTCATATGCTAATTAGCTGCTTACACGTGGGAGAGGCCAAGCTGCTTGTAAAAGGCAAATTGTTTCCATATAGGAGACATTTTACCGACATATAAAACATCAAATCATTAATACATTAAATAGTTTGTCTATATCTGCTCAAGTAGATAAATATTAATACAAAAAGTCAGCTAAAACAACATATAATAAGATATTTCTAGGCTGTAGATGTGGTTACCTTGTGAGCAGCGGAGGAATGAGGACTGACTGAGGGCGCGGACTGCTTTTATAGGGAGATGTCGCAGTGGCTGATGGGAAAAACAGTTCAAACTGCTAGCGCCCCTACTGGCCGTTGGTGTCATTGAGTGTATAACGGCTGAGTGATATGGAAAACATCAAATATATAATATATTGAATTAAATACCTCGATATTAATATTGTATAGTTGACTATAGGTGCTTTTATCAAATATTTACTCACTAAGATTATTGATAAATTATATAACTAGTGTGATATAATAACTTATTGGGTAAAGACCAGAGTTTAAAAACAAATAATACAAATGATAAAATGACATTGCTTACTTGTAAGCTGCCTTAAATCGAGTAAAAGACAATTATGCAATACAATGATATTCTAAGACGATATCTAATCTTATTTCCCATCATAGATAATGTCGCCCAGCTCTTTAAAAATAAATAAAACTAAGGCGAGAAACTAAAGGTGAAAGATTGTGTGATAAGTGTAAATAATACATATATTTAGAGGCTCTTTTCCCCTAAAAGCATGATTTTTATTTTAACACGTTATAAATTAATTAACATGGCTGTTAATCGTTTTCTGTTGAGGATGCACGATTTGGACAAAATGCATTTATGTTGCCTGATAAAATATAAAGGGGCAAAAATGATGAGTTTATTATTTAATTACTTAATTGTTAAGTGTAAAAACGATAGCACATTCTTCTTTTGGTTTAATGGCGGTTGGCAAACAGCTATAAGGTGCATTTACCGCCACAGACGATAGAACATTGGTGAAGGAAACTGAATCTAACAGGTGGTTAATTGGTGTTAATTGATTGCTCTCTCCAGGTGAGGGTTAGAGACCCCGCCCTCCTGACCATCAGCTGATCGAGGCTGTGATTGATCAGCTGGTCTGAAGGAGTCCTTTAAAGTTTAGTCCACCTCCCTTTACCTGGTCCACATCCTCAGGTGAGACCACTTCACCTGGAGAACAAGAATCCTGAAGAAAGGAGTCTGAAGGAAATGAACTAGCAGTCAAATATGCAAAGTGTTGGGTAAACTCCCATCGTGCATCTGCTCTCTGATCACACAGAGAGTTGCAGGTAGCTATTGCCTGAGATCACATGATGTGGTTTTGTTAAATGTGCCAAGTGCAAGGACTGACTTAGGTACGAAAGCTTTTATGTGTGCAGCTCCTCTAACTTGGAACAGTCTGCAAAACGATTTGAAACTGAGCAAATTGGATCCACTGCATGTTTTTAAAGCTCGGATTGGTGCGATGATACTTGATACTGTTGGTACTCGTCAATGTCGCTAGGTATGTACATGTAGCCCTGTAAATACGATGTCCTTTTGTGTTATCTGTTGTTTCATGTTGTAACCTACTTGCTGCAGGTCTCCCTTGAAAAAGAGATTGATGATCTCAATGGGACCACCTGCTTAATGAGTCCTCAGGTGAGACCACTTCACCTGGAGAACAAGAACCCTGAAGGAGAGGAGGAAATCAAAGAACCATCAAATCCCAGCTTAAACAGAAATGGCAGGACGAATGGGACGGAGGAGTTCAGGGCAGACATCTTTATAATGTTCAGAAGAAAGTTGGAGAAACGAGAGAAGTCAACAGAAGTAAAGAAAAGAGGACGACATTTCAAGAAGGAGATTTGGTCACACAGGGCTAAATATTAAATAACACACTATTCATTATGAAAAAACATGCAACAGGTAAATGTGAGTATTGTGGTCATTTTGAAACAGTGGAGCACATTTATTTGCAATGTCTCAAATACCATGACGAAGGTTTGTTACTAAAGGAAGCACTGCACAGAAATCGAACATAATTAAATATAGTAGAGATGTTGAGAAGGAGTTCAGGGGATGTAGCATACAGGGCAGTGTTTAGGCTATATTAAGAATTTAGATTAACACCGGGCTGATCCACTCCATTTCAGAAGGTGGCGGTAAATGCTCCTGAAAGCTGTTTCCCAACCGCTATAAAACTATAGAAGGAGAAGCAGCAGCAGCAAACACAATAATATCTGTGAGCTGAGAGAGAACCAGAGAGGAGCCAACAGGAGGTGAGAAACACTGTTCTTTTCTTAATACTCGTTATAATTAAGAAATATATTGATTTGTTTTTTAGGCAGGCCTCTGTCTCCCACGTGTTCGATGATAATTAGCATATGAGCTAATGTTGTTGATTAGCTCTCATATGCTAATGTCTTTATCCTCTTAAAGTCTCCTCACTGCAGCTTTCCCGTGTATATATGATGATTAAAATGTTGGTAGGGACAACTGAATATTTGTGTAGAATGCCAACCGCTCTGACTGCACGGGAACAAGTTAAACTCTTCTGTTCTAGAGCTAGCTGCAACATGTGCTAACTAGCTGCTGCATGTGCTAACTAGCTGCTACATATGCTAACTAGCTGCTAAGTGCAGGATTTAACAGACTTACATGTGTTGCAGAGTATAACTAAATGCATGATTTTGAATATCTCCCTCTTCTGGTTGCAGGCCTCAGGACAGGATCTCTGCTAAATGGATCTGGACATTAAATGGTGAGGAAACAGAAATGGCTTCATTTTGATCTGAGGTGGAAAGTTACCAAGATCTGAGTACTTCTACTTTTACTCAAGATCGAGTTCTTCCACCTCTGCTCTGATTGTTAAACTGGTGATGTTTCATTATATAAGAGTAGTGGACAGAAGTGATTTCTGAAACTTAATGGCTGAAGGTTAACTGATGGCATGCTAATGTTAGCATTGTGCTATTTCACTGATTACAAAAGTGAAGCAGTTTTTCCCGATGTGTTTTTAATCAGAGTTCTTGATGTTGTTCAGGTGGAAGAAGAAGTCTCTGAGCTGGGAACCTCCTCAGATCCTCTGCTGTGAGTTACTCTTATCTGCTCAATGAAGAAACTACAGATTTTAACTGGAAGTTTGTGATGATTTAGTATAAGAGTAGTGGACAGATGTGATATCTGAGAAACCATACGCTGACACTTCCATTTAAAGCTATATATTGTCTTATGTCTCCATATTGTGGAGCTAACGAGGGTTTGTGTCCACAGGTCTCAGAGACATGAAGCCACATGTGAAGCTGAACAGACTGCCGAACACATAATCGCCACCTGACGAAAGATGTGAAGCTGAAACGAGGTGAGCCTCAGAGTTTCTTAAAGTCTTTCTCTCTCGTCTGTGATGACAGCATTTGCTACTCTCGACTACCTGGATGACGATACCCCCAACCCACCAGTTGATTTATCTGAGGCTCACACAGCCTGAATAAAACACTCTGAATATTAGAGATGGAGCTCATTTTACTCTGTGTTCCTGCAGGAGACGACCTCCAGATGACCTCCAGATGACCTCCAGATCAGGTAATGCATCGATCATGTCTCTAGCATCCTTTAAATGAATGTGTAAATGATGATCTTGTAACAAAACATTGGGAATCTCTCTGAATCAGAGTGAAAGAGAACTTGTATCTGATGCGTGCAGACGAACAGACGCCTCTTTATTAAAACATGCCTTTTCTAAAGTGCGTCCTCTCTCTTGCAGCTGCTCCTCTGATCCTCCTCTCCTCATGACCCTGGACTCAGTGACAGGTGAGTTCAATATTCTGCTTGAAGTAGCATGAATGAAAGCGCTCCGACACCGTGATGAGAGCATAGTTCAGCAGATGAAACCATGAAGAACAAGAGCATTTGTCTTTCGCTCCTAGCTGAGTGTCGGCCTCTCTGCTCATCAAGGACTCTTCATTTCTAGATCTTCTTCTAATAAAAGTCTCATTTCTCAGGAGCAGGAAGTCGTGATGATGCATGAAGTACTGGGAGGACCAAAGGTCAAACTAAGGTGAGTTGAAGACAGACATTACAGCTTTATTTCAAACGTCTGATACAGTGATGAGAGCATAGTTCAGCAGATTAAACCATGAAGAACAAGAGCATTTGTCTTTCGCTCCTAGCTGATGTTTCAGCCGTAAAGACATGGAGGACACTCGACTCCTGAAGCACTTGCTAACACTTCCTCTCTCTTGATTGACAGACAGCAGACTGAGGCAGCACACCATGTGAAGGTGAGTTAAATGGAGGAACAGCAGAGTTGAGAGATGTCTGATACAGTGATGAGAGCATAGTTCAGCAGATGAAACCATGAAGAACAAGAGCATTTGTCTTTCGCTCCTAGCTGATGTATCACCTGTAGTTCTGCTGAGCCTCAGGTGTTTCTCTCTCTGTGATAATGAGACCCCTCTCTGTTTAATTCAGACATGAAGACCCCCTGCTGTCCAGGAAGCTCCACCTTCAGTCCTCCTGTGTTCCTGGTGAGCATCACAGATTAGCATTTAGCCGCTAACTAGGGGTGTAACCATGGGCGTCGCAGCCATTATATGAGGGTGGGACAAGTCCCCCCACTTTTTCAAATGATTAGTTTAGACCCCCCCCCCCCCACTTTTACTATGCGGAAAGTCCGTGAATCGGTCTATCCACTCGCCGCTCTTTGTAGAGCGCTGTGTCAGTGCTTCACTATCAAATGAAATCCATTCCACTTGCTTATTGAGAGAATGCCCAAATCAATGAAACTCCGTACCATGTTTTCACTGCTACTTTGTACCAAGGCAGATTCTCACATAGCGCGCGCATGTTCAAGGAGTGTTGTCATAGTTGGACAGCTCAGATCTGTTGTATGAAGCGATGCCGGTAGCGGAGGTAAGGCACACACACCAAATGTTCAGGAAATGGTTAATACAGCGAAAATCAAAGCTGACGATCTCTTGGTTTGATATGTTTTCTCCCCCAGACAACATGGACAGAAGAACATTTTTTTCAAAGAAGAGGAAAGTAAGTCATCAGCTGGTAGCAGTTAATCAGTTAACAGTGATGGCGGCGTCTCACTTCTGGAGAGGAGTTTCGTCTTTATGTCATGATAGAGAGATACAAATACTGAATAGTTTAGAAAAGGCATCGAAATGCCAGGTTACTAGTATTTATCATGTAAACAGGGAACATGAATAACCCGATCTCTCTGTGCTCATGTAAACACCATATCCCCAATATGATCATAACCTGGATAATACTCATAAACGGCTTACTGATGTCCATGTAGAGACGCAGTCAGTGTGTTTTACTGGAGCCTCAGTTCGATAAGAGATTCTTTTCTGAGTTCTTTAACTTAGGTACTCTCTCTCAAAATGGTAATGTGCATTATGTTTGAATTATACTTCTTATCATTCAGAAGCTTTTTGTGTGTGTTTATGTTTTACTGAGTGCTTATAGGCTATTTCCATCCCAGTATTCAGTTAACTATTTATTTTCTGTGCACATTACATAGACTAGCTAATATTCTACCTACTGCTTGGGACTTTGAGTCTTCAAAATGTCCAATGTCACAGACTGGGACTTACTTTAGAGTCAGTTGTATTTACATTCAGTATGACTTGTTATGATTCAATGTGAAAGAGTATACTGCTCAATAAATAATTATCACTTCACCACCTCTCTTGACATCTAGGCACTTGAGAGTGAGTCAGAGGCAGAATACAGGGACAGAGAGAGAGGTCCATTGCTGAGGTGAGTGATGAAAGGGAAATGACAGTTGAGAGTAAATTGTGATGTGGACTCTCATCCCAGGATTTTAAGGAAATCAGTGGGGATATTGAACAGGAAACATTTCAGTCAAGGGGCATCATATGACCAATATAGACGGAAGAGCAACATTTATTTGAACATTTAAGTCAATGATACCATTCCTAGGTGAACTTAACATCTGTATGGAGTCAGATCAGTCTCAATATTAATAAATGCTCACAGAAGGATTCACAAATGTATTTTGAGATTTATATATAAATGACTCTCCACAACAATATCTCTCAATGCACTCACAAATATTTATTGTTGTATATAAATGGGCATTTAAACTGCTTTTTATTAATTCAAAGACAGCTCTGAATTAATAATCCAATATGTTTCCTTTCTTTACTACTGGATGAAATTACAAAATGTACCCATCATTTTCCTCATGCTAGTATAGCCACAGAAGTATCAAACCACCTGTTAAAATGCACCAGAATACAGGAAATCTATATTTTTTTTCGCCCCCACACCCCCCGTTAAAAATGTCCCCCCCACTTTCAGGATGCTTCCTACGCCCATGGGCGTAACGGTTCACAAACATTTCGGTCCGGTACGTACCTCGGTTTTTAGGTCACGGTTCGGTACAGCAGAAAAAATGGTCACAAAACATGAGATATATATATATATATATATATATATATGTTTTTTTTATTATAAAACTGAATACTGTATTCACTCAAATAAATACAAAACAAAATAAACATTAATGTGCAGCATTTCGATGAACTGAAATAATCTGTACTTGAACTGTACTAGTTTGACATTAGGACTTGCTTGTCATTGTATTCATGTTTTTTAAAGAAACATTAACTTGTCCACATTGCTTGCTGAAAGGGCAGATCTATCTATATACAATGAGATTACTTCCCAAAAGTTTTTCACGTTCTCAATTTTTTTTTACGTTTAACGTTATATTTGTTCGGTACACAGGTACACCGAAGGGCCCTTACCGAATATTTACACCGTTACACCCCTACCGCTAACATAACTCAGATGTGATGAATATGAATCAGGTCTCTGATCCCGTTGAGGAAAATTAACATTTAATCTGATCTGAGTTAGCTTCAGGGAAACAAACCGGTCTTTTTATTCTGGGTTAATTTACACAACTTTTCTGTGTTTTCAGATCTGATCAGCTTTGAGGATTGATCAGCTTTGAGGATTGATCAGCTGTGAGGATTGATCAGCTGTTCAGACGGACTTCAGGTGAGAATCTGATCCTCTCCTGAGACTTTAGAAAGACTGAGGGTTCAGTGATGTTTACAAATGTCTGACCTGAACTACAATGTGGAACAATCTGTTACTGAGAACCCAGAGGAGAGAACCACAATCAATTTGAATTAATATATTTATTGAATTTTCATAGGGCAACACAATTAACCTGTCGCTGACTCTTAATAAGATGTGATGTCTTTGTCCTCCAGGAAAGAGCCTGTCAGACTGAACATGGGACACTTGAGGACATGAAGGTGGGTCTCATCAAGAGTGTGTGGCGTTAATGAAACACTTCCTGTGATGAAAAGATTCTGCCAAATGATCTCTAATGATTATACCCCTACCGTTCCATTATTTTCTGAGGCTGTGTGCTCACTGAACATTTAGTTGTTGCTACTTTTCTGTCACTGTGCTCTCATATAAATGTAGTTTTTAAATAAGACTTTGTGTCCCTTCTCCTCCAGGAAAGACCCTCCTCTGTCAGACTGAACATGGGACGTTTGAGGACTTGAAGCTAAGGTGCGTCTCATCAGGAGTGATCAGAGTTTCTATGAACACTACCTGTGATGAAAAGATTCTGCCAAATGATCTCTCATGATTATACCCCTACCGTTCCATTATGTTCTGAGGCTGTGTGCGCTCCCTACGTCTCTGCTGAGTTTCTACCTTTGGTTCTAATGAGAGTTTGTGTTTCTATCCAAAGAAGCCCCTTCAGGATCTGCCTCTGGGATCAGCCTCTCATCAGGTGAAGCCCCGCCCCTTCAGGACCAGGATCTGCTCTGGGATCTGCCTCATCAGGTGAAGCCCCTCCCCTTCAGGACCAGGATCTGCTCTGGGATCAGCCTCATCAGGTGAAGCTCCTCCCCTTCAGGACCAGGATCTGCTCTGGGGTCAACCTTTCATCAGGTGAAGCCCCTCCCCTTCAGGACCAGGATCTGCTCTGGGATCAGCCTTTCATCAGGTGAAGCCCCTCCCCTTCAGGACCAGGATCTGCTCTGGGATCAGCCTTTCATCAGGTGAAGCCCCTCCCCTTCAGGACCAGGATCTGCTCTGGGATCAGCCTCACATCAGGTGAAGCCCCTCCCCTTCAGGACCAGGATCTGCTCTGGGATCAGCCTCTCATCAGGTGAAGCCCCTCCCCTTCAGGACCAGGATCTGCTCTGGGATCAGCCTTTCATCAGGTGAAGCCCCTCCCCTTCAGGACCAGGATCTGCTCTGGGATCAGCCTCACATCAGGTGAAGCCCCTCCCCTTCAGGACCAGGATCTGCTCTGGGATCAGCCTCATCAGGTGAAGCTCTCTCTGATACCTGCACGTCTCTGAAAGCTGTAGCTGATGATCTGTTGAAACATTGGGAATCTCTCTGAGTCAGAGTGAAAGAGAACTGTTTTCTGATGCAGAGCAGACTCTCTGATCTGTGCTCTGGAGGAAGGCTGCTGCTAACTCCTCTCTTCTCTTCTCAGGTGCTGAGCTTCAGAGACATCAAGGCTGTGTTTGTGGAAATAAAGAGTGAACTGAATCCTGTGCCTGGTGTCTTTTATTAACCTGTGTAGAGACTCTGTGCCAAAACATGCAGTATGTGCTCTGATTGGTTAACGAGGTATACTTCCAATTACATCATCCTGCAGCTACTTTATACTTTCATAATGATGCTACCTTTTTATACCTGGACTGTAATTACTTTTTACCGTGTCCACTTTACGAAGTTTCAGTGTCTCTTAGCTGTCACTATATTTCCCCTCTGGGACTAATGAGGCATTCTGACTCTCTTTAAATAATAAATGGTGCATTGTTTATATCAAATGCATTACAGACAGTCTCCTCTCAGCATTTTGTGAATTTAATAAATGACTTGTTAGGAACGTGTTATTAGCTTACCTGTGTATTCTCAATTCTCTAAAGGGCTTTATATTATTGTGAAAAGTACCCAAAATATTCTGTGCACTTAAAAAAAAATGCAATATTTACCTCAACTAAAATAATTCAAGAACAAACGGCTAGATGATAGTTATAACATAAACCAATATATAGCTCCAACACAGACCTTAGAGGTGTTATATAAACATATTTAATATCTACTCTATCTTGAGATTCCTATATTGCTTCTACTTTTTTTAATTTCCAATGATGTGCACTACTTGTTAACGTGCTGCTGCAACAAACATTTCCCAATTTAGGATCAATAAAGTATATCTTATCCTGGAATAAAAGGCACTAGAGTCTGAATATTGTACTTAAAAAAACGTGACTAGCTTTAAGACATGGTAATTGTTTACTCTGTGTACCTGTCTTCCTAAACCGTTTGTGTTTATATATTTTCATGAATCAAAAAATAAATGCATTCCGTATTTGTTGAGCGAATGTTACCGGAAGTGACGTTCCATCGAGTACCGGAAATGTAATCGCCTCCTTCGCTTATTTTTTTACTCTAATTACTTTATTAAAAAATAAAGGAGGAAGGAGAAACATGTGCCACGACACAGAAGTATGCATTAAATAATAAACTAATTACATTTAAACAAAATCGCATATCTTTACCAACATTGAAAGTAAACAAATCGCAGGAAGTCCTGACAAGCGCATGCGCAGAACACAAAATGAAGCAACCATCCCTCCCTAATGTTAAATAAATGAAAACCAATCGCAGTTAAGAATTAGAAATTAATTATTAATGCCATAAATGATTTAATACATTTACAGTTTCTTATTCCAGTATGATAGCTGTCAATACATTTTTATTCAGTGATATAGGAGTTACAAGACAAGTGCATACAAGTACAGTGTCACAGATACACACAAGACCGTACTGTGAATTTACAAGTAAAGACAAATAAATAACAAATGACAAAATATACATGGAGACAGAAAATAAAAGAGACTGTGTGAGGGATTAGACAAAAGGAGAGTAATGTATGACAAAATTATGATTACAATTATATGAGTAACAATATAATGGTCATGTGTCCTAGGATTGATGTGGTCGGGTTTTTTTTTCTTCAATGCGAAACACGTCAGATGTCCCATTTGGGATGCCGTACGTAGCTGTCAAATATGGCAAACCAACTCGCGCTTGCGCAGTGCAAATCAGGTAGTCAAACCTCCTGCTGTACATTGGGGGAGAAATAAGGGGGGAGGAGGGTTAATGTGCCACACCGTGCACAGCTTTGACCCCCCCGGTGTCTCGGTGCTGTTCCCCCGGAGAAGAGAACCAGACCCCCCGGTGCCTCGGTGCTGTTCCCCCGGAGAGGAGAACCAGACCCCCCCGCCCGGTGTCTCGGTGCTGTTCCCCCGGAGAGGAGAACCAGACCCCCCCGGTGCCTCGGTGCTGTTCCCCCGGAGAAGAGAACCAGACCCCCCCCCCCCCCCCGGTGCCTCGGTGCTGTTCCCCCGGAGAGGAGAACCAGACCCCCCCGGTGTCTCGCGGCTGTTCCTGCCGCCTCGCAGCCTCCTCTTTCCGGATGCTTCTGCTCTGGATCCTCGCCGCGCTCTGCGCTTCCTCCGCAGAGGCCGACTTCTTCCCTCTGGACAGCATCTCCAACGTGTCCAGCTACTATTTCAACTACATCTATTGCAATATCTGGGAGGGGGAGTGCCAGCCCCACCAGGACGATGCTGCACAGCAGGGTGAGCTTCATTTAGATGTATGCTTTATCAGCAGACCATAATAACCCGTGAGGCTGTCCAACAGCTTCACCTGGGACCCAAAGCATGCTCTGAACAGAGAATCTGAACTACTACCATCTAATGGAGATTCAATAAAGTCAGACTGAAGCATCCTTTGTGCTCCAGTCAGTCCTCTCAGTAAACACAGAGCTGAATCCAGATCAAATGCACGCTGAAGGCTCTTTGAGCAGCTCTCACTGATCCTGCTGTTATGTTACATGTTTGTTTGTCATGTATTGTGTCTTGATATTCGTTTATGTTGGACCCCGAACCTGCAGTTCTCTAACAGGGCTGGAATAGAGGGATATGAGGGATCTGTTGAGCAAAACACATCATAGACATGTTTTTTTATATATGTGTATATATATCTGAGACCCGGCAGTGGCTCAGTCAGTAGGGGCTTGGACTGTGAGCCGTAGGGTCGCCGGTTCAAGCCTGAACAGACCTAAGTGTGGACTGCTACTTGGAGAGGTCCCAGTTGCCGTGGTGCCCTTGAGCAAGGCACCGGACAACCCCCTTCCCCCCTCACTCCCATTGCTCCCCGGGCGCTGTACAATAGCTGCCCACTGCTCCTAGTACTAGACTCCTGGTTCTATCAATCAATCAATCAATCAATCAATCAATCAATGTTTATTTATATAGCCCAATATCACAAATGTTACATTTGTCTCAGTGGACTTCACAGTTTGTACAGTTCTAGACTCCTGGTACCTCCTGGTTCTAGACTCCTGGTACCTCCTGGTTCTAGTCTCCTGGTACCTCCTGGTTCTAGACTCCTGGTACCTCCTGGTTCTAGTCTCCTGGTACCTCCTGGTTCTAGACTCCTGGTACTAGGATGGGTTAAAAGCAGAGAACACATGTCACTGTGTGTGCTGTGTGCTCTGCATGTGAGACCATTACAGAGGGGTTCATCCCTCCCATTCTATCTATTCTATATATGCCTAAAAATAACATAATAGGAGCACTATAATATTGTCTGTTGCATTGCTGGAAGAGCACAGGACTTCAGATACTCTCTGCCAAAACTAAGCTGTATTGTGACCATTAAAGCCTCTACATTTGAATGTATTGAATGCATTTGTTATTGATCACAGTTCTAAATCTGAGTATTGTGTTCTCTCTCTCTCTCTCTCTCTCTCTCTCTCTCTCTCTCTCTCTCTCTCTCTCTCTCTCTCTCTCTCTCTCTTCTCTCTTCTCTCTCTCTCTCTCTCTCTCTCCTCTCTCTCTCTCTCTCCTCTCTCTCTCTCTCTCTCTTCTCTCTCTCTCTCTCTCAGTTCCGACCCGCGACCTGTGGGCTGGCTTCCCTCAGGACTACATGAGTCTGGTGCACCAGTGGTACTGCAGCCTGGGCCAGTGCTGCGACTCTGGAGACTGCCGGGTCACCAACAACATCACAGGTACCCCAATTATCTGCTTTTATAATCACACTGAATTGAGGCTGACGCTGAATTGGTTTGTTTCTGTTTGGGAGCATTTTCCATACTGAGAAGGACCAAAACATGGAGGAAGAAGAAGTTATTATTTAGTTTTCAGGGCATTCATTAGATTTAGTAGGAAAGACATGTAAAACAAACCGCTCTAACAACAATATTTCTACACATTCTGTCGCTATTTCTTAAGATTTGATCACTTTTGTCGACCGTTGCTTAAATATAACATCACAGCTGTTTTTTAAGCATCGCTGTAAATATCTAAAACGGTGCTTTTAGTTACTGTACGCTTTTTTGTTGAATAAGGTCTATTATGTTTATCTATTTGTGTAAATATTCCACACTATTTTTTGATTGGTTGGGGGTGTGTACTTCTAATCTGAAATGTCACTTCGCTTCAGACTCAAACACACATTTTAACTTCTTATTCTTCTGTTCATTTCAGTGATTTTTTAAACAGCGTATCGTCTCCTCCTTGGTGTTTCTTTAACCTCTCCCTCTCCTTCTCCCTCTCCCTCTCTCTCCTCCCCCTCAGGTCTGGCGTGGGACCTCCAGACGAGGCTCCACGGGCAGCACCTGGTCCAGTCCGTGGTTCTGAAGGCGGTGCAGGGCTTCCTCAGCAGCCCCGAGTCCAACAAGCCGCTCACGCTCTCCTTCCACGGCTGGTCCGGCACCGGGAAGAACTACGTGGCCCGGATCATCGCCGACAACCTGTACCGAGACGGTGTGAAGAGCGAGTGCGTCCGCCTCTTCATCGCCCCGTTCCACTTCCCCCACGCACGACTGGTGGACACTTACAAGGTGAGACACGAGGCGGTTTAGATTCAAGTTTCAAAGGTCATATGCAAAAATGATAACAATAATGAAATGAAACAAGATAATTATGATACTGTTCAAACTTAAGCAGTGTCAAATTGATAAACACAAATATTATTAACTTAGAAATTATATATAAACAAATGATCTACTTAATTACACATCTGAGAAGGGGTGGGAAGAAGTTTACACTTATTTAATCCCACCCCTTCTCCCAAAAACTACATTATTAAAAAATGTCAGAGCGATTAAATCTACTTTAAAGCAATCTTTTTGAGTAAATATGTTAAATTAGCATTAGCTGCAAAGTGGCAGTGAGAAAGGATGCACGGTTAGACAGGGATACAAATCCAGAGACCGGTACCATCACTGCAGAACTGGGTTAAGGAGAGGAGTGGAAACACACCTTCAGTTCAGTGAGGAATACATGTCTCATCTCTTACGCCGGAAGAGTCCGTAAGAACTTGGGTTTAATACGATTATAAAGGGTTTAACACAATAAATAATGTAGTAGTGATCCTCACAGATGAGTGAGGGGGATCTTATAAAACCAGCTCAAGGAGGACACGAGACGAAACGGGTTGGGAACCAGTGAGACAGAGGACGTGGTAGTGTTGATTAGGAGACAGCGACTGTCTTGAACTGTTCAATAACGATATTCTTGAGACATAACAGCGGAGACTGTACTGGACACGTTCATGTCCAAAGCACACCGAAGCATAAACTAGTTCCGGGCATTACCACAAACAGGACTGACGTCACACACGTATCCCTACGCCCTGTACATTATAAAATAGTACCATTACAACACAGACGTTATTGAGTCTGTTCCAGTCTCATCTGGTTGTTTCCGTTAACAGCTGAGTTGTTCATCACTTCAAATGTTGCAGCTGCAAGGAATTGTGGGACGGCGTCATCTCCTTCCCTTTCATTAAGGATGCTCCGATGTATCCTAAAGGAGATAACAAAGGAAGCCTTAGGGACCTTCATGAGAGGGAAATATAGTATTGGACCTCAGAGTGTGTGTAGGCAGTGTGTGTGTGTGTGTGTGTGTGGGTTGTTTGGCAAGGTGTGTGTGTGTGTGTGTGTGTGTGTGTGTGTGTGTGTGTGTGTGTGTGTGTGTGTGTGTGTGTGTGTGTGTGTGTGTGTGTGTGTGTGTGTGTGTGTGTGTGTGTGTGTGTGTGTGTGTGTGTGTGTGTGTGGTGTGTGTGTGTGTGTGTGTGTGTGTGTGTGTGTGTGTGTGGTGTGTGTGTGTGTGTGTGTGTGTGTGTGTGTGTGTGTGTGTGAGGTTGTACCGTTGCTTCAAATCAAACATCAGGGTTTCGGAGATGCAGAGATGGCAAAAGTACACACATCCTTTACTCAAGTAGAAGTACACACATCCTTTACTCAAGCAGAAGTACACACATCCTTTACTCAAGTAGAAGTACACACATCCTTTACTCAGGCAGAAGTACACACATCCTTTACTCAAGTAGAAGTACAGATACTCGTGTTGAAAAATACTCTGGTGAAAGTAGAAGTACTGACTAAACTTCTTTACTCAAGTCAAAGTAAAGAGGGCTTTGAAATGTACTTCAGTAAAAAGTACCCATAACTAGCAGCTGTTTTAAAGAGTACCTGACCTCCCTTTATATTAATAGAACAATAATGTCATTGTTAGCTAATGAATGTTTCCATGCTGAACAACGGCAACATGACAACGTTTTCATTGGTCCCTCTTCTTTAGAGAAGACCAGGAAATGATGGATACACGGATCGTGTTCAAATCAATAGGCACGCAATGACTCTAAATAATAATGATCACGCCACCAAACACACATTCAAACTAAAGGAACCAGCCTGTTTGGAAAATGTGAGAAGTAGAAAGTACAGGTATTTGGGTTCAACATGTAAGAAGTAGAAAGTACAGGTATTTGTGTTCAACATGTAAGAAGTAGAAAGTACAGGTATTTGAGTTCAACATGTAAGAAGTAGAAAGTACAGGTATTTGGGTTCAACATGTAAGAAGTAGAAAGTACAGGTATTTGTGTTCAACATGTAAGAAGTAGAAAGTACAGGTAATTGGGTTCAACATGTAAGAAGTCAAAGTAAAAAGTGGTCAGAAAAATAAGTAGTGGAGTAAAGTACTGATACCAGAAACATGTACTTAAGTACAGTAACAAAGTATTTGTACTCCACTTCTTCCCACCTCTGCTCAGAACACACTACAGGAGAGGGAAGAGCCCTAAAAGCAGAATAGGGCCTCTTTAAAACAAACACATACTGAGTAATATCTGGTCCAACTTCTGTTTTAATGTGATTTCTCTGTGTTTGCAGTGTGTCAGAACACACAGATGCCAGCGTGGAGCCTCCTCACACATATTTACACACATATGTACACAACCACTGCTTCACATTTCATCATGATGTTGACTCTGTTACACAATGAATCCAGATGTTACAGAGGGTCGTACGCGGGGTGACCCTTAAACTCTCATGCTGCCAAATCTGCAGGATCTGAAGGTCTTTATAAATGAGACGTAGACGATGAAACATACAAATAAATTACCAATTTGTCCCAAAGGATTTAATGTGGTTTTGTTATTTAAAAAGATTACACAATACATTTATTTATAATATACACTTTTACATAATGGTAAGGTTTTCATTTTAATTAGTAGATGGTTAAATAGAATAGTATATTTAAAGTCTGAACCGGATTGATTATTTACTTCTGCTTGAACTTAATATCAGAGCAGTACATCTAATACATATGTTCAAAAACAGCACTTTTCATTATTTAACCCTCAACATTTTTGTCAAATAACATGCAGTGTTTATTATTCGACATTTTATTCAACATATTGTTTCTTGTTGGGAGTTGTTTTATTTGTTAAACACCAATAAAGAAATAGATAACATTAATATCAGAGCATAAAACGACTGTCTGCACTTCTGTTGAATAAGCTGTGGTGGATAATGTGGATCAGTTTGTTTAAATATTCCACATTTCATTTTACCATTTATATATCTTTTCTCTTGTTATCAGTTTAAATGTTTATTATTGTTTGTGGGAAACGGTATTTCGATGTCTCTGTCTGTACACACAAACTGGAAGACTAAACACCGTGATGTGTCCTCTTGATTTCCTCTGAGACCTTGAGGTGTTAGAGATCCTGACCCTGTGTTTTACTTTCTAAAGGGCCAGCTTCGAGAGTCCATCAGAGACCTGGTCCTCCGCTGCCCTCAGACTCTGTTCATCTTCGACGAGGCGGAGAAGCTTCACCCCGGCCTCATCGACGCCATCAAGCCGTTCATGGATCATTACGACAACGTGGACGGGGTCAACTACCGCAGAGCGCTCTTCCTCTTCCTCAGGTCTCTAATTGTTTATCACACACTTCAAATTACATTTCCTTTACCAATTAAGTGTCTGACAGTCAGTGTCACATCTCCACACACACCACTATTACAGTCACTATGATCAATCTAACCTTTTTTATTTACAAAGTGCAAGTGCATTTCTCACGTGTCCGTTGTCTCCACAGTAACATCGGGGGGGCGACCATCAACGACGTGGCGCTGGACTTCTGGCACTCGGGTCAGAACCGAGAGGACATCGGGATGGAAGATCTGGAGCATCGACTGAGAGCAGAAACCATGGAGTCTCACGGTACGTTGAAGAGGTTCATGTTCTTTAAAGTAGAGACACTACATACTGATATACACCTGAACATCAGCAGGAGAGGACTCTTTAAAGTAGAGACACTACATACTGATATACACCTGAACATCAGCAGGAGAGGGACTCTTTAAAGTAGAGACACTACATACTGATATACACCTGGACATCAGCTGGAGAGGACTCTTTAAAAGTAGAGACACTACATACTGATATACACCTGAACATCAGCAGGAGAGGACTCTTTAAAGTAGAGACACTACATACTGATATACACCTGAGCATCAGCAGGAGAGGACTCTTTAAAGTAGAGACACTACATACTGATATACACCTGAACATCAGCAGGAGAGGACTCTTAAAGTAGAGACACTACATACTGATATACTGACATCAGCTGGAGAGGACTCTTAAAGTAGAGACACTACATACTGATATACACCTGAGCATCAGCAGGAGAGGACTCTTTAAAGTAGAGACACTACATACTGATATACACCTGAGCATCAGCAGGAGAGGACTCTTTAAAGTAGAGACACTACATACTGATATACACCTGGAGCATCAGCAGGAGAGGACTCTTTAAAGTAGAGACCTACATACTGATATACACCTGGGGACATCAGCTGTGAGAGGACTCTTAAAAGTAGAGACACTACATACTGATATACACCTGAGCATCAGCAGGAGAGGACTCTTTAAAGTAGAGACACTACATACTGATATACACCTGAACATCAGCAGGAGAGGACCTCTTTAAAGTAAGAGACACTACATACTGATATACACCTGGACATCAGCAGGAGAGGACTCTTTAAAGTAGAGACACTACATACTGATATACACCTGAGCATCAGCAGGAGAGGACTCTTTAAAGTAGAGACACTACATACTGATATACACCTGAACATCAGCAGGAGAGGACTCTTTAAAGTAGAGACACTACATACTGATATACACCTGAACATCAGCAGGAGAGGACTCTTTAAAGTAGAGACACTACATACTGATATACACCTGAACATCAGCAGGAGAGGACTCTTTAAAGTAGAGACACTACATACTGAGATACACCTGAACATCAGCAGGAGAGGACTCTTTAAAGTAGAGACACTACATACTGATATACACCTGAACATCAGCAGGAGAGGACTCTTTAAAGTAGAGACACTACATACTGATATACACCTGAACATCAGCAGGAGAGGACTCTTTAAAGTAGACACTACATACTGACATACACCTGGACATCAGCAGGAGAGGACTCTTTAAAGTAGAGACACTACACACTGATATACACCTGAACATCAGCAGGAGAGACTCTTTAAAGTAGAGACACTACACACTGATATACACCTGAACATCAGCAGGAGAGGACTCTTTAAAGTAGAGACACTACATACTGATATACACCTGAACATCAGCAGGAGAGGACTCTTTAAAGTAGAGACACTACACTGAGATACACCTGAACATCAGCAGGAGAGGACTCTTTAAAGTAGACACACTACCTACTGATATACACCTGAACATGAGCAGGAGAGGACTCTTTAAAGTAGAGACACTACACACTGATATACACCTGAACATCAGCAGGAGAGGACTCTTTAAAGTAGAGACACTACACACTGATATACACCTGAACATCAGCAGGAGAGGACTCTTTAAAGTAGAGACACTACACACTGATATACACCTGAACATCAGCAGGAGAGGACTCTTTAAAAGTAGAGACACTACATACTGATATACACCTGAACATCAGCAGGAGAGGACTCTTTAAAGTAGACACACTACCTACTGATATACACCTGAACATCAGCAGGAGAGGACTCTTTAAAATAGAGACACTACATACTGATATACACCTGAATATCAGCAGGAGAGGACTCTTTAAAGTAGAGACACTACATACTGATATACACCTGAACATCAGCAGGAGAGGACTCTTTAAAGTAGACACACTACCTACTGATATACACCTGAACATCAGCAGGAGAGGACTCTTTAAAATAGAGACACTACATACTGATATACAACCTGAACATCAGCAGGAGAGGACTCTTTAAAGTAGAGACACTACACACTGATATACACCTGAACATCAGCAGGAGAGGACTCTTTAAAGTAGAGACACTACACACTGATATACACCTGAACATCAGCAGGAGAGGACTCTTTAAAGTAGAGACACTACACACTGATATACACCTGACATCAGCAGGAGAGGACTCTTTAAAGTAGAGACACTACATACTGATATACACCTGAACATCAGCAGGAGAGGACTCTTTAAAGTAGACACACTACCTACTGATATACACCTGAACATCAGCAGGAGAGGACTCTTTAAAATAGAGACACTACATACTGATATACACCTGAATATCAGCAGGAGAGGACTCTTTAAAGTAGAGACACTACATACTGATATACACCTGAACATCAGCAGGAGAGGACTCTTTAAAGTAGACACACTACCTACTGATATACACCTGAACATCAGCAGGAGAGGACTCTTTAAAATAGAGACACTACATACTGATATACACCTGAACATCAGCAGGAGAGGACTCTTTAAAGTAGAGACACTACATACTGATATACACCTGAATATCAGCAGGAGAGGACTCTTTAAAGTAGAGACACTACATACTGATATACACCTGAACATCAGCAGGAGAGGACTCTTTAAAGTAGAGAGACTACATACTGATATACACCTGAACATCAGCAGGAGAGGACTCTTTAAAGTAGAGCGTTCTTTCTCCATGGTTCTGTTTCCCAGGTGGCTTTGCTCAGAGCGAGCTGATGTCCGGTCACCTGATCGACTTCTTCGTGCCCTTCCTGCCTCTGGAGTACCGGCACGTGAAGCTGTGTGCGAGGGACGCGTTCACGGCTCGAGGCCTGCAGACGGACGAGGCCACGCTGGACGAGGTGGCCAAGGCCATGCTGTACGTGCCCAAAGAGGAGAGGCTGTTCTCCGCTCAGGGCTGCAAGTCCATCCCCCAGAGGATCAACTTCTTCCTGCCCTAGGAGGTGAGACGCACAGACCTGGAAGTGGAGCCCAGAGTACTATCCCCTTCACAGGTACAACAGGTGTCCTTCAGAGAGGGACGGATCCACAGGGGAAACACAGGATCCTGCAGACGTGAGGAGATCCAGCTCTTCTTCAGCATCAGGACCATGGGTGTCACTTTGTGTGATGAGGACACAGATTTAAAAACAAAATTCTGCAATAAGCGCCCCCCAAAAACAATACATACATATTATACAGACATGCTTACAATACTTTTGACAACTAGCGCAGTAACTACGCTGCTGCAAAGGTGTTCTCTATTCAGTCATTACTAATATTAAACGTTTCTCTTGGGTTACCAGCAGGGTTAGGGTTTTAATCTGAGCGGGGGTCTTTAATTAAGAGAGAGAGAGAGAGAGAGAGAGAGAGAGAGAGAGAGAGAGAGAGAGAGAGAGAGAGAGAGAGAGAGAGAGAGAGCGAGAGAGAGCCGAGAGACGAGAGTCGGATACAGCTCGAGAGAGAGAGAGCGAGAGCTCTAGCGAGACGCTAGAGGCGGCGCAGGCTATCGAGACTCAACTCTCTCTCTCTCCTACATCTATGCTCTACTCTCTCTCTTCATCTCTCTCTCACTTCTCTCTCTTCTTTTGTCCCCACCCCCTCTTACCATTACGCAGATGAAAGGGCCCAAAGTGGTGTGTTCTCAGCAGGCTGTGGTCGCGGTCCTTGAACCCACGATGTGGAAGTCCGATGTCCTTTATTTATCCTCGATTGGATCGTCTGCTCGACTACTTTCTTGTCAATATATTTGAATATCAGTTGATAACGGTTTCTTCAAAGTGTACACTTCTTTGTGCACGCTATTTCCAGAACACTTTTAACAGATTATCCAAATGCAAAAGGTCGGGTACAAAATTGGCCATTTCCAAAAGTGTTGGAGACATGTTCCCAAAGTGTCCCCAGTATGAATATCACCAAGAACTAGACAGAATTCAGTGTTTGTCAAACTTTCATTATGTCTGTTCGTCTCGTCCAACGGCTTAGTTGCTCTGTTTTTAAAAGTTAAGATCATGTGTTGCATGTAGGACATTGCACTTGTAAAGAGTGGTGCTCAGCGGAGAAATCCCATTGGACCAGGGAGATGATGCCTTCAGGGACCAACACCGAAAATACGACATCCCTGCACCACTCGAGTATCACTGATTATTTATTGACGTATGATATTTTATGATATGAGACTAGATGTAAAATGTAATGATTAATTAATTAAAAAGACGTGTCTAGCTATTCTATTATTTTTCTTTACCCTTTAATTCCATTAATCCACTAGCTATTCCAAATTCTCATTGTGTTAATGGACCCTGAAAGCCTCCTCCTTACAAAACCGTCTCAATATGAATATTAGGTCCAATCTTTATATGTGAATGTCCTTATATATTGCCCAGCCCTACATAGTTTGTGCCATATTTAAGCATTATCACTGTATTGTCTGTGGAGTGGTTTGAATGCACATTTTGGTGGTTCTTTAAAAGGCATATTAAATATGAGATGGCTCTGTAATGTGAACAGCTGTGATTCAAATGTGAGTTGAAGTTGTTACTGGGAAATGTGAGAGTGTAAAAGGCATTGAATCTGTTTGAAAGTCATCTTTTTCTGTAAAATATGCTTTTAATAACTCAGTATTTCATTGTTTCTTCTGTGTTTTAATTATCATAAATCTATCATTTAATTCACTGTCTTGCATTATCTCACCGTCACACAGTTCTGCTTAAAGATGTTATTCTCTAAAGAGTCACATTTGAGAAAAGCGTGAAGAGAAATGTCAGAAATGGTTTTCAGAAAATAAACATTCACACCAAACAGAAGTTTTTTTCTTTAATGCAATTACATTTTAAGAGTTTCAGTATTCAATCAGAAATACAATTAATATATCAATCACTCCAAGTTTGGTTGTACTTGAGTAAAAGTAGAAGTACTTAGATCTTAGATAAATGGATAGGATAGATGAGAGATAGATAGATAGATAGATAGATACTTTATTGATCCCAATTTGGGAATGTTTTCCAAATTGTTACCATCTCAAAATACAATCATATAATATTCTAAATCATCTGTTTTATATCTGTGAATGTACATGAATACAATAATGCACTATTAACCATTTAAAATAACATTTACTGATAATACTAACAATATTTGTACTTAAGTATAGTTGTACATGCAGGATATGTATTTATGGGTTATTTGAACACACTGTATTGATGTGTTCTTTTACTTCAAGTACTTTGTTGTGCTTGTTTGTAGCTACATGTCTGTTCCTGTCTTCCTGTAATATGTTCTCCTGTGTAACTTGATCGAAGGGAGCTGCAAACAGGGAGGGACCTCGAAAGTGAAAGTAAGTGAGTAACAGACAGACTCCATTTCACACGTTGACAGAGCAGCAGAAAAGAACAGGGTGAGTGTTAAAACCAGGCTCTGCTGGGGTTTCCTAAACAATTCATGTTTACTCTGTTTGACTTTATCTCAGAAAAATACAGTCTCGATAAAAAAGCAACGTCTTAGAGTCCGATGTGGCATATTGAAATGTTGTAGGTCTAAACTTCCCCTTTCACGTCCGTGTGTCTGCGCCATCATGGTTACATAACTATACAGACTTATGTGTTGTTGTTTGGTGTTTGTTGATTTAAAACAAAAAGTAATCGCGTAAATCACGATCATAAACTGTGATTCATCTTCATAAATCAGAAGTTTTAAATATTAGTAGGCCTGTTAACTCAGGGTTGCCAACTCTCACGCATCTGGCGTTTGACACACGCTTTCACTCTCAATCTCACGCTCTCACGCTGCCCAAACTATTCTCACGCCAAAACAAGAATACGAAGACTAGAAACGGTTTTGAAAACTTTTGTCACGTAGTGATCGTCTTCTCAATAGAACATCTTTGATAATGTCTTCTGGCCAATCAGAATCACGATAACGGCGTGGTGTTGTTGCAGGAAGTCCCGACGGAGAATACTTTTGCGGTAGTACATCTCTATACATCGATACAACATTACGTGTTGATAGAAATCAACACGTAATGAAATAAGACCCCACGGTTTGATGATTGATAGGTGTGTGGGCTGTCTTTCATTTTGACACACAGAACAATGGGGGCTATCCACCCTTATCCACAATGTAAAGTAATTCACACAGCCTCTCCCCCTTCTCTCTGTGAGGAGCAGCAGGTTCAGCTTTCAGAACAAAGTACACAAAACTAAAATGGCATTCATTTTTTTAAATATGTCATGTAGTAATAGATTTATTTATTTTCTTCTCGAAGGAGTACCAGAATGTGTATTTTATGTTAGT
>NW_022987674.1:311360-425242 GCF_902827165.1 Trematomus bernacchii | reverse complement strand
AGAGAGACAGACGGAGAGGAGAGAGAGAGAGAGAGAGAGAGAGAGAGAGAGAGAGAGAGAGAGAGAGAGAGATAGATCACTGCTCACTAGGTGGTCACACACACCTCTTACCATTACGCAGATGAAAGGGCCCAAAGTGGTGTGTTCTCAGCAGGCTGTGGTCGCGGTCCTTGAACCCACGATGTGGAAGTCCGATGTCCTTTATTTATCCTCGATTGGATCGTCTGCTCGACTACTTTCTTGTCAATATATTTGAATATCAGTTGATAACGGTTTCTTCAAAGTGTACACTTCTTTGTGCACGCTATTTCCAGAACACTTTTAACAGATTATCCAAATGCAAAAGGTCGGGTACAAAATTGGCCATTTCCAAAAGTGTTGGAGACATGTTCCCAAAGTGTCCCCAGTATGAATATCACCAAGAACTAGACAGAATTCAGTGTTTGTCAAACTTTCATTATGTCTGTTCGTCTCGTCCAACGGCTTAGTTGCTCTGTTTTTAAAAGTTAAGATCATGTGTTGCATGTAGGACATTGCACTTGTAAAGAGTGGTGCTCAGCGGAGAAATCCCATTGGACCAGGGAGATGATGCCTTCAGGGACCAACACCGAAATACGACATCCCTGCACCACTCGAGTATCACTGATTATTTATTGACGTATGATATTTATGATATGAGACTAGATGTAAAATGTATGATTAATTAATTAAAAAGACGTGTCTAGCTATTCTATTATTTTTCTTTACCCTTTAATCCATTAAATCCACTAGCTATCCAAATTCTCATTGTGTTAATGGACCCTGAAAGCCTCCTCCTTACAAAACCGTCTCAATATGAATATTAGGTCCAATCTTTATATGTGAATGTCCTTATATATTGCCCAGCCCTACATAGTTTGTGCCATATTTAAGCATTATCACTGTATTGTCTGTGGAGTGGTTTGAATGCACATTTTGGTGGTTCTTTAAGGCATTATTAAATATGAGATGGCTCTGTAATGTGAACAGCTGTGATGCAAATGTGAGTTGAAGTTGTTACTGGGAAATGTGAGAGTGTAAAAGGCATTGAATCTGTTTGAAAGTCATCTTTTTCTGTAAATATGCTTTTAATAACTCAGTATTTCATTGTTTCTGTGTTTTAATTATCATAAATCTATCATTTAATTCACTGTCTTGCATTATCTCACCGTCACACAGTTCTGCTTTAAAGATGTTATTCTCTAAAGAGTCACATTTGGAGAAAAGCGTGAAGAGAAATGTCAGAAATGGTTTTCAGAAAATAAACATTCACAACAAACAGAAGTTGTTTTTCTTTAATGCAATTACATTTTAAGAGTTTCAGTATTCAATCAGAAATACAATTAATATATCAATCACTCCATTTGGTTGTACTTGAGTAAAAGTAGAAGTACTTAGATCTTAGATAAATGGATGGATAGATAGAGAGATAGATAGATAGATAGATAGATACTTTATTGATCCCAATTTGGGAAATGTTTTCCAAATTGTTACCATCTCAAAATACAATCATATATATTCTAAATCATCTGTTTTATATCTGTGAATGTACATGAATACAATAATGCACTATTAACCATTTAAAATAACATTTACTGATAATACTAACAATATTTGTACTTAAGTATAGTTGTACATGCAGGATATGTATTTATGGGTTATTTGAACACACTGTATTGATGTGTTCTTTTACTTCAAGTACTTTGTTGTGCTTGTTTGTAGCTACATGTCTGTTCCTGTCTTCCTGTAATATGTTCTCCTGTGTAACTTGATCGAAGGGAGCTGCAAACAGGGAGGGACCTCGAAAGTGAAAGTAAGTGAGTAACAGACAGACTCCATTTCACACGTTGACAGAGCAGCAGAAAGAGAACAGGGTGAGTGTTAAAACCAGGCTCTGCTGGGGTTTCCTAAACTATTCATGTTTACTCTGTTTGACTTTATCTCTGAAAAATACAGTCTCGATAAAAAAGCAACGTCTTAGAGTCCGATGTGGCATATTGAAATGTTGGAGGCCTAAACTTCCCCTTTCACGTCCGTGTGTCTGCGCCATCATGGTTACATAACTATACAGACGTATGTGTTGTTGTTTGGTGTTTGTTGATTTAAAACAAAAAGTAATCGCGTAAATCACGATCATAAACTGTGATTCATCTTCATAAATCAGAAGTTTTAAATATTAGTAGGCCTGTTAACTCAGGGTTGCCAACTCTCACGCATCTGGCGTTTGACACACGCTTTCACTCTCAATCTCACGCTCTCACGCTGCCCAAACTATTCTCACGCCAAAAACAAGAATACCGAAGACTAGAAACGGTTTTGAAAACTTTTGTCACGTAGTGATCGTCTTCTCAATAGAACATCTTTGATAATGTCTTCTGGCCAATCAGAATCACGATAACGGCGTGGTGTTGTTGCAGGAAGTCCCGACGGAGAATACTTTTGCGGTAGTACATCTCTATACATCGATACAACATTACGTGTTGATAGAAATCAACACGTAATGAAATAAGACCCCACGGTTTGATGATTGATAGGTGTGTGGGCTGTCTTTCATTTTGACACACAGAACAATGGGGGCTATCCACCCTTATCCACAATGTAAAGTAATTCACACAGCCTCTTCCCTCTTCTCTCTGTGAGGAGCAGCAGGTTCAGCTTTCAGAACAAAGTCACACAAAACTAAAATGCCATTCATTTTTTTAAATATGTCATGTAGTAATAGATTTATTTATTTTTCTTCTCAAGAGAGTACCAGAATGTGTATTTTATGTTAGTATTTAAAAAAATCTCCTGGGCCCAGACCATAGACTGTATATATAAATGGACGTAGGGTCCGTGACGTCACCCATAGGATTCTGCAGAGTTGCCGAGAAGCCCTTAGTAGGCGGAGTCGGCCACTAACGGCTCGACAGTGACGTCTGAGTCTAACTCCCGCCTGCTCCAGCCTGCTCCAAATAAGGGCAAAGAGGCGGAGCCGAGGCGGGACCTTCTGCCTCCAGCTGGGAAGTAACAGAGCTAGCTCAAGCTAAGAAGCTAAGCTAACATGCTTCCCCATCAGCACACTGCCGTCACATTTTACGTTTCTAAGGTAAGCGGACATGAAACTATTCAGCAAAACTATAAATAATAATCTAAGTTATTGAGTTTTTAGCATAATACTTCAGAATCTTAAAATCCCTTAACGTTTGTATGCAATGTGCTAAATGCAACACTCGAATCAAGCAAATATTAATATGTTTGCATGACATTAGTTATTTATATTTTGCTATCACTTAATTATACGTTTAATACATTTAAGTTAAGCTAAGGTGCATGTGATGGTTGCTAGTTAGTGCTCTTACCTGTGAGGCCTCCTCCAAACAGCATTATAACCAGACTATCATTAAAACTATAAGTACCAGTTCTAGATCCTTGACTTTAGACAAACAATTCAAAAGACAAAATGTATTTAAAGACCAATCTTTATTTGAAGGTGCCTCTTAACCTGGGATATTAGTTATACAGTAATAGTATTGACAATCTAAAAAAACTGAGCAACTCAACAGTCAACTTTATATTTCTTATTGTCTAAAGCATTTATTATTTTCATTTTCCCCTCATATTCAGTGTGGACGGATTGAGACAGCGTGGTGTCCAGAGAGCTGCAGAGACTTCAGGGAGAAACCTCCGTGTGATGGACGTCCAGTCTGTTGGTTTGGAGAGGACTGAGGGTCGTTCCTCAGCGAGGAGGACCAGGCCTGATGGAGGAGCCCATGCTGGGCATAGCTGATACCAACTGCACAGGCCTTGTCTGTCACTTTATTTGACTAAATGTGTTTACTTATACATTTAATAGGTTTACACCTTCTGTCCATATGTGCTTTTTTATTTAAAACATGTTTGATTAACTTTTGGTTCAGATTTCAATAAATTGAATTTGTATTTGCACTCCTTTTGTCCATTATTCTTACTGAAAATGTTAGATTACACATTCACATCCGACTGAAGATTGGCCCCATTTATTTGCGTTGCAAACTCTGCGGTACAAGGTACATGTTGTGAAGCTCATAAAGTCAGGCAAATAGAAATAATCAGCTGATGGAGTGTAGATGTGGAAATAGGTGCATTCGATCAGCTGACTTCACAATAAAAGTAGTTTCTTAGTGAATGTCCTGTACTGGTCTTAAAATCTCATAACATCAGCTTTTAATTTTCCTCTTGGATGTTCTTCTTGACCCTCAGAGAAGGAGAACATGTTGAGTCGTGTCTTTCAGGCATGTCCTTTCCTAACAAAAATTACAGGAAACATAAAACATATTATTATTGTGTTATTTATGAAAGAGGTGTGTTTGTGTGTTTAGGGGCTGTAGATATAATTATTTTGTAATTGTAATGTTTTATTTTATTTCAACAGTGAGCTACAAAGACAATCAGATTATGAATGAACAGTATGACATTCATCAACATTGAAATATATTTTATTATCAAAATAATATTTAACTGTTATCAAAACGTAGTGCAACTGTAGAAGCTTGCTCTGTTGTCTCACTGAAATCATAACTTTTACCAAGTTTTTTACAGACAATATTGAGAGATAAATAGCAGTTGTCACTATGCGTTAAATAGCTTTGCCTTCAATACATTAAATTAGAAAGCTGACAGTCATATTGCTTGTTAACATCTAAATGTAACCCTTTGCATGGAAAAAACCCTCAACTTAACTGATGTGTAGGTGATCTAGTATTTAGTATTGTTTAATGGAATGTATATCAGTGTATTAAAGTCAATACTTCATTTATTTAAACCAATATCTTTCTTGATTCTTTGTACAGTATGAAAAAAGAGTATTTGTACCTGTGCTGAAGTTCACTGCTGTGAGGAGTCCAGTTCTGTCTCTCACTCTCTGGTCCAGCCTGTCTGCATCACCTGGAAACTTTAAACAAACAGATATATATGTAAAGAACCATGTGTACAAACAATATAACTTATTCTCTTCTGTTGAACATGTTGGATTGTGTATTGTCCGAGTCAGGGTTCTTTTTATTTTACTGTAACTTTGGAAGTTGTGTTACCAATGCTGTTGTGTTACTGTTTATTTGATACCAATTTGGTAATGCAATTAATAAAAACAACAACGTTTGGGTTCGTTCTTCAGATGACTGTGACGTTAACGTGTAAGCTCAATAATGAACTCCAGCTCAACCAACCATATTGTAATATCTAAGTAATCATCTTGAAATATGACATTAATAATTGTAATATACACACATCTTATTGTGAGGTTGATTTCACATACACTACTTCGACGTTAGCTTGTCTACATACTTCAGCATAGCCAATTTAAATTAACTTTAGCGATGCATACAGTTCCTACCTACATAATAAAATATCTCTCTAAGTTACAAGGATGACCTTATTTTATCAACCTCAAACAGAAGCTTTTTGTTCTACAGTACTATCTCACTTAACGCTTAACACTTGTCTATTTCATTTTAACCTTTATATATACAGTCTATGGTTTTAAGTTAACTTGGAGGATACGATTAGCATCGTTAGCACCGATGTAGCTACCACTCGCTTACACGCTAACACATTCATTACGTAGCTGATTAAAATCATAAACACATAAATAAAGTACTCGAATTTCACTTACCGCAAAACGGCATTCATGCACCGTCTGTTTTAACCGCAGAGCGAGTCACAATAGTCCGATATATAAGCATGAAGAACAAACAAACACGGCCGGGATCAAGTTGTGTTCCCTGGATGAACTGGGCAGGCAGAGTCCCTGTAGCTTCACGGACGGAGCAGCTAGCAGAGAGACAAGAAGCTAACAGCAGCAGTCACCTGACAGAGCTGTCACTCAATGTGACCACGCCCTAATTTATGCAAAAACTTTAAGACCTAATATAAATAAAAGGGTCGTGTTAGAAAACAATTCACTCACAGATCCATAATCATGAAGGTGGAATCTAACTATATTCATAATAATATTTATTGGATCCATAGGTAGAAACATGTTTTTTTAGGCTGTGAAATTGGGCATTTTAACATGGGGCTCTATGGAAATTGCTCCTTTCTGCAGTCAGCGCCTATCGGCCAATATATGAACTGCAGTTTGTGGCACTTCCGCATTGGCGTCCCGGCTCTTCCCCAGAGTTTGCTGCTTGGCCCAGACCCCCCTGCAGGGGTTGGGTCTTCAGCATGTCAACTCTTTCACCTGTGGGGAAATTGCAGGATTGGCTCCAGGTCGCCCTTTTTATTTACTACAAGACAAATGTGCCTTTTTATTTCATACAGTTCAATTTGGATTGAGACAGGGAAATCATCTAAACCTCACGCGTGGCGTTTCACTGTCGGGGGGAGCGTGTATGTAATTACATTGCAGATACTGACTTGAGCCCCACCACTGTATGGGTTAGCCCTACCAGAGATTACCCAACAAAAATACTCTGGAGCCGCAACTGCCGACCCGTATTGCGCATGCGCAGATCTAAGATCCAGTAGAAATGGTAAAAAAGTAAAAGTCTGCTGCTTATTGTTCTACTAGGCCAAAATAGAGTCAAAGAGTATATGAGAGTGAGAGTGTGTTAATTAATATATTTGGCAGTTTGGAGTAAGTCTGTAGATTTGTTTGTGTGTGTGTGTTTCATGTATAGGCCTCTCACGATAATTAATTTTGTTGGATACATTTTCCCGGAAATTATTGCGATAAACGATAATATTGTCGGCACCGTTGTATGACCATTTTAGACCACTGACATAATGATAATATATAATAATAATTCAAGTGCATCCTTTCAAACTGCTAGTCACATCCTCATGTAAATGGAAATGTATCGAGGTCAGAAAAGTTATCGAGTTCATTTTTATTTATCGTACGATAAGTCAATGAATTGCTTATCGCGACAGGCACACAATAAAACAGTGGAAACAAACATGTTTGACTTTCATTAGTGAATGAAACTGTGTGCCCTTTATAGTCTGTGTCCATTATTGTGTATTTGTATATATTGTATATATATCCTATATATATGCTAACGCTCGCTGCTGACACGATAGCAGTCATTTCGTGCGCATATGTGTAATTAAACCGAATTAAACCCATGATATCAAAATCTCACTCCAGCCAGGTACCCAAAGTTGGCAACCCTGATTTATGGGTTATTTGAACACACTGTATTGATGTGTTCTTTTACTTCAAGTACTTTGTTGTGCTTGTTTGTAGCTACATGTCTGTTCCTGTCTTCCTGTAATATGTTCTCCTGTGTAACTTGATCGAAGGGAGCTGCAAACAGGGAGGGACCTCGAAAGTGAAAGTAAGTGAGTAACAGACAGACTCCATTTCACACGTTGACAGAGCAGCAGAAAGAGAACAGGGTGAGTGTTAAAACCAGGCTCTGCTGGGGTTTCCTAAACAATTCATGTTTACTCTGTTTTACATTATCTCTGAAAAATACAGTCTCGATAAAAAAGCAACGTCTTAGAGTCCGATGTGGCATATTGAAATGTTGTCGGTCTAAACTTCCCCTTTCACGTCCGTGTGTCTGCGCCATCATGGTTACATAACTATACAGACTTATGTGTTGTTGTTAGTGGTGTTAGTTGATTTAAAACAAAAAGTAATCGCGTAAATCACGATCATAAACTGTGATTAATCTTCATAAATCAGAAGTGTTAAATATTAGTAGGCCTGTTAACTTGTATTTTGGAGAGATATAAAACAAATACATCGTGTGTTGTAGTCTAATAAAGCGGTCCATGAAAAACTGCTGAGAGAAATAAGAGGGGTTTTAATCCGTGTATCTACCGTCCGTTTGTTTTTCTTTATTCAACAAGTAAACTGAAGAGCGTCTGAGAGGACTTTTTGCTTTTTAACTTACTAAAATGGTCTGAGGCCCAATCCCAAACCGCCCCCTACACCCTACCCCTACACACTCCCCCTCCGTGACGGAGTGAACTCCGTGGAGTGACGTTCGCAGCTCAACGAGGCTCCCTCCTGTCAGATGGAGGGAGTACATACAGCCGCAAGCTTTGGGACAAACTCCCCACTATGGAATGCCATTTAAGCCAAAATTAAATAAATAAATAATTAAATAAATACATATATATATAAATATGCCTATGAAATACATTCTGAAATAAATAAATGAGGCAATAAATATGTATACATGTACATTTAAATACACATTTATTTATTTCATGGGACTTTTATTTCATAATGAGACATTTATTTATTTCAAGAGACTTTTATTTCATAATGACACATTTATTTATTTCAAGAGACTTTTATTTCATAATGAGACATTTATTTATTTCAAGAGACTTTTATTTCATAATGACACATTTCCATTTCTTATATGCAAATGAACGGGGCGTGGTTAGCTCACAGATCCGGAAAATGAAAGTTGTAACAAGCAGTAGCGCTGAGCAAAGTGACTAGAAGGCAACCACACACTTATAAACAAACACACTTTATAAAGTCAGGCAACACTAACCAGGCTTCGTGTGATTCTGTTTATTTGTACCTTACTTTGACCATCCGTTCTCTGTTATTGATCATTGTGGAGAGCAGGCAGACGTTTTGTTTTGTATTATAGCAGCTATCAGATGGAATCAATACATGGGCTGCCCAGGTTGTCATGTCCGACTATCACAAGTAGAATCATAATGAAAAGGTAAAATGTGCCTGTAGGAAACGTCTTATGCCACAATAGGATAGCAACAAGTAGTCAAGATAATCAGTTCAGCTTCGGTTGCTGTTGCATAACTGCGGTCAACTCAGCCGTCTCTCGCGTTCGCTTGGTCAAATCAGCAGCTATTCATTTTTGAGTGCGCAATTAATAGCGCCTTTACGGTAAACTGACACTGTTTGACTCAGTCCTAGTTTGACTGCTACAATAAAATGAAGTAGGCTACTTTTACTGTGTAATACTCTCTCAAAGTCCCTGAGAACAAACTCATGCCACTTCTGCTATATTTGATGAGATAAAATGATTTGTATCCATAAGTTCTTAATAAAATTGGTAGTGTTGGACTCAGTACTTGTTAGACTACTACCACAAATACAACCTCTCATACAATAATACTGTGTGTGTGTGTGTGTGTGTGTGTGTGTGTGTGTGTGTGGTGTGTGTGTGTGTGTGTGTGTGTGTGTGTGTGTGTGTGTGTGTGTGTGTGTGTGTGTGATGTGTGTGTGTGTGTGTGTGTGTGTGTGTGTGTGTGTGTGGACACTGTGATGGATCGTTGGAGCTATGTGCAGCTCAAGGCATATATGCTCGAACGTGTGCTGCCTGGACGCTGCAATCATGTTGCGCGCACTATCCGTGCTGAGTGTGCTGACTTTTCGTACAATGTCCCACTGTCTGGCTACCTGCATAAAGTCAAGTGCTCGGCGCAGTTGTCGGCGAAATGTCATTGAAACAGCTCCTTATATCCGTTAGCGCAGCTAGCTAGCACCAGATGCTAACAACAACAACACGTAAGGTGTGCCTCGCTCGCGCGAGTCGCGCCACACATACACACTCCCTCCTGGTCCTCCCGATGGCCAGTCCGGGCCTGCCGGTGAGCGTGGAAGTGTGGTCTGCCACAAGCGGGCGGCAGGAGCGGGGCTGTCAGCATCAGCATGTAGATGGTATTTTAAACTCGATGCGCTCTGAAACTACGGGGCGGCGAGGACAAAAAATACACATGCGTTAATCGCGTTAAAATAATTAGTGGCGTTAATTTTTTTTTTGCGTTAACGCGTTAACTTGACAGCCCTAATATTTATATGTTTCTGTTTTCAAAATACCAAACAGATCATGCATTTTAGCCATGCCTCATTTCGCTCTATGTGCTGTTTGCTGTCTACGGGTCTGATTCTGCTGACCACGCCCCCCTGCAGGAGAGGGGAGCCGTGCTCTGATCAGCTGCTGGGCTGTCAGAAGAGGGGGAGAAAAAGAGATCTCCGTCCTCCGTGTTTTATTATATAGAGTCGTTATTCATTTGTTTTAAAGCTCAATAAATAACAAAGAAGACATTTGACCGGCACTTTTCTAATTTTGTCCGGAAGATTTAAACTTTAACGGACATCTTGACCGGCGAAAGAAACTGAAACTGAAACTCTGCCGCACGGTCCCCTCGTTCCTTGGAAGAGGCGGAGAGGTGGGTGTTTGTCATCTGCTGGTGGACTAACCGGAGAGAATTACAGTGATTGCCTCGACGGGGAGGGATTGCATTGAATTAAAGCAGCGGGAGCAAACGCTTGCCTCGCTGAGAATAAACAGAAGGGTAACCATGGTAACTATGGGCGGGAAGTCTTCTTCGCTGCTTTTGTGGCAGACTACAGCGCCACTTACAGGCCTGGCATATGTACTACAGCGTCTCCAGCGCTTTCGAGCGGCAATGGCCGGCCGTGGCCCAACCCCACATTCCCCTGATAGGTGGAGAGTTGGCCCAATAGCCACTTCTGTGACGACATAGAAGTGTTCAAATCTGGATCAGTTTTTATCAGATCCGTTGCAGCCCCTTTTTTAGAGATTTGGGTATGGAGGAAAATAGAGAGGGTTGTGTTTTCTGACACTTGGTGAGTTCCCTGGAACACCGGGGACACATATTCATGTATAAAAGACGTACAAAAGTGCATTTTGCACTGGTCTTGTACTTGAGTAAAAGTAGAAGTACTCAGATCTTGTACTTGAGTAAAAGTAGAAGTACCAGAGTGTAGGAATACTCTGTTACAGTAAAAGTCCTGCTTTCAAAATGTTCCTCAAGTGAAAGTAGAAAAGTATTATCATCAAAATATAGTTAAAGGGGACCTATCATGCAAAATGCACTTTTGTACGTCTTTTATACATGAATATGTGTCCCCGGTGTTCCAGGGAACTCACCAAGTGTCAGAAAACACAACCCTCTCTATTTTCCTCCATACCCAAATCTCTAAAAAAGGGGCTGCAACGGATCTGATAAAAACTGATCCAGATTTGAACACTGTCCTGACGTCAGGACGGTGGCGCTACGGCTATTGGGCCAACTCCACCAATCAAGAGGAGACAGCCACGGCCATTGCCGTTCAAAAGCGCTGGAGACGCTGTAGTACATATGCCAGGCCAGTAGATGGTGCTGTTCTCACTGAATCTGCCCTTGCAAAAACAGGGGTAAAAAATGTCAAATTGAGCAAAATGAGGCATGGCTAAAATGCATGATCTGTTTGGTATTTTGCAAAAAATAAAGTATAAATATGCCTTATATAGGTATGGTCCTACACTATATTATTCAAATATAGTATGATAGGTCCACTTTAAAGTAGCGACAGTAAAAGTAGTCATTGTGCAGATTGGTCCATTTCAGAATAATATATATGATATGTTTTATAATGATTGATCATGAAAGTGTTCTCAAAGCTGGTAAAGGTGCAGCTAGTTTGGATGACTTTGTATACTGCAGGGTAGCTTGTGAATTTACTAAAGTCTGATTTAACACTTGATTATATTTCACATCATTCATCCACATCTGTGAAGTAACTAAAGGGATTAAATACATGTAGTGGAGTAAAAGTACACCATGTACCTCTGAACTGTAGTGGAGTAGAAGTACAGAGTAGTGGAAGATTGAAATAAAGTACAGGTCCCTCAAAATTGTACTTAAGTACAGTACTTGATTAAATGTACATGTAGCTTGTTCCAGTTCCTCTCTTTCCTTGACTTCCACTGCCGTGCAATTCATGTTAAAATACCTGCTGGAGTTACGAAGGGAGTTTGGGTGAAACTTGGTAAACCAAAATGTATCATATGATGGATTTGATTGAAATGCTTGCATTATAAAGTGTGTGTGTTTATGTATTTGTCTCCAGGGTTACTAGTTCATCTCTCAGGATGGAGAACATGAGAGATTTGGATGATGAGGAGGAGGAGAAATCTTCAGTGTCCAGAAAACCTCCAGATTTGAGTAATACACTTGGAGCATCTGACACAAGGTAAGAGTCTGTTTCTGCTGTGAACTGACCTGAAGAGGAGTCTGGTTTGATCTGAGTAGCAGATCACAGTACAGAGACTCAGTAAAGCTTCACTGTGGAGTTCAGTCATGAAACAAAGTCAATGAGAGGAAAGAAACCCAGAAGAGGAAAGTAAAGAGGTAACTGAGCTCTGGCTGTGCTCATCAGCAACAGTTAATCATCTACTATTGTGAAATCATTCTCACACTCGACATGTAGGACTTTGTGTTTGGTTTAGTAAATGAACTTTGAACATGTAAAACTTTTCTCTCTCACAAAGAATTGTAACAACAGAAACCCTCAAAACACGACTTAAAAACTGAAAGTTCAGAGCAAGTCCAAAAATCTTTAATAAGGTAAACGGGCTGAAATGAAAAGCTGCCCTTTTACAAGAACTAGTGATGTGTGTTAAACATTTGTTGTTTCCACAGACAGAGAGCAGCGTCTCCAGTCCCCAGCTGTCTGTCTCTGAAGAGTGACCGGTCTATGGGAATACCTCTCTTCTTCAGTAATGAACCTGGACCCCCAGACACAAAGTAAGAGTCTGTTTCTGCTGTGAACTGACCTGACAAACATATAGATATAGATATATATACTGTATATATCTATATATATATGCCATCTGATCATTTTAAACTCTTCTTTAATAATTACACGAGTGCAGTAGCCCACAGTATAGAAACTCAGTAGGGCTCAGTATAGAAACTCAGTAGAGCTCAGTATAGAAACTCAGTAGAGCTCAGTATAGAAACTCAGTAGAGCTCAGTATAGAAACTCAGTAGAGCTCAGTATAGAAACTCAGACGTACTTGAATCAGATAAGGGAAATATCGGCACCTAGAGCTCTACAGTACTTCATATTGAATTGAAGTTATACATTGATGTGTATCAACCATTGATTGTTAGTTTGACTTTGAATGGAGCAGCCACAATGTTAGCTAAGTCTAACTCCACTCAATCTAATGTCCATTCAGGAACTAGCATTTTGAAAGTGATTTGCTTTCCATGTTGTGGACAGACCTGACAAAGTGTTCACTGCTTTTACAAATTGGAATCATTATGTAGTTATTACATAAACAAGTTTAATTTAGCCGTAGTAAAACTTGTGAGGTACAGTGAACATGCTGTAGGCGAGGATGTTACAGACAGAAGGGCGTTTTGTTTCATAATTATATCAATAACTAAATATCTACCACTTGGGAACAGTTACCAGGATGAAATATCATCTACAGATAAAGAACTTTAACAAAACAAGAATTTGCCAACTTTGGGTTGTACCATTGGTGAAAATCAGTCCCCGTAAAGTGCTATAAAGGATGTGTTGATCTCCACAGAGGGAAGAGGAAGAGTGGTGTTCCTGTGGAGGAGCAGCTGTCCAGCTGTGCTCTGTGTCAGGACGTCCTGAAGGATCCAGTCTCTACCAGCTGTGGACACTGGTTCTGCAGACAGTGCATCACCTCATACTGGGAGCAGAGACCTCCATCAGGAGACCCCTCCTGTCCCCAGTGTGGAGAAAGATCCAGAACCAGAGCTGGCCTGCAGACAGCCAGTCAGACCAGAACAGTAACAAGTAAGTCTGAACATCTGTCCAAGGTTTCCCACAGATAGACTTTACTTGGGCTGGCCGCCCAGGTATATTAACGTCCGCCCAGGTATATTAACGTCCGCCCAGGTATATTAACGTCCACCCAGGTATATTAACGTCCGCCCAGGTATATTAACGTCCGCCGTCCGCCCAGGTATATTAACGTCCGCCCAGGTATATTACTACCCTCCTGGCTGGTCTACCTGCATGTGCCGTCCGACCTCTGCAGCTCATCCAGAATGCAGCGGCTCGTCTGGTCTTCAACCTTCCTAAATGTTCCCACACCACGCCGCTCCTCCGCTCCCTTCACTGGCTTCCAGTAACTGCTAGAATCCACTTCAAGACACTGGTACTAGCGTACCATGCTGTGAATGGATCTGGCCCTTCCTACATCCAGGACATGGTTAAACCATACACCCCAGCACGTGCACTCCGCTCTGCATCAGCCAAACGGCTCGCTGCACCCGCACTGCGAGGGGGACCCAAGTTCCCATCAGCAAAAACACGTGGGTTTGCTATCCTGGCTCCAAAATGGTGGAATGAGCTCCCCATTGACATCAGGACAGCAGAAAGCTTACACACCTTCCAGGGCAGACTGAAGACTCATCTCTTTCGACTCCACTTCGAGCGATACATTTAAAAACAAAATAAAAAGCACTTACATACTAACAAAGCACTTATATACTAACAAAGCACTTACATACTAACAAAGCACTTACATACTAACAAAGCACTTACATACTAACAAAGCACTTATATACTAACAAAGCACTTACATACTAACAAAGCACTTACATACTAACAAAGCACTTATATACTAACAAAGCACTTACATACTAACAAAGCACTTACATACTAACAAAGCACTTATATAAAGTTACTGATAAGTCACATGTTTCCTGCCTGGCCTTGCCCGTGTATCATTACCCTCTCTCGTCTGGGCGCTATGCACAGCGCCCAGACGAGAGTGCAGCATGTGCAGCAGAAGCCAACTGTTGCTATCTTTAAACTATGCCGCCGAAACATAATTTCAGCCAATCAGTGTCGTCAAATATGATGGTCACAGGGCTCCTACGTGAGTGCCCGGTGCAGTCTGTGAGTTGTTTGGACTCGTATCCAAGGAGACAAAACAGGAAGCTGTCATACACTGACAGACACATTGAATTAACCTATGGATTAACCTTCAGCTGCATTTTTCTCGTTTTTGATCAGAATTGTTATTCTGCAAAAGGTGAGCATATCTCCATGTTTTGCTACCTAAAGCTACGTCGTGTGATGTCTGTATTTGCTTCCCCTGTCGCGAGTTCTGATCGCTCAGTGATGATACTTATATTTCTAGAATTTGTGGAATCTCAGCTTGTAAGCTTGTTTGTGCATATCCGATAAGTATATCGATTGATTTATACCTGGAGTGCGTTATCATTTTTTCGCTCAGGGCTCATTTAGACGCTTCTTGTGAGACTTGTGTTTTGTTTCGGTAAACATGGTTCATATCATCAGTTAGATGCGTTTCCTCTGAGTAGGACACATGAATAGTTTATTACATTTTAAGAAGCCCTGAGACACAGTTTCGTGAGAAAAAAACGGGGGGAAAAAAGCCCCTTAACAGGTTAAATGGGAATTAAATCAGTGTTCCCAAAGCCCCGGTGTTCTGCAGTTTGTGTGGGCCTACTGTACTGTTGCACAGTTTATGCTGTAGAAACTATGTCCAGGACAAGGTGTTTGGAAGTTTTGGAAGATTCATAGCTCTAACCACACTGAAGTTATGGAGGTATTGATCAGTCTTCTCATATTTTTAAGCCTCAAATTGTCCTTCTCCCCCCCCCCCCCCTCTAACATCACCAGAAGTCATAATTGAAGGGGTCTTTTCTCAAAAAAAATTACCGGGGGAGCATCCCCCAGGACCCCCCTAGTATTGTTTGATCACCATTTCCACAGCCCCACCTAAAATATTTTCCACCAGCCGCCACTGTACATACTAACAAAGCACTTACATACTAACAAAGCACTTACATACTAACAAAGCACTTATATACTAACAAAGCACTTACATACTAACAAAGGACTTCCATACTAACAAAGCACTTAGATACTAACAAAGCACTTAGATACTAACAAAGCACTTAGATACTAACAAAGCACTTAGATACTAACAAAGCACTTAGATACTAACAAAGCACTTATATACTAACAAAGCACTTATATACTAACAAAGCACTTAGATACTAACAAAGGACTTACATACTAACAAAGCACTTATATACTAACAAAGCACTTAGATACTAACAAAGCACTTATCTAAAGCCTGTTGAGCATCACTTGAAATGGTTTGGCTCTATGAAACCCAGTGTTGGGACTAACGTGTTACAAACTAACACGTTACTGTAACGCAACTACCTTTTGCGGTAACTAACAGAGGTGGGAGTAAGTCCTACATGTGCAAGTCATGAGCAAGTCTCAAATCTTGACCTACAAGTATCAAGCAAGTCCCAAGTCACTGTGGTGAGAGTCAAGCAAGTCAAGTCAAGTCATTGCTCAGGTCAAGTCAAGTCAAGTCAAGTCATACGAAATTCTGATGAGTAAGCCCAGTTTCCGCATTTAAATGAGTTAAAAGACAGTGGTTATGAAAATGGATTCAACCCACACTATGATCTTCATTACATACACAGTTAATCAATTGAAATCTAATTTAGACCGATGACAATCATATTAGATTCATATTAACCCTAGAACTGCAGACAATATAGCTACGATTTAAAACTCAGTTAATTGGGTTAATTTAGAAATTGCTTCAGTTTATCATCATAACAGATCAAAAAGTTCAGATTCATTTTACAATAAATCAAGGAATGATGCACTTCTACAAACAAAAACAACATAATTAAAACATTTAAACAAACTACTAAAAGTAGATGAACTACATTACTCAACAGTTTACAGAAACTTCTGATAACACAGGGGAAATAAACGAGGCATCTCTTTCCCTCTCTCTCTCTCTCCCGCTCCTGACAGCCCGTCAGTATCAGGGTTAGTCAAAATGAATCCCTTGGAGGTTCTAGTGTTCATTTACCGTTTTGTCTTCTCTTTGCTTAATCGATTTGAAACCAAGTCTAACGTAGCTTAAACTTAACGTTAGCTTTCTAGCTAACACAACACATTCACGCACCTTTCTCTGTGGGTTTTTTTTGTAGTGACGAATGAAGTTGGATGTTGTGGTGGTCGTGTCACTGATCTTTATGCTGCAGACCCTGCATACCGCTGTTCTCTTCTTATTAGCGTCATCGACAACATAATCCTTGAATCCAAACTTCACTATTTTTGGAGTAACGCTAGCCGCTGCCATGTTAACTGACACTCCTGCCGTCTAGTGGGTTGCCAGGTTTGCGCGCATGGTGCTATAATCACCCAATCACATTTTTCGAAAAAACTAAACGTAATATCTCACTACAAAAACAAACGCAAATATTTAATTTTAAACAGTCAAGTCCTTTCAAGTCATCTGTCTCAAGCTTAAGTCAAGTCTCAAGTCATGAATACCAAGTCAAAGTCAAGTCAAGTCTTTTATCAATGTTAGTCAAGCAAGTCTCAAGTCAAAAAATATGCGACTCGAGTCTGACTCGAGTCAAGTCATGTGACTCGAGTCCCCACCTCTGGTAACTAATAACGTTACTAGTTACCTATTCCCATTCAGTAACGCCGTTATAGTTACTGTGATTTAAATGGGTGCGTTACTGCGTTACATTATGTGGTCCAACTGAACCGAATCTCCCTGCGGATGTAACAGGCGAATACAGTGATGTCCTCTCACAGTACCATGGACAAGTGAAAGTGACCAGAGAGGAGTGATGATTGGTTAACGCGGGGTAACATTTCAGGGTAAGCCAATCAGAGACAGAGTTGGGCGGGTCTTGCCTTATGGGGAAAATACACAGACACACAAACACTTGCTAACACACACATACACGGCAACGCCCACCACCAGCACACACACACACAATGGCAGATGCAAGTATCAGCGAGAGCAGCAGCGCATTTACAACTTGGAGATATAACCACTATTTTCAATTTGTGGGGATAAAGGACGCAAAAAATATTACGGTCAAATGTAAACTGTGTGCAGGACAGAAAGCATTGTCCACGTCGAATAACAGCAATGCCAATCTCCTGAAGCACCTAACTAATGTACATGGGGCTATAAAACTAGTCTTACTGTGCCACAGAACAACACAAAAACTTGTATTTTTATTGTTATTATTTTTAAAGTAAAGTAAAGTAACTAGTTACTTTTTTGAGAGCAGTAACTATAACTATTACTAGTTACTTTTTAAAAGTAACTTGCCCAACACTGATGAAACCTGATGTACTTAAATGATTCTTCAAGTTTGTATCGTCTTGGTCGAATGCACTTATTGTAAGTTGCTTTGGATAAAAGCGTCAGCTAAATGTAATGTAATGTAATAATAACGTCCGCCCAAGTATATTTCACGACCTATTTAGGTTTTGTTTTTTGTATCCGTCCACGAGCACGCTGCCATCTGCGATCGATGAACTAGTGGACAATGATCCCTCGCTCTACGCCTCCTGTACCTGTTCGCTCTGCCATCGCGTGAAGGGTCCGCTAATAAGCGACCAACAGAAAGGGAGACCTTACGAGAAAAAGAGAAGTCAAATGTTGTTGCACATCACTCATGCGCAAATGCGCCGCAATTATGCGCTCTGCAGTAACCCCGCTGCGACGCTCCGGCAAACTAACAGTTCACCAGCGTGCTCCATTAGCACACACCCCCCCCCCCCCCCCTGTCCGTCGTGCCCGGCTACCACCACAAGTATAATTCTGTGGGAAACACTGCTGTCTCCTCGTGTCTTCAGGCCTGAAAACAGGATTCTTCCTGTTGTGTTGTACATAATATAAGTTCATTTAAAACGTTTTTTTTATTCTCACGTTTCCTTCTCTTTCAGCAGAACGTGGTCTGCAGGAGGTTTTAGATGAACATAGGCTCAGTCTGAGGAGGAGATGTGAACGTGTGACTGAAGGAACTGGTGAAAGTGAAACCCTCCTCAAAAGGATCTTCACTGAGCTCTACATCACACAAGGCCTCAGTGAAGAGGTTAATACCCAACATGAGGTGTGGCAGCTGGAGACAGCTTCCAAGAAAGAGACCCTCCATTACTCTCCAATCAAGTGCCAGGACATCTTTAAAGCCTCACCTGACCAACAGACTCTCATCAGAGCGGTCCTGACCAACGGAGTCGCTGGAGTTGGAAAAACCTTCTCAGTGCAGAAGTTCACTCTGGACTGGGCCGAGGGTTTGGGAAACCAAAATGTCAGTCTGGTGATCCCGCTCTCCTTCAGGGAGCTGAACCTGATCAAAGGTGAGCAGTACAGTCTTCTCAGGCTGCTCCATGTTTTCCATCCAACCTTACAGAAGGTCACAGCAGAGCAGCTGGCTGTCTGCAAAGTGCTGCTCATCTTTGACGGCCTGGATGAAAGCAGACTTTCTCTGGACTTCAGAAACAATGAGGTTGTGTCTGATGTCTCTCAGCAGTCCTCAGTCAACGTGCTGCTGACAAACCTCATCAGGGGGAAGCTGCTTCCCTCGGCTCTCGTCTGGATAACTTCCAGACCTGCAGCGGCCAATCAGATCCCTCCTGAGTGTGTGGACAGGGTAACAGAAGTACGAGGCTTCACTGACGCCCAGAAGGAGGAGTACTTCAGGAGGAGATCGAGTGATGAAGACCTGTCCAGCAGAATCATCTCTCACATCAAGAGCTCCAGGAGCCTCCACATCATGTGCATGATCCCAGTCTTCTGCTGGATCACTGCTGCAGTTCTGGACCACATGTGGACAACAGACCAGAGAGGAGAGCTGCCCAAGACCCTCACTGACATGTACTCACACTTCCTGCTGGTCCAGACCAAGAGGAAGAAGCAGAAGTATGAAGAGGGACATGAGACGAGTCCACAGCAGCTGAAGAAGAAGAAGAAGAAGAAGAAGAAGAAGAAGAAGAAGAAGAAGAGTCCACAGCAGCTGTCGGAGGCTGACAGTGAGCTTCTTCTGAAGCTGGGGAGGCTGGCGTTTGAACATCTGGAGAAAGGAAACATCATGTTCTACCAAGAAGACCTGCAGCGCTGTGGCCTTGATGTCACCGAGGCCTTGGTGCACTCAGGAGTTTGTACAGAGATCTTCAAAAGAGAGAGTGTGATATTCAAGAAAACAGTCTACTGCTTTGTTCATCTGAGCATTCAGGAGTTTCTGGCTGCAGTCTACATGTTGCACTGTTACACCAACAGAGACACAGCAGTACTGAAAGACTTCCTGCAGAGAGACTTGGACGATGACAACAGTGATAGCAGTGATCAGGATTACCCATCCCTGGATGTCTTCCTAAAGAGTGCCATGATGAAATCACTCAAAAGTGAAAATGGCCACCTGGACCTGTTTGTCCGCTTTCTCCACGGCCTCTCTTTGGAGTCCAACCAGAGACTCTTAGGAGGCCTGCTGGGTCGCACAGACAACAGACCAGAAATCATCCAGAGAGCCATCAGCAACCTGAATAAGATGAGAAGTGATGAAGTCTCTCCTGAAAGGAGCATCAACATCTTCCACTGTCTGACAGAGATGAAGGACCACTCAGTACATCAGGAGATCACAGAGTTCCTGAAGTCAGAGAACAGATCAGAGAAGAAACTCTCTGTGATCCACTGCTCTGCTCTGGCCTACAGGCTGGAGATGTCAGAGGAGGTTCTGGATGAGTTGGACCTGGAGAAGTCCAAAACATCAGAGGAGGGACGACGGAGACTGATTCCAGCTGTGAGGAACTGCAGGAAGGCTGTGTGAGTCCAGATGTGATTCACTTTATAGATTAGTGTAGAAAAGGATTTTAGTTTTTAAAATAAACACTATACAACTTGTTGCTGTTTCACATACTGAGAGAGCTAAATTGAATTAATACAATTATTCTAATAATTAAAAGATTGTACAGTTTTTTCTTCTCTTCATTTTCCTTGTCAAAATAATATGAAGGATGTTTTATCACAGCAACATGTGATCAGAACATACAGAATAACTTTACATATGTCATTGAATGCAGTAAAGTTATTATGAAATGATTGCAGTTTCTTTATCGTTAAATTAGACACAGAGCAATATGTGATTTATGTTGACTCTAGTCTTCTCTAGTCTAGAAGGTAGCTAGCAGAGAGGTGACAGACATGGGATCAGATCACACTCTACCAAATATTAAATAGACTAACATCCAGTGGTAATCAGATCATGAGATTCAAAATGTTTTTCCTCAAATGCATGAAGTAAATATGTTGTTTCCCCTTTTTGTTATATAAACAAATTCTGTAATATGTGTTCTAACAGAATTCCTGCCAGTGGATTCTTAGACTGGGAAGTCGTGGCCTCAGCTCTGAAGTCCGACCCCTCCGATCTGAGAGAGCTGGAGGTGAATGTAGACCTGCAGGATTCAGAGGTGGAGCAGCTGAGTTCTGGACTAAAGAGTCCAAACTGTAGACTGAAGACTCTGAGGTCAGATCACTGGCTGTAGTTCATGTGGTTTTGTACTGTATTTATAATTGATATATTTATAATTCCATCATTTGCCTGAGTACAAAGATATTTGAATAAGTTCACATTTCTTTCTAAATTGCTGAATATTTGACAAGAATAACAGAAAGCAGAGAAAGTAAATGTGTGAGGGGACAGTGTGTGAGCTTCCACAGACTCTCACTGTGCTCCATGAGTCAGTGAAGATGCTGTCAGTACTGATGAGCTGTGAGGGAGATGAAGGAGGTTCTTCTGATGCATTATCAATGCATTTATAGTTATCTACTATTACATTTCTAAAAGTATCTTCATCATTTTTGACATTGGCATCTGAACCCTCTCCAGGTCTGAAAAGATGATGAGACTTTGAACTATCTCAAGCAGGACCATTGTTCTCTGAACTTACATGATGTGTTCTTTATTCAGACTCTGGTGCTGCTTCTTTGTAAACTCTGTGATCTTGAGTTGAATCAGTTTCTGTGGGTTTTGATTTGTCTGGCTGCACATCACGAGTTAGTGTAGAAGGAGCAGAGTTTATGATGTGAAGTCACCACTTTTTATTGAAGGTGAAGAACGTTGTCTTTCATATTAATGAGAGCTCTTTTCACTTTTTGGATCTTACTGTTTTTAACCTGTCGGGAGTGTCCACTTTATAAACGTCTACATTCTCTACTTCTCCAGCTATAATCAGATTATTAAACCTTTCATTATTTCAATCAGGAACATTGTTTTCTAAACTTACATCATGTGTTCTTTATTCAGTCTGAGGTGGTGCAGGTTGTCAGAGATCAGCTGTTCTGCTCTGATCTCAGCTCTGAAGTCTAACATCCATCTGAGAGATCTGAACCTGAGTCACAACGCTCTTCAGGATTCAGGAGTGGAGCTGCTGAGAGATCTTCTGGAGAGGCCAGACTGCAGACTGGAGACTCTCAGGTCAGTTCTCCATCTCTATCTTCTGTGCTGAGATGAATATGTGAGAGTTGTGTTGACTCTGAGCTGCAGACATCAGGCTGATATGATCCTGATCTTCACTGAGCATCTTAATGCTAAAGTCTACTTTCTTCTTCTGTGGTTTAGTTCATTGACTGTAGCAGAGCTATGTTAAAGAAAAATCATACTCTGCATAATTCACTCTGATCCTTTAAAAACCTGGAATTCATCTTTTATTCTCCGTCATGTTTTAAAATAAATGACATTATAAACACATGAATACAATAATTACATATTTCTATTAAAACTATCAAACACTAACAAATATGTTCAGTTGTTGCTGTTTCTAACATGTGTCTGAAGCTGCGTGATGCTCAAACTGACTGAATAGTTTAAACTGAAGATGCTGTGATCTATGTCTCCACTATTCCTGAAATAAATATTCTCTATTTATTTTGATCACATTTCTTCTAAATTCATCCTGACTTCTTTGTAAACTCTGTGATCTTGAGTTGAATCAGTTTCTGTGGGTTTTGATTTGTCTGGCTGCACATCACGAGTTAGTGTAGAAGGAGCAGAGTTTATGATGTGAAGTCACCACTTTTTATTGAAGGTGAAGAACGTTGTCTTTCATATTAATGAGAGCTCTTTTCACTTTTTGGATCTTACTGTTTTTAACCTGTCGGGAGTGTCCACTTTATAAACGTCTACATTCTCTACTTCTCCAGCTATAATCAGATTATTAAACCTTTCATTATTTCAATCAGGAACATTGTTTTCTAAACTTACATCATGTGTTCTTTATTCAGTCTGTTTAACTGCAGTTTGTCAGAGATCAGCTGTTCTGCTCTGATCTCAGCTCTGAAGTCCAACATCCATCTGAGAGATCTGGACCTGAATCTCAACGCTCTGAAGGATTCAGGAGTGGAGCTGAGAGATCTTCTGGAGAGGCCAGACTGCAGACTGGAGACTCTCAGGTCAGTAAGGGGTCGACTCAGTCTCTGCTGGTTCAGCAGGATTGTATTGAACACAGGGAGGTGGATGTGTTCCTCTCACTGGGGAATCTCTCCAGTTCCACCTTCCAGGCGTAGCCTAGCTTAGCACAACACATCAGTGATGTTACCATTTATCTGCAGTTTCTCCTTTTGTTCATCTCATGTTTCTTTTCTTGCGTTCTCCCAAGAACAATATAATGCAAGCTGACAATGCAAAGCCACATTCAGTCAGGAGCAACTTGTTAACCTGTTTCACGCCTTCCCCCCGGTACCGGGCGGATAAACGCGTCATTTGCAGGAAACAACGTCTAAGGAATCTTAATATTGAATAAAACTATGAATGTGTTATATCCATGTAACGGGAAGAAACTCAGCTAACTGATCTTTTTAATTTTTTTTTTTCAAAAAAAACCCACAATGCTAGCACTCAGCCTCTGAATTAGCCTCGATCGAAAAAACGGGACCGACAAAGGCACATAAACTCACTCAGAACTCCCTTATTACTTATCCTAGATGCACAACCAAACACTATTTTTTGGTGTCCTGGAGACACTGAATCTAACGGTGCCCACCTCAACACTCAGTGATAAACATTCGCGACGCTATCAACGAAAGCGTACATCATCACATGTGGAGCCAAGAAGCTAAACATGTAAATATGACTTACCTTGGTCAAAAGTGGTCTTCAATGGCATTAAAACGATAAAAAAACGATGCTGCAGTTAATCCATAGGTTCATCCTATGTGTCTGTGCCTTCTTTGAAATTATTTCTGATAATCCATAAGCAATACAACTGCGTTTTAGTTTCCAAACTCCAGAAGGAGACATTCCTCCAGTTTAGTTTCGCTTTCCACACGCGAAGCGGCAACATTTTTTCTTTACAATGTGTGTCTATGTAAGTCTCCTCCTTCGATTCTATTGGCTCTAACGGTCACAAGGGTATGTCAACCAACCAGATCGAGCAAGGGGGCCAGAGATAGGTCAAATCCACCCAAATGACCCCAGATGGCCCAGTTTTTGGCTAAATCTCTCTAAAAAGGTCAAATTTCACTTGTTTTGCATCAATCTTGATACAGGGTACTTATTATATGTTGTACTTTGGATTCCTAAAGCTTTTAGTCTACTAACCCATCATCCAAGGGTAGTTTTCACTATCTGTAAAAAATAATTTTTGGACGGACACTATAATTTACAGTTTTTTACTATGTAAAATCTGAATTTTCTTTAAAATAAAAAACATTTATATTGATTCTGACACTTCTACATCCAACTCACAGGTTTATCATTACTTTGAGAAAAGATTATTAATTTAACCCTTTTAGAAGGGAAGATATGGTCATTTGTTCTGGGAATGTCATTTTCGAGCCTGAGACCTGAAAAACAGGCTCAGAGTGGAACAGGTTAACAGACACATCCTAATCTGCATAATTCACTCTGATCCTTTAAACACCTGGAATTCATCTTATATTCTCCATCATGTTTTTAAATAAATGACATTATAAACACATGAATACAATAATTACATATTTCTATTAAAACTATCAAACACTAACAAATATGTTCAGTTGTTGCTGTTTCTAACATGTTTCTGAAGCTGCATGATGCTCAAACTGACTGAATAGTTTAAACTGAAGATGCTGTGATCTATGTCTCCACTATTCCTAAAATAAATATTCTCTATTTATTTTGATCACATTTCTTCTAAATTCATCCTGACTTCTTTGTAAACTCTGTGATCTTGAGTTGAATCAGTTTCTGTGGGTTTTGATTTGTCTGGCTGCACATCACGAGTTAGTGTAGAAGGAGCAGAGTTTATGATGTGAAGTCACCACTTTTTATTGAAGGTGAAGAACGTTGTCTTTCATGTTAATGAGAGCTCTTTTCACTTTTTGGATCTTACTGTTTTTAACCTGTCGGGAGTGTCCACTTTATAAACGTCTACATTCTCTACTTCTCCAGCTATAATCAGATTATTAAACCTTTCATTATTTCAATCAGGAACATTGTTTTCTAAACTTACATCATGTGTTCTTTATTCAGTCTGCAGAGGTGCAGCTTGTCAGAGATCAGCTGTTCTGCTCTGATCTCAGCTCTGAAGTCCAACATCCATCTGAGAGATCTGAACCTGAGTCACAACGATCTGAAGGATTCAGGAGTGGAGCTGCTGAGAGATCTTCTGGAGAGGCCAGACTGCAGACTGGAGACTCTCAGGTCAGTTCTCCATCTCTATCTTCTGTGCTGAGATGAATATGTGAGAGTTGTGTTGACTCTGAGCTGCAGACATCAGGCTGATATGATCCTGATCCTCACTGAGCATCTTAATGCTAAAGTCTACTTTCTTCTTCTGTGGTTTAGCTCATTGACTGTAGCAGAGCTATGTTAAAGAAAAATCATACTCTGCATAATTCACTCTGATCCTTTAAAAACCTGGAATTCATCTTTTATTCTCCGTCATGTTTTAAAATAAATGACATTATAAACACATGAATACAATAATTACATATTTCTATTAAAACTATCAAACACTAACAAATATGTTCAGTTGTTGCTGTTTCTAACATGTGTCTGAAGCTGCATGATGCTCAAACTGACTGAATAGTTTAAACTGAAGATGCTGTGATCTATGTCTCCACTATTCCTAAAATAAATATTCTCTATTTATTTTGATCACATTTCTTCTAAATTCATCCTGACTTCTTTGTAAACTCTGTGATCTTGAGTTGAATCAGTTTCTGTGGGTTTTGATTTGTCTGGCTGCACATCACGAGTTAGTGTAGAAGGAGCAGAGTTTATGATGTGAAGTCACCACTTTTTATTGAAGGTGAAGAACGTTGTCTTTCATATTAATGAGAGCTCTTTTCACTTTTTGGATCTTACTGTTTTTAACCTGTCGGGAGTGTCCACTTTATAAACGTCTACATTCTCTACTTCTCCAGCTATAATCAGATTATTAAACCTTTCATTATTTCAATCAGGAACATTGTTTTCTAAACTTACATCATGTGTTCTTTATTCAGTCTGCAGAGCTGCAGCTTGTCAGAGATCAGCTGTTCTGCTCTGATCTCAGCTCTGAAGTCCAACATCCATCTGAGAGATCTGGACCTGAGTGAGAACGATCTGAAGGATTCAGGAGTGGAGCTGCTGAGAGATCTTCTGGAGAGGCCAGACTGCAGACTGGAGACTCTCAGGTCAGTAAGGGGTCGACTCAGTCTCTGCTGGTTCAGCAGGATTGTATTGAACACAGGGAGGTGGATGTGTTCCTCTCACTGGGGAATCTCTCCATTTCCACCTTCCAGGCGTAGCCTAGCTTAGCACAACACATCAGTGATGTTACCATTTATCTGCAGTTTCTCCTTTTGTTCATCTCATGTTTCTTTTCTTGCGTTCTCCCAAGAACAATATAATGCAAGCTGACAATGCAAAGCCGCATTTCAGTCAGGAGCAACTTGTTAACAGACACATTTTACAGTTAAAAAGTGAGTCTGTTTGTTTTTTCTATGAAGTTGTTTTGTTCCTGGACTAATGCCTAGTTAACTCTGTAATGCAGCTGAGAGCTGTGGCAGTCAGTCGTAGTGTTTGCAGAGAGGATATGATGGGATGTGAAGCATTGGATCAGGACTCTGAAGCTGACTCAAAGAACAAACACTTATTTTAACTTGATCTAAAACTGTTGGATTGTGTTCATCCCTACAGGATCAGAGGAGGAGAGACGATCAGAGCCAAGATCCAGAAGAAATGTGAGTATTGAACTCATATTCTCCAAATATATCCAAACTATCGTACATGCAATCAAATCATAGGTAATATATGTATGTATCACTTGATGAAATCTGTGCCTCCCGTTTATGTCTAACATAATAAATGTTTAACTATTAAATAATATAAAGCTCAAAGAGTGTCTTTAAACAGGCGGTTCTAACGAGTGGCTAAACTCATAATAACGTCGTCACGCTGATCACGGAGAAACTCATCTCCTCATTGGCTGTGATGTTAAGTCATGTGACTGTGATGGAGTTCCTCTATAGCCTGATGCTAGCTTTTCACTTGTGTGAAAGAACAGGTATTGGATGTACACTACTCAAAAAGAATGTATAAACACCATAGGGTAATCGCTTTTTGACATTTGAATAAGGAAATGTTACAAATGATATATTTTAAATAAATAAACCCACCGCTGGGAAAGCTGAGGAATATAAATATCTCTGTGAACATCACATTGAACTTGTGTCTAACTTATTAGTCATGTTTTAAGAGATCTCTGTTCAAAGTGATTGTTGGTTATATAACTAGAGTATTTCCCTGTTTATCTTCCAGCTCCATGAGGGGATATTGTTAACCATCAGGCAGCGCATTCAGACCCGTCATCCTGCATCTGGTTCGTTTCCTGACATTTCTGTCCCTCAAGTCTTTGGAAACAGTCAGAAGAGCGTCTACGGAGAACACGAAGAACAGTTTTAAATGATGACATTTTGCGTTAATCACCCCGACTGCATTAATCACACGTGACTATTTTTCACTCATGTTCCCGGTAATACCTTACACTCAGTAATAGCTCTAACACGTTTTCTTCATAAACCGAGTCTAACTGCAGTTCAATCAGGAGAGACTTCATTTTGTTTAAAGAACATTTATTGACACATGCCATATAATAAATGTTAAGTCTTTGGCGATTAGACCCCGATCCTGAAATGGTATATCTAAAGGGGGAAATGCAGCCGTGAGCATATAGGGAACCCCCCGGGGTCTAGACACTGGTGATGATGATGAAGATCTGGATTTGATCAGGAGATGGGATGAAGAGGAGGTGTGATGATGTCTTTGGATTAGCTCTCCTGGCACTGGATGTGATGAAAGGAGGTGGATGGGGAGGAGGCGGATGGGGAGGAGGTGGATGGGGAGGAGGCGGGCGGCAGCATGAACACCTGAAATCACAGCTGACTGCAGGAGAGAGGAGAACCATTTTAAAGTTTGGCTGCAGCACGCTGATTGGCTGCTGGAGAATGAGGTGAAATGTAATAGGTTAAAGAGAACGCCTGTGATGAGCTGATTATAAGCAGCTGCAGAGTGAATGTATATATACACAGTCTTCCTGAAGGAACTTGCGCTGAGCTTCATTGAGTAACATTTCCATGGAGTAGAAAGATATTCAACACCAAGAAGCACATGATGGCGTTTTTCAGTGTCTGACAGGCTGCGTGACTTTTTATATTATAATTTCTTTTTTTTAATCTTTAATAAATGTGTATGCTTTAGTTAACATTAATCTGTCTTTGGCTCTTTTCTGCTGTAACAATGTACATGTCCCCTCTGTGGGACTAATAAAGGGATTCTGATTCTGATCTGAATGTTATTATCACATGTTTTGAATGCATCTAGTTTTAGATGAATCACCTGACTATATGGACGGAGACAGCATGAAGCTTTCACTCCTGAGGGGACTGACAACAACAAATACCCAGCTACAACACCCGGGCAGAGATAATACATTTACAGTTGTGAATAATGTTTGATATCCTGATGGTAAACCTTTCTTATCTTAAAGGTCTCCCATCATGCTATTTTTAGGCAATAGCATCGGTCTCAGATATATACAAATATATAAAAAACATGTCTATGAAGTGTTTTGCTCAAAATACCAAACAGATCACCCATTCTAGCCATGCCTCATATCCCTCTGTTTCACTTCCTGTTTCTAAAGTGCTGATTCGGGGTATAAAGCTTTAAAAAAGAAAATGTTTTGATAAAAAATAAAAAGGAGGGGTCTGAGCTCATGCGGGACCCGGCAGCTACTGTCTAAACTAAATACTGCCGTGATGAAACGCCATATCATGAATTATCAAGCATTGTTTCTGAAACAGTATGGAGCTCAAAGGCTTTCTCTCTTGCCGGTTATACCACAAGGTGAGTTCCTTTTGATTTCCTGCTTCTTCACACACATGCTCTCCAGTACAGGTTAGCTCTGAGTGTTAGCGATGCTAATGTAAACACCGACCATATTACGTCCAAAACAGTCGGGCATTGTTTCTGATAGCAACTTTCTGATTGGGCCGTGGGTCCACATTTCAGATATGACGTCATACGTTAGCTCTCCTGGCACTGGATGTGATGAAAGGAGGTGGATGGGGAGGAGGTGTGATGAGGTCTTGATTACATTACATTTTGATTTTGCAAATACAATTTAATACTGAAATAATTGTCTAAAAACAGTACATACATACTTTTTGTTGTAGAGAGTTTTTCACCTGCTTGTTTGGGTTCATTCAAACTATTGCGACATGTTTCCATGTATCTTTCCGTCTGTGTATCAGATAAGTATTGGAACAGCACAGGTGTAACAGCTGCTGCATTCTCAGGTACTCTACATATCTTATGTGAAGGTCTTTTAATGTACAGGAACATCAGCATTTACCAATCACCTATGAACAAGAAATCACTCTGTTAAGAGAAAGAGAAGAATAAAGTTTAAATTGAATGTATGAAACAGAGGCAGCTGGCAGGACTGGAGCAATAAACACTCAAACACATTATACACTTTTGAAATATTGCCTCACTAAGGATGTGAGGAGATGACAAAGAAGAATAAAGGCATGTTCCAAAAGTCCAAGAGGATCTAAAAGTGAAGACCAACTTTGAAGGAATATTTTGTGTAATTAGTCTCTTTTGCATTAAAGAGTATCTTTCAAAAGCAGACCATCATCTCACCTCACCAACATCTCCTGGAGATAGTTACAGAGATAAAATCTCATTTGCAATGCTGACCTGCCAAGAAGGCAGCAACGTTACACATAACACAAACATGTAAAATACAGAGAACACAACTAAGTAAACAAAAAGAGGAAAAGCAGTCACTACATTGAGCACATTTGGACAGTAAGAAAGGTACAATACTTATTACTGCAAGAGCAGCTGGTGGTGAGGACTTCAGACAACTTCAATTTAAAACATGATATAGAGACAAGTGCCCTCAGTTTGAGGCGTGACTGAAGGTCATTCCAAGACCAAGGACCATAATGAAAAAGACTCCTTTTTCCAGCCTCAGTCCGCACGGCAGGAACCTGGACCCGTATCAGGCACTGGGTCTGAGGTCGTAAGAGTCACAAACTGGAGCCAATCTGTCACATATATAGAGTGGAAGCTTACCTAAAATGGCTTCATACATTAATAACAACCATGCAACGTAGCATGTAAAACACCGCCTTGCACTTCATTGGAGATTAAAAAGATGAATATTTAATATTCCATTCCTCTCATACTTATGTATATATCATATCCTGCTTTATATTTTGTTACTGTACATTTGTAATTCAACATGTATATTTTCTACTTCTGTTTTTTTAATGCTATTGTATTTCTATTGAGATATTTACATTTTGGATTGTTTATTATACTCTTTTGATTTGTATTGAACAATGCCATGTCTCTGTATGCTGCTGCAACGCAGAATCTATCTTATCTTAGAAAATAAAGAATATACACGTCTTTTAATAGAAAATAAAGACCTTAAAAAGCAGAAAGTACACATTTATAGGAGGGTACAGGAGAATGCATGTTATGATTGTGATTTCTTATGATTTCAGGAGGTTCATTTAACCTGAGTGAATGTAGGTAAGGCTGCCAGATGTTATAGAAATTGTCAGATTTGTAGAAAATTATTAAAGATATTCCAGGGAAACCAACTCAAATATAGTTTAGTGAGAAGGGCCCTCATCTTTAGTCCTTTGTATTCATATATATGTCCTAGCAGCTAGAGTAAGGACAGTATATCATCTTTAGTCCTTTGTATTAATATATATGTCCTAGCAGCTAGAGTAAGGACAGCATATCATCTTTAGTCCTTTGTATTAATATATATGTCCTAGCAGCTAGAGGAAGGACAGTATATCATCTTTAGTTTACACCATATCCCAACATGCATTGCGGCTAAAACATCCAATCACCGAGCTTCAAGCTGAGGATCTTGGGTAATCAGTTCAGTGGGTTGTGTGTATCGCAATGATGCTGGAAATGTCCCTTAAAGGCCTACCTCTGTTTCTGGTGACTTTATTTACAGCTAAAAAGCCTAAGATTATAGAATTAAACGAATAAATAAAAACAAGGATAATTGTGTGTTATTGTTGAGGAAATAACAGTGTGTGATTTAGAAAAGAATAACACATTAGGAGGCAAAAAAGATTAAAACAAATACAGATTTCATTATTCTGAGGCTCTGAGCCATTTCTTTTCTTCACAGACGGCAAAAAAAGTCCGACATTATAGGATTTAAAATAAAAACAATAATCGTGGCTTGGTATTGAGTAAGAACATGTTTTTATGAACCACACAGCTTCCGGTCTACCAAGAGCCGACCGGACAAAAATAAGTGGTACAGGCACGAAACGTGGTGTGTCATATGCACGCAAAACTCGGCCTCAGATCTCAATGGGAATGGTTAGCGTATCATATGCACGCAAAATCTGACTTCTGCGTATCTATTGCACGCATTTCCAATGTGTAAAGTCGTGTCATTTGTACGCAGACTGAAGAGAGTGGGTTGGTATGAATATGCTAAGATACATAAAGTATGAAAACGATAAGCAGTGCAAGTATAGTATAAAATATATAGATATTAATTTCATGATGATAAACATTGTGGAAACAATGATGAAAACTGTGAATGGAAGTGGCGACGTGAAACTGACACAAAACAACAACAAACTTTTGCGGAGCCAATTGGAGAGTTTCATCACCAGCACGGGGTAAAAACCACCAATGAGCGCTCAGCTCGAGATACCAGCGAGTCGTTTCCCATCAAGCATTTCGCTTCCGCAGCCCGTGGAGAGAAACTGCGCCGCCTCGCTCTCAAGGCTGCCGGCATCTTTGTCCTGCGAGATTTCAACGTCTCATGCAGTCGAGCCTCCAGAGCAAGTCGGACAAAATGACTAACCATCATGCAACGCACTAGCAAGACGGCGATCGCAATTGCGCAGGTCTGCGTCGGTCTCGCTCATCTCAAACAAGCCTATTTACACCTAGGCCCTCTGACCCCCACCCCTTAAAATAAATAAGAGTTATTACGTCACAGCGTATACTTCAGCGGAATATCAAAACAACGGCCCGGGGTGCAAAACGCATCAATGAAAGCGACCACACAAAACAACACCTGTAAATAACCCAATTTGTGTTCTTTGAAATTGAAAAGGATATTGCATTGTGTTTGTGACTTTCGTTGCAGTTGTATGTCTTAAAGGTCCCATGTCATGGCCATTTCCACTGATCATAATTCCATTGTTGAGGTCTACTAGAATAGATGTATATTGTGCATTTTTCCAAACTCACATTGGTTTCTCAAACAGCATCTCTCCAAACTCACATTGGTTTCTCATACAGCATCTCTCCAAACTCACATTGGTTTCTCAAACAGCATCTCTCCAAACTCACATTGGTTTCTCAAACAGCATCTCTCCAAACTCACATTGGTTTCTCAAACAGCATCTCTGTAAACTACGTGTATTCACTGAATTTCACTCTCTGCCTTTAACGGCTCGTTGTAGCTCCAATAGCTCCAGCCCCCACCCTCCCTGTGAGCACAGTGTGCTCTGATTGGTCGGGACGTTGTGAATCGCGCTGAGCTCCGTGGAGGTGTTGTTTCCTTGTTTAGCGAAACACAGCCAAACTCATCCTGAGCACACACAAAGTCACATCCGAAGTAAAAACAATAAGTTTGGCTTGATATTGAGTAAGACAAAGGTTGATAAACGCTGTGAGAATGGGTCTGCAGAGAGAATGGGTCTGCAGAGAGAATGGGTCTGCAGAGAGAATGGGTCTGCAGAGAGAATTTCGCCGCGATCCCAACTGTCTGTTATCAGCCTGCAGCCAGGGAGGAGAAATCAGCAGAGCTGCCTGCACTGTGTGTGTGTGTGTGTGTGTGTGTGTGTGTGTGTGTGTGTGTGTGTGTGTGTGTGTGTGTGTGAGGAAGTCCGTGGATTGGTCAATTTGGACCAATCAGCGGGGGCTTAACGTAACGGCTCTGCGGACGTAACGTAACGGCTCCACGGATTGGTCCATTTGGTTCCGGGTACCGCATGACTGTATCGCGTCATAGCTCTGGGCGTGGCTACTGGGTATCCAGACGTCACGATGCCCAGGAAGAACATGAGAAATCTCCAACGAGGCGTTTTGGGGAGGTCTTTTCTGTGTTAGAGTTTTACTCCCTACAGGGAGGGTATTTGACGGGTAATAACCGGAAAAGCATGACATGGGACCTTTAAGTGTAATTTGGCATGCTTTTATTTTGAGGACGAGTTTACGCTGTTGACAGGAAGTTGTTGTTGCTATGGAAACAAGAAAAGCTTCACAGCGGGCGGAACTTGTCATAAAGTCTGCGATAATAAAACCCACCCATTTAGAGGGAAGATATGATTGGTCAATTGTACTGTCATTTGACATTACTCTTTCGTTCAGTTACTATAGCTGGGCCCTCTAATGAAATGAAAACTAATGAAAAATATAACTATGAATATATTGAAAAGATATATATTAAAAAAATAAAATATTTTTTTAATGTTTTAAAATATTATTTTGTAGAATATCTTAGAGGGCCCTGACGGCTCGCCACTGCGTCTGTCCCACTGAGGAGAGCAAAGCCTGCACCAGGTGAGTCAACAGGAAGTGATGTCACAGCACACTCACCTGTGCAGGAAATACATGTTAACTGTGTGTGTGTGTGTGTGTGTGTGTGTGTGTATATGTGTGTGTGTGTGTGTGTGTGTGTGTGTGTGTGTGTGTGTGTGTGTGTGGTGTGTGTGTGTGTGTGTGTGTGTGTGTGTGTGTGTGTGTGTGTGTGTGTGTGTGTGTGTGTGTGTGTGTGTGTGCAGGTGCGGCTGTGTGTGCAGGTGCGGCTGTGTGTGCAGGTGCGGCTGTGTGTGCAGGTGCGGCTGTGTGTGCAGGTGCGGCTGTGTGACGATGCTCCGCTCTCCGAACAAGACGAGTGCCATGAAGCAGTGGGAGCAACGCTGGATCAAAAACTGTCTGTGTTAAACAGCTCAGGCAGGTGAGGGAGAGTCTGGCAGGCTGACAGCTACATCCTGTAAGGCCGGTTTCCACGTGACTCTGACGTGATTTTACTCTCAGGATTTCTGAGGGTGTGAAGGCGTGTTCAGATCAGATGCAGGCAGACTCAGGACTGAAGAGGAAGAGATGAGCTCAGTTTCTGTGAGTGGACCTGAAGAGAGTCTGTGAGTGGACCTGAAGAGAGTCTGTGAGTAGACCTGAAGACAGTCTGTGAGTAGACCTGAAGAGAGTCTGTGAGTAGACCTGAAGACAGTCTGTGAGTAGACCTGAAGAGAGTCTGTGAGTAGACCTGAAGACAGTCTGTGAGTAGACCTGAAGAGAGTCTGTGAGTGGACCTGAAGAGAGTCTGTGAGTAGACCTGAAGAGAGTCTGTGAGTGGACCTGAAGAGAGTCTGTGAGTAGACCTGAAGAGAGTCTGTGAGTAGACCTGAAGACAGTCTGTGAGTAGACCTGAAGAGAGTCTGTGAGTAGACCTGAAGAGAGTCTGTGAGTAGACCTGAAGAGAGTCTGTGAGTAGACCTGAAGACAGTCTGTGAGTAGACCTGAAGAGAGTCTGTGAGTAGACCTGAAGAGAGTCTGTGAGTAGACCTGAAGAGAGTCTGTGAGTGGACCTGAAGACAGTCTGTGAGTAGACCTGAAGAGAGTCTGTGAGTAGACCTGAAGAGAGTCTGTGAGTAGACCTGAAGAGAGTCTGTGAGTAGACCTGAAGAGAGTCTGTGAGTGGACCTGAAGAGAGTCTGTGAGTAGACCTGAAGAGAGTCTGTGAGTAGACCTGAAGACAGTCTGTGAGTAGACCTGAAGAGAGTCTGTGAGTAGACCTGAAGAGAGTCTGTGAGTAGACCTGAAGACAGTCTGTGAGTAGACCTGAAGAGAGTCTGTGAGTGGACCTGAAGAGAGTCTGGGAGTAGACTGAAGAGAGTCTGTGAGTAGACCTGAAGAGAGTCTGTGAGTAGACCTGAAGAGAGTCTGTGAGTAGACCTGAAGAGAGTCTGTTGAGTAGACCTGAAGAGAGTCTGTGAGTGGACCTGAAGAGAGTCTGTGAGTAGACCTGAAGAGAGTCTGTGAGTAGGACCTAATCTGTGAGTAGACCTGAAGAGAGTCTGTGAGTAGACCTGAAGAGAGTCTGTGAGTAGACCTGAAGAGAGTCTGTGAGTGGACCTGAAGAGAGTCTGTGAGTGGACCTGAAGAGAGTTCAGCAGGTGAGAATCCTCATGATCACATGGTGCTGGGTCACTGTTTACCTGGACAGAGTCACTGTTTACCTGAACAGGACACATGTTTCTTGATGCTGATTCTAAACATATGTCTGAAATATTGTGCACGATTTCTCTCTGAGTGAGACAGAATGAGTTTAGAAAGATTTCCATGTACTGTTGTCAGTGTTTCAGGTGGAATGAGTTGATCAGGTCCTGTTGAGGCTCCAACAAGCTTACATGCACACCAGGCACCTTTAACAGTATTCACACACACACACACACACACACACACACACACACACACACACACACACACACACACACACACACACACACACACACACACACACACACAATCACAGTGGCGAGCCGTGACTTTTATACCTAGGCCCTCTGACCCCCACCCAGGGCCGGCTCTAGACATTTTGGTGCCCTAGGCGAGATTATGATTTGGTGCCCCCCCCCCCTCTAAGGGAATATATAAAGAATAAATGAAGAATCTCTACAAAAGACCAATACACTACAAAAACTGAAACGTATTGACATGTTGGAAAGAAGGTTTCAAATGTATTCATTATTGTATGAACATGTTTTAATTGGGGGGTCACATCCTCTAGGGGGGTCCGGGGGTATGCCCCCCCGGGAAGATGTTTTTTAACATTTTAAAGTAAAATGCTTCAATCTGGAGCACTTTGAGCAGAATTACTAGAGACTAGATCTCGGGGGTACAACTCTAAAACACCCATATGAAAAAGATCGGTTTACATTTTAATAATCAAATAAGTATGTGAACATAACCAATAACCTACCATAGCTAATAACAAATACATTTGACGTATTTTATTTTTTTTGTTCATTCATATCTTATTTTACCAGTTAAAATTGATTTATTCATGCATATTTTTAAATATCTCCAGTTTTAAATGATATTTTTGGTTTACTGTCCTAGAGTATACATTGGACTGATTTCAAACCTGTTTTTATTTATCCTAATAATTATAAAGGTGTGCCTTGGAAATATTTGTTTACATAAATTGTGACCGTTTGAGACCCACTGAGATAACTTAGACCAGGGGTCTCCAACACGTCTATCGCGAGCTACCGGTAGCTCGCAAGCCCTCAATAAGTAGCTCGCCAAGCAAATCCAAAATGTATCTATCTAACACCCCTCCTCCCCCCACCCCCCACAATGAATATCGACCAATCACGTTCTTGCTTGATTTGCGGGACCAGCGTTGCAGTCTGGAAGAAAAGCAATGTGGAGCGGCAGCTCACCGCTTCATGAGGAGTTTAACCTTTCCTTCTGGCAGAATCTACACAACACATCAGCCCCATTGAACAGCCTAGTCATGCCAGCCTATGCAGCACATGAGGGGCAGAGTTTTACTGTGTGTGTGTTGCAACTTGCATATTTATTGCACTTGACGCACACACACGCATGGCGTAATTTCCACTGGGGACAGTCCCCCCCACTTTACAAATATATTTATTTATTTATTTTAACGCAAGCCGTCATCGCCACGAGCACACAGTCTCTGTGAGCGAGCGAGACAGAGGGAGAGAGAGAGAGAGACAGAGAGAGAGAGACAGAGAGAGAGAGAGAGAGAGAGAGAGACAGAGAGAGAGAGACAAGAGAAGAGATAGAGAGAGAGATACAGAGAGAGAGATACAGACGAGAGAGAGGACAGAGAGAGAGAGACGAGAGAGAAAGACGAGAGAGAGAGAGAGAGAGAGACAGAGAGAGAGAGGACAAGAGAGATAGAGACAGAGAGAGAAGAGAGAGAGAGAGAGAGAGAGAGAGAGAGAGAGAGAGAGAGAGAGAGAGAGAGAGAGAGAGAGAGAGAGACAGAGAGAGAGAGCACACCTTTATCTATTTAATATAGTTGTAACAAATAAAGTAAGAAATCATTACTATATTGTATTTAAAAGGGGAGTGATTAGTAAAATATGCATAAATAGAAAGAAATAATGCTAACTAGGAAACATAAGATAAGAATAAACAAGTTTAAATGATTTGTTATTGGTTGTGATCATATTCTAAAGATGTTTGGATTATTGAAAAGTATACAGCTCCCTTTCATCTGAGTGTTGAGAGCTGTTTCCATCAATTCATGTTGTGCTCAAAGTGCTCCAGATTGATGCATTTCCCTTCAACATTTAAAAAAACATCTTCCCGGAGGTGCATGCCCCCCGACCCCCCCTAGAGGAGGTGAGGACCCCCCTAGAGGAGGTGAGGTCCCCCCTAGAGGATGTGAGGTCCACCCCCAAATAAAGCAGTTAAAATAATTAAATTGAATATATGTTCTTTTAGTAAACACTGCAAACGGGTCCCACAGACCCAAACAGCACACAAAGGTTAAAGGTCAGCATATCATCATGTTAAAATGTGCTAAATATATACACTGCAAAAAACAATAAAAAGAGGAGTAAAAGTAGCTCACGTCTTGTTTTATTTTTTGAAAGTAGCTCTCACCCTAAAAGGTTGGAGACCCCTGACTTAGACTAAAGTGAACTATCTCAAACACTCAGAGTCCTTTACCTCACTGAGCTGTAGTTATCAGCCTCAATCCAACAACAATCCGCGGTACCGATGTGCGCCCTCTCTCTCTCTCTCTCTCTCTTGCTCGCTCGGAGGCTCGCTCGCCCTTTGGCTGTGAGCTGCGGGCGCCTGATAAGTCAACATCCCCCACTTTCATCACTTACAGCGCCCATCGTACAGGGCAAATGCAAAATGTTGCTGCCCGGCCCGGGGTGCAAAGGGTGTTTACTTTATTCAATTATTAATGTAAATGTATTATATCAAGGGCAAAAAATGAGGCAGAATACATATTAAAAAAAAAAAAGAAAATTCATATTTTTATTATTATTTATTTATTTCTCCCAGCGCAGCGCCCCTCCAGATCTGGCGACCGCCTAGTTCGCCAGTGTCAAGGGCCGGCCCTGCCCCCACCCCTTCCCTCGAAGAAAAATAAATAAAAGAGGTATTACGTCACAGCGTATACTTCAGCAGAATATCAAATCAACAGCCACTCTACCACACAAAACAACACCTGTAAATAACCCAATTTGTGTTCTTTGACATTGAAAATGATATTGCATTGTGTTTGTTACTTTCGTTGCAGTTGTATGTCTTAAGTGTAATTTGGCATGCTTTTATTTTGAAGGCGGGTTTATGCTGTTGACATGAAGTTGTTGTTGCTATGGAAACAAGAAAAGCTTCACAGCGGGCGGAACTTGTCATAAAGTCCGCGATAATAAAACCCACCCATTTAGAGGGAAGATATGATTGGTCAATTGTACTGTCATTTGACATTACTCTGTCGTTCAGTTACTATAGCGGGCCCTCTGTGAATTTGTGAAACTCATCTTACTGATCATTTTTATTTATTTTTCAAAATAAAACCCACAATGCTAACACTGAGCCTCTGAATTAGCAACGAGCGAAAAATGCTAACACCTTACTGCACCGAAAATCACTCACAAAACCTTATTATTTATCTCTTCTCTACATCCATGACATCGTTTCACATCGTGAGGTGACACAGAATTGTTGGACACCCACATTATCACTGAATTATACGAAATGGCGACGTTATAAGCAAAAACTGTGACGCTAGGTAGCTAAAAATGCTAACATTTTTACCTTGGCTCTGTAGTCTCTCCAAAGTGGTCTTCAATGGCATTAAAACGATAAAAACGCTGCTGAAGTTAATCCATAGGTTAATCCAATGTGTTTGTGTCCCTTTGACATGATTTCTGATAATCCATAAGCATTAAAACTGCTTTTCCGTTTCCAGATGTCAAAGCTAGAGATAGGTTCACTCAAATTACATGCGCGAAGCCCTCACCTTTTCTCTTCACAATGAGTGTGTGTGGGGGACTCCCCCTTTGATTCTATTGGCTCTAACGGTCAGAAAGAGGTGTCAACCATCAAAATTGAGCAAGGGGGGCCAGAGATATGGAAAATCCACCCAAATGACCCCAGAAGTGGTTTCTTTTTGCTAAATCTCTCTAAAAAGGTCAAATGTCACTTGTTTTGCATCAATCTTGATACAGGGTACTTATTATATGTTGTACTTTGGATTCCTATAGCTTTTAGTCTACTAACCCATCATCCAAGGGTAGTTTTTTCACTATACAGTAAGTAAAAAATTATTTTTGGACGGACACTATAATTTACAGTTATATGTAAAATCTGAATTTTCTTTAAAATAAAAAACAGCCATATTGATTCTGACTTTTCTACATCCAACTCACAGGTTTATCATTACTTTGAGAAAAAAGATTATTAATTTAACCCTTTTAGAAGGGAAGATATGGTCATTTGTTCTGGGAATGTCATTTTCGAGCCTGAGACCTGAAAAACAGGCTCACCCCTAGATTCCACCGGGTCCGTCTGCGCCGCGTTACGGCTGCGCCGCGGTTTTGGTCCGGCCTCCTCCGGCGTCATACCCTACCAGGCGCGTTTCAGAAGCATTTCAGAAGCGGAGTGTCTTGCCTGCCGGCTCGCAGTTTTTGTTGATTTGGGCATATTTCCTGGACAGGCTACTTTGTACAGACAAAGTTAATAATAACTGTAATATTCCAGTTATAAACGACATGAATCAAAGATGTGTTGCTGTATTTTAGTGGTAAAAAAATGCATTCATCATCATAATTATTCTATATAATTTACACAGTGCCTGTAAACCGGAGGAGAACGCTGACATTTCTCCTCCTACTTGAAAGACTACGGAGGGATAGGGTCTGCAAAATTAGTTTGTGTGTGTGTATATATATATATATATATGCTATATATCAGGGCTTCTCAAACTCCGGACCAAGGTCCGGATCCGGACCGAACTGCAAATCAATCCGGACCGAACCCTGTGTCCCATTATAAAAATAAAAAAATTATTAAAAAAAAAAAAAAAAAAAAAAATCTGATTCTGATAAATTAATGTACATCATTGTGTACGCGCGTCTTGTGTCTGATGCGTTGTGAGAATGAACGTGCATATATATTTACTTGTGTGTGCGAGCGTGACACGCATAGCAGACCGCAAGTTAACCGCAAATTTACCTTGACTTTCTAATGCTTCTAATGCCTTTTTTGCCGAGGTTCAAAGCATTGACGACAGACAAACAGTGCCATTTCTCCCACTAGTTCAAGCCACCATACTGTATGTATCAGTGACGTGCGGTGAGGTTCATGGCTGGTGAGGCACTGAATCAGATTTACAAATATTATATTTTGACCTTAATCGAAATATTAGGTTATTTTCAAAAGCTTTTTTAGTCTGATGCTTCGATTCATTTTAAACAGACCGTTCAACAAAAGGATACCCAAAATCTAAATATTGGATTGTTCTTTCTTAGTAAGTAACAAATGTGGTCTTACCTTGACTTGAAGATGAAGTCCATGCTCTCCTTCTGGACAACAATCTCTATTACTTTTTTGTAAAAGTCCTCCTTATCTTCCTGTAGTTTCAAAAGTCTAGTTTGTTGTTACGTCTACCGTCTCTGCGTAGAATTACAGTAGCAACCAGTGGCGGCCGGTCCATAGGGGCGCTAGGGGCGCCGCCCCACCTCTTCCCATATTAAAAAATAAAAATAAAAATAAAAAATATATTTAAAGGGCCCATGTCATGGCCATTTCCACTGATCATAATTACATTGTTGAGGTATACTAAAATAGATTTATACTGTGCAATTTTCCAAACTCACATTGGTTTCGCATACAGCATCTCTGTCAAGCATGTGTATTCAGCAGTATTCACTTTCTCCACTAAACGACTCGTTGGAGCTCTTGCCCCCCCCTCCCTGTGAGCCTAGTGTGCTCCGATTGGTCAGCTCGGCCACTCGTTCTGATTAGTCAACCACCAGAGAGGCTGCGCCCATGTCTAACAGTGCTTTTCCCGGCTGCTCTCAGCGTAACATCAGTCTTATCATGGCGTCGGCACAGCCGTATATTTTATATACATATATATTTTTAACTGTTGTTATAGAAGAGTGTGACGGCCCCAGGGCCTTTGTCTTACGATGGGGTGGAGCTGAAGAGGCTAATCAGCACGATCACGGACACCTCCGGACACTACGGCCCCAGTCTCTCTCCAAAGCGGCTGCAGGAAGACTAACTCTGCGATCCTCTCAACCACCTATCTGCATTTACCACAATAAATGTGCCGTGGTTTTGTAAACTCGTGTATGTCTCCTTGTCTTTGTGGCCTACGAGCCGCTCATAACAAAGAGTAAGTTATTTTTACCCGTTATAAACTACTACTGTTTGATGATAAATCAAATCATGGTTTGCTATATATGAATTCAGGGAAGAAAGGATAGGCCTACTAAGTATTTCCATTAAACTTTATTTTTAGAAATGTACAAAATGAACATAAATATACATATATACACGGTATATCATCCATTCCTCCTCCTTGCATCTTGCCTGCGCACAGTCGGTGCGGTGCCTTTTAGCACGACGCCTCAGTAGTAGTAGAAGTGCCTTTTAGCACGTCATGGATTGTCCGCCAGGATCTGGCTGGACGAAATCAAATGCAAATCACAAAATATTAGAGAAACTTAGTTGTTTTAGATTCGTTAGTAGTAGTTGTGTAATGAACAGCTTGCCTGCTAATATGCTAACCTAGCTTTGTTTACCTTGGTAGCTAACACGATATGAACGTTAGCTTGGAGGAAAGGCAACTATAATGCAGTGTAATAAAACTACTATGAACAAAAGCTAGTGGTTCATATTAGGCTAGCAATAACGTGTTTATAATTGCAATCGTATACGGGTATTCTGCTACCATACAATGTAACTTGCATGAATACATTGTTTTGCGCTAGCATACAGCTAGCCTCGTTAGCTACATGCAGTATATGTACGGTCACAATGTACGGTAAATCACAGTACAGTATACTGTATGAGTATTCCGTGTGTGTGACTGCAGACATTCTCCTGCTATGAGATACATGTATGCAAGGCCATCTGCTGATATTAGAGTTGATATATGGAAACTCTAGCAACTTAGTTAGCACAGTTAGCACTGTGTCAATGGCTTAGCAGTCCAACACAGTTTACACATTTAAACAGTCTTGTTTGATAAATACACAAATAACAATGCAAACTTACAGGTTGTATACCCAGATCTTCCCCTGCTCCAAACGGTCCAAACAAGCTGTGCATATCCGGCCTCAAACTGGGCAATGTTTTGGAAGCTTTCGTCTGTGAAATGCCGGTTCTTCGAACCTCTGGAGGAGGAACACGCCGCTGCTGGTGTGGCCATAGCTCTTCGGGATTGGTCCATTTCGTTCCGGGTACCGCATGACATCAGGCGGTACCCGGAACTAAATGGAAGACTCAAATGGGCAGTGACGTATCTCCAACGAGGCGTTTTGGGGAGGTATTTTCTGTGTTAGAGTTTTACTCGCTACAGGGTGTACTTTGAGGGTTTTGACTCTGCACACCGTTTACATGCATAAAAACCTTCATAACACACAAGGGGACGGGTAATAACCGGAAAAGCATGACATGGGAGCTTTAAAAAGAAATATTTTTTTTTATTTTTATTTTTAATGAACAAGGTAAATATTATATAATTGGTATCAGTAAAATGTATAATCTACAATAAAATCTCGTTTAAAATTGTGTTACGATGTCTAAAGTTACTGATAAGTCACATGTTTCCTGCCTGGCCTTGCCCGTGTACCTTCTCTCGTCTGGGCGCTAAGAGAGGAGCCCTCAACCAGTGCAGCAGCAGCCACTAGCAGCTGACTGTTGCTATCTGTAACGTGTAAACTATGCCGCGAAAACATAATTTCAGCCAATCAGCATCGTCAAATATGATGGTCACAGGGCTCCTACGTGAGCGCCCGGTGCAGTCTGTGAGTTGTTTGGACTCGTATCCAAGGAGACAAAACAGGAAGCTGTCATACACTCTGGAAGCTACAGCTAATGAAAACTCCGTTTTTGACATAAAAATGGAATTATGGATCATCAATCATTTTTCAAAGTGACAGACACATTGGATTAATTTATGGATTAACCTTCAGCTGCGTTTTTCTCGTTTTTGATCAGAATTGTTATTCTGCAAAAGGTGAGCATATCTCCATGTTTTGCTACCTAAAGCTACGTCGTGTGATGTCTGTATTTGCTTCCCCTGTCGCGAGTTCTGATCGCTCAGTGATGATACTTATATTTCTAGAATATGTGGAATCTCAGCTTGTAAACTTGTTTGTGCATATCCGATAAGTATATCGATTGATTTATACCTAGAGTGTGTTAGCATTTTTTCGCTCAGGGCTCATTTAGACGCTTCTTGTGAGACTTGTGTTTTGTTTCGGTAAACATGGTTCATATCATCAGTTAGATGCGTTTCCTCTGAGTAGGACACATGAATAGTTTATTACATTTTAAGAAGCCCTGAGACACAGTTTCGTGAGAAAAAAAACGGGGGAAAAAAGCCCCTTAACAGGTTAAATGGGAATTAAATCAGTGTTCCCAAAGCCCCGGTGTTCTGCAGTTTGTGTGGGCCTACTGTACTGTTGCACAGTTTATGCTGTAGAAACTATGTCCAGGACAAGGTGTTTGGAAGTTTTGGAAGATTCATAGCTAACCACACTGAAGTTATGGAGGTATTGATCAGTCTTCTCATATTTTTAAGCCTCAAATTGTCCTTCTCCCCCCCTCTAACATCACCAGAAGTCATGATTTAAGGGGTCTTTTCTCAAAAAAAATTACCGGGGGAGCATCCCCCCGGACCCCTCTAGTATTGTTTGATCACCATTTCCACAGCCCCACCTAAAATATTTTCCACCAGCCGCCACTGGTAGCAACAAGAACCTGTGGGCTCACGTGCGCCCCCTTCAGTGCGGCAGAGGTTATGGCTGCCTCCCCTGGTGCATTTTCATTGCCGTTGAGACCAGCGAGCCTAAATATCATATATACGTGAAATAAATTATTTAGAGATGGCGAGGATAAATGTAATAAAGGGATCTACATACATTACATTGGTGACCTACAGTGAGATGGTAACAGGCATGCGCTTAGGGCCCGCTTTCCAGCCAGTTTCTGTGGGGTGACGCATTCTGAGGTGAGGCAGATCTCATCTGTGCCTCACCTCAGCCCACAGTAAATGGCTTGAGCGCGCTCACAAAATAAGTGCCCGCGCTACATTAGTGCCCGCGCTCCAGCAAGTTACTGTGGGCTTACGAGAGGCAGTGCTCGTGCCTGCCTCACTTGTCATCGCTCCCGTAGCGGAGCTCGGCAAATTTGCTGATTTTGACTATAAAAAGCGATTAGAATCATACATAAATCACACTTACAACACAGATCAGTGGAGACATTTTATTATTATTACTATTTCGTTTTTCTTTAGTTGTTTTTCCGTTACATTGGAGTATGACAGGTGAGGCTCTGCCTCCCCTGCCTCCACTGACTGCACGTCGCTGGTATGTATGCAGGGGCGGACTGGCCATCGGGACGTTCGGGACGAATCCCGATGGGCCGGTACTGAAGTGGGCCGGTCGGACGATGTGGGCTGCTCGGATAAGTCACTAGCACCCCCCCCCCCCGTCGACAATTTCCTCGCGGTATTGACTTGCGGCACCGAGGTGGGCCGCTCGGATAACTCACTAGCACCCCCCCCCCCTCCGTCGACAATTTCCTTGCGGTATTGACTTGCGGCACCGAGGTGGGCCACTCGGATAACTCACTGGCCCCCCCCCCCCCGTTGATCATTTACCGAGGTGGGCCGGCGGTACCGAAGTGGGCCGGTCGAGAGTCCCGGGCTGATTTGTAGTCCCAGTCCGCCCCTGTATGTATGTATTGAATGTGCGTGTGTATACAGGGGCGCCGTTTACCGACAGGCAAGGCAGGCAAGGCAGGCAAGTGCTTGGACCAGAAGGGGTCCCCCAAAGAAGGTAGATTAAGAAGGTCCACAGCAACGACAACATGAAACACCCTTTAATTTACTGCAATGACATGTCGGGCCCCATGCATAGAGCGCCAAGAAACTGCTTCTTAATTTCAGTTTTGTTTCTCCGGTCGGGGGGGGGGGGACTTTACTGGCATTGATCTGGACCAGTGACCTTGTATAAAGTTCACAACTGGACCTTTAATAAAAAAGTTTGAGTACCCCTGCTATATATAGCTCTGACCGTTCCACTTCCTGCCTGCCCGACCTTACGTTACGGCTGCGCCGCGTCAAAAATAGAATTCATCCTAATTTTAGAGGAGCCCTGCGCCGAGGCGCTTCTGGGACGCTTCTGAGCCGTAACGCGCCCGTGTGGTGGAATAGCACCCATTGACTAGAGTGGCCGCGATCGCCGCGATCGCCGTGAGCACCGCGGCGCAGCCGTAACGCGCCCGTAACGCGCCCGTAACGCGCCCGTAACGCGCCCGTAATGCGCCCGTAATGCGCCCGTAACACGCCACAGACGGACCCGGTGGAATCTAGGGGTCAGGGCTTAACAGATTAAATAAAGCTTTATTAGTTTGTCCGCCTCGGGACCCTGACCAAGCGTCGCTCCTGGACGTTTATGGAGTGAGAGTGTGTTGACGGCTCGCCACTGTAAATATGTGTACTGAAACAAATACCAATAACTGTATTGCATTGTTTTCTTATGCGCAATTACTTCATACTGTCTTTTTCGTCCTGCATTTATTGTGCCCCCCTCAGAAAATAACTGGCCCCAGCCTGGCCCCCCCAGTCAAATTGGTCTAGAACCGCCACTGCCACTCCCCCTCCACACTTGTTGGTTTGGAACAGCACTTAATGTGGCGGACCCTCCTCACGAACGCGCAAACGGAGGGGTAGGGTGTAGGGCATGGTTTGGGATTGGGCCAAATGGTCATTGGAGCGAGGGGCGGGGCGAAACTCACGGAAGTGATTTCAAAACAAAAGCACTCGTTTGCTTTGAACGGTGATAATATTATAAACAAGGGGAAACAAGGTGAATTTAGCGATCACAACGAAAACGGCCCAGACACATATTGAGCCCAGAAAATGAATGTTATTAAGGGCTGTAAATATAATAAGCCTCTGTCTAAAATGGACAACATTGTTAGGAGATTTAAACTATGCAGCGATTCTGCTCTGTGGTCACTCAGCCGTCTCTCCACTTTGTTTTTTCAAATCAGCTGCTCTTCATTTTTTGTCCTGCTATATTTGATGATCGATACAAATATGTGTTACCATAAGTTCTTAATAAAACTGATACTGTTGGACTCGGTACTAGTTTGACTGCTACCAGAAATAAAATGAAGTACTTTTACTGTGTACTTTGTGAGTAATCCTCTGCCAGAGTCCCCTCCATAGTACATAATGCATGTTTTCTGCTATCTTTGATGAGTGATACAAAGACAATGTTACCATTAGTTCTTAATGATATTGATACTGCTGGACTCAGTAGTCTTACACCTACTACCACAATACAATGAAGTACTTCTAGTGTGTTGTCTTAAAAAAAATCCTCTGTCAATGTCCCCTCCTGAGAACAAAATCAAGCCACTTCTTCTAAGTTTGATGAGGGGAAAATGATTTTTGCCATTAGTTCTTCGTGAGATTGATCCTGTTGGACTCAGTACTACTGAAACTACTCCCACAAGTACTATTAAGTACTTTTACTGTGTACTTTTTGAGTAATCCTCTGTCAATGTCCCCTCCTGAGTACAAGAATGCATGTTTCTCTGCTATTTTGAATCAGCGTTAAAACACGTTCCTTCCTGAGACTGATATTATTGGACAGAGTATTTTAAGAGGATATGGTAGACATGATATCAGCAATACTTCCAGTCAGTAGTCCGGCAGCAGCATTTTTACACCTTGGAAAGTCTTTAGAGACTGGCCTTCAGCAAAGTGACAAACCCTTGTGACTCTTGTTGGCCTCTTATGACAATGCTGTCTTTTAAATAGGACTATTTCTCTGCTCCTAGTTCGTTCCTCTCAGATTCTTCCATCAGTCCCAGTCATTGCATGTCAGTCAATAGAGCTTTGAAAAATGTGTCCAATTCAACTAAATGTTTTTTTGTGAGTGAAGGCCAGAGCTAAATTATAGATGGTTTGATTGTGTAATTACAAGGTGAGAGAAAATAAATCCACATCCTCCTATGAAACGTATTTTATTTCCTTTTCCATGTTATACTTATACTTACTTGCATTAGAACATTTGCATGTTGAACTGCTGGATATCTTCCCCAGCCTCAAGGAAATGCAATAAAATAAATGGATTCATAATTTAAAAAAATGATAAAATGTATAAATAATGTCGTGTGCAAACATTTAACATTTTAAATATAAAATGAAAAAAAAGGTTTACTTTTTAAATGATTTCTCACAAAAATCAATAGTAAATTGTTAAAAAGGGTTTAGTCAATACACGTTTTTCTGCCTAAAATAGTTGAAATTGAACGTAAACTATATCAAACACCACATGCATGGCAATTAACCCATTTTTGCCCGCTATTTAAATTGACTTTGGTTGAAGTTAACAATATTGATATGATATAGATATATAGATATAGATAGATAGATTTTTAAATAAAATACTGCAAATGAAGAATATTTGTAATGTTTTACACAGATAGGGCCTTAACTTGAATTTGAAAACATGTGGCAACTTTATTAATACAGCAGATGAAAAGATTTGTGGAAGGATCAATTCTTCATGGGCTTCAATGGCTCTCTAGATAAAGGGCGTTTTATGGTTGCTTGTATTTTCCTCAGATAGTGGTTTGTTTAAATAACTAGTGACATTTGAATAAATATTGAAAAAAAGCGCTCCAAAAAGGCATATATATATATATATATATATATATATATATATATATATATATATATATATGTAACCTGGCCGGCTTAACCAGTGTGTATTTCTTCAAGCACCACAAGATTCAGAGTTTATAAAGTACAATTCTGGGCCATTGATTGTGTTATTTCTCCAAACACATACAGTAAAAATGCCTGTTTTTGAAATTAATAATAAAAATAATAAAATGCAATAACGTGCTTTAACCAGTAGGTGTCCCTTTCTATCAGCTGTGCACCGTTATGGCGTAAATACAGCCTATCTACCAATTGGATCAAATATAAAAGTCAGCCGAATTAGTGTTGATAATGCAAGGAGACGTATTGTGTGAAAAGAAATGTAAGATGTTGTTTAATTGCTGATATATTTATGATCCACGTCACGTTTTCAGTTTTGGCGGCAGTTCTTCCTGTTTGTCTAGAAGTCTTCTCATCAGGGCTCTATAAATAGAGAACTACGGCAGATATGTAATATTTTATGCAGCCGAAACGTGTATTACAATGCCGTTATGTGATGACTTTCAAAGAGAAAAGCAAGCACACTCGGAATAAAGTATTATTTTATTTTTTTAAATGTTTTCGGATTTCACATCGCATAAACACCATATCCCAACGTGCATTGCGGCTAAACCATCCAATCACGAGCTGAGGATCTTGCCTAGTCTGTTTCCGGTATTGTTTATGACGATGTGATGTGAGATGTGAGACTGGGTTGGAGAATTGCACAGGGGAAAATAACGTATCTATGCCACAATTTTAGATGCGGATTTTGTTAAACTAATACGTTTGCGCTGTGGACCAACACTATAAATTGACGGGGAAGGGGGTAGCAATAAAGATAACACCATTAAACAGTTACACAACATAACAGAAATAATATAACATCCGAGAGAATGTTTAAACAACATGCTTGTTAGCATTAGTAACACTTAAAATACATTGAATGTACACAATTTCCTGAGGCATTTTACGTTACTGCTACGTTCGAGTTGTGCGCTAACAGCAATATAAATAAATGAGGGCAAAGACGTTCTAATATTACAATTTGAGAGCATACACCGATAGCAGCGTCCCTAGCAACCACCTTGGTAACAATGAAAACGTTGTATGTACACAATTTCCTGAAGTAATCTTCGTAATAACTAGCAAACTAAAGATCATGTACATCCACTGCACACATAATCTGAAATAACAACTCATATTTCTCGCATCAAATGACATCAAAACGCATTTTAATGGCCAAACTAACCTTAAAATAGGCATTTTCCACCGAGAATAAAACGATCCTACAATTTCAGAGGCGTTTTTGTAGAAATACTACGTCCCAAGTTGTGGACCAACGTAGTTATTACACGTTTAGATGTGAGACTGGGTTGGTCTTTAGCTACTAGCTTGGTGTTAGCATGTTGCCTCTGCAGGTGCTTGGAGAGGTTTGATGTTGTTGTGTTTGCAGCAGTGCACCTTACCGTCACATTTAAAATAATGCGCATACCTCCACCTCTCGAAAGTTATAGCTGTTGATGTCTCTGTCTCAGTCTTCAAGTTAGACCTATCACATTTACCAGCTGTTGATGTCAGTAATTGTGCATATTGGTCCATTTCAGAATAATATATATGATATGTTTTATAATGATTGATCATTAAAGGTAGGGTAGGTAAGTTTGAGAAACCGGCTCGAGATACACTTTTTGTTATATTCCATGGAATGCTCTTAACATCCCGATAGCAATGAATATCTTAAGTGCTTTGACAAAAAATCCATAACAAAATTTCATCTGTGGAAGCCGTAGGCCATCCAGTTATTTTAGCCGGCCCGGCTAAAATAACTGGATGTCAGCCTTCCATCTGTGCACAAACTTATCTCGTGCCCTCATTGGTCATGTGCACGTTCGTGTGTGTTGGAGGAGGGGCTCTGTAAGGAAGTGGCAGATTTTCTCCGGATGTGTATTTTCAAATTCTAGCGATCTAACTTACCTACCCCACCTTTAAAATGTTCTCAAAGCTGGTAAAGGTGCAGCTAGTTTGAATGACTGTGTATACTGCAGGGTAGCTTGTGAATTTACTCCAGGTGGAACTCAAGTCTGATTTAACACTTGATTATATTTCACATCATTCATCCACATCTGTGAAGTAACTAAAGTTGTAGTGGAGTATAGGTACACAGTAGCGGAACATTGAAATAAAGTACAGGTCCCTCAAAATTGTACTTAAGTACAGTACTTGATTAAATGTACATGTAGCTTGTTCCAGTTCCTCGCTTTCCTTGACTTCCACTGCCGTGCAATTCATGTTAAAATACCTGCTGGAATTACGAAGGCAGTTTGGGTGAAACTTGGTAAAATGATTCATTTTCATCCAAATGTTTTGACACGTTAAGGTTTGCAGATTATTCTCAACCATTCACGTATTTTTTGACAGCACACATTTAAACCAAAATGTATCATTATGATGGATTTGATTGAAATGCTTGCATTATAAAGTGTGTGTGTGTTTATATATTTGTCTCCAGGGTTACTAGTTCATCTCTCAGGATGGAGAACATGAGAGATTTGGATGATGAGGAGGAGGAGAAATCTTCAGTGTCCAGAAAACCTCCAGATTTGAGTAATACACTTGGAGCATCTGCCACAAGGTAAGAGTCTGTTTCTGCTGTGAACTGACCTGAAGAGGAGTCTGGTTTGATCTGAGTAGCAGATCACAGTACAGAAACTCAGTAAAGCTTCACTGTGGAGTTCAGTCATGAAACAAAGTCAATGAGAGGAAAGAAACCCAGAAGAGGAAAGTAAAGAGGTAACTGAGCTCTGGCTGTGCTCATCAGCAACAGTTAATCATCTACTATTGTGAAATCATTCTCACACTCGACATGAAGGACTTTGTGTTTGGTTTAGTAAATGAACTTGGAACATGTAAAACTTTTCCCTCTCACAAAGAATTGTAACAACAGAAACCCTCAAAACAAGCAAGTCCAAAAACCATTACTAAGGTAAACTCTGCTGAAATGAAAAGCTGCCCTTTACAAGAACTAGTGATGTGTGTAAAACATTCTGTTGTTTCCACAGACAGAGAGCAGAGTCTCCAGTCCCCAGCTGTCTGTCTCTGAAGAGTGACTGGTCTATGAGTGAACCTTTCTACTTCAGTAATGAACCTGGACCCCCAGACACAAAGTAAGAGTTTGTTTCTGCTGTGAACTGACCTGAAGAGGATTCAGTTTTTATGCCATGTGATAATCTAAACTGTTCTCTAAATAATGACATGAGCATGGAGGCTTACAGAACAGAAACACAGTTTGGTCAATTACAGTAAATTCAAACATGTAAGACTTTTCACCGTTACAAATGAATTGTAATGACAGAAACCCTCAAGCATGACTCAAAACCTGAAAGTTGGGAGGAAGTCCAAAAACCATTAATCGGGTAAACGGGCTGAAATCAAACGCTGCTTTTTACAAGAACTAGTGATGTGTGTAAAACATTTGTTGTTTCCACAGACAGAGAGCAGAGTCTCCAGTCCCCAGCTGTCTGTCTCTGAAGAGTGACTGGTCTATGGGAATACCTCTGAACTTCAGTAATGAACCTGGACCCCCAGACACAAAGTAAGAGTCTGTTTCTGCTGTGAACTGACCTGACAAACATATAGATATAGATATAGATACTGTATTTATCTATATATATATGCCATCTGATCATTTTAAACTCTTCTTTAATAATTACATGAGTGCAGTATCCCACAGTATAGAAACTCATTAGAGCTCAGTATAGAAACTCAGTAGAGCTCAGTATAGAAACTCAGTAGAGCTCAGTATAGAAACTCAGTAGAGCTCAGTATAGAAACTCAGTAGAGCTCAGTATAGAAACTCAGTAGAGCACAGTATAGAAACTCAGTAGAGCTCAGTATAGAAACTCAGTAGAGCTCAGTATAGAAACTCAGTAGAGCTCAGTATAGAAACTCAGTAGAGCTCAGTATAGAAACTCAGTAGAGCTCAGTATAGAAAGTCAGTAGAGCTCAGTATAGAAACTCAGTAGAGCTCAGTATAGAAACTCAGTAGAGCTCAGTATAGAAACTCAGTAGAGCTCAGTATAGAAACTCAGTAGAGCTCAGTATAGAAACTCAGTAGAGCTCAGTATAGAAACTCAGAAGAACTCAGTATAGAAACTCAGTAGAGCTCAGTATAGAAACGCAGACGTACTTGAATCAGATAAGGGAAATATCGGCACCTAGAGCTCTACAGTACTTCATATTGAATTGAAGTTATACATTTATGTGTATCAACCATTGATTGTTAGTTTGACTTTGAATGGAGCAGCCACAATGTTAGCTAAGTCTAACTCCACTCAATCTAATGTCCATTCAGGAACTAGCATTTTGAAAGTGATTTGCTTTCCATGTTGTGGACAGACCTGACAAAGTGTTCACTGCTTTTACAAATTGGAATCATCATGTAGTTATTACATAAACAAGTTTAATTTAGCCGTAGTAAAACTTGTGAGGTACAGTGAACATGCTGTAGGCGAGGATGTTACAGACAGAAGGGCGTTTTGTTTCATAATTATATGAATCACTAAATATCTACCACTTGGGAACAGTTACCAGGATGAAATATCATCTACAGATAAAGAACTTTAACAAAACAAGAATTTGCCAACTTTGGGTTGTACCATTGGTGAAAATCAGTCACCGTAAAGTGCTATAAAGGATGTGTTCATCTCCACAGAGGGAAGAGGAAGAGTGGTGTTCCTGTGGAGGAGCAGCTGTCCAGCTGTGCTCTGTGTCAGGACGTCCTGAAGGATCCAGTCTCTACCAGCTGTGGACACTGGTTCTGCAGACAGTGCATCACCTCATACTGGGAGCAGAGACCTCCATCAGGAGACCCCTGCTGTCCCCAGTGTGGAAAGAGATCCAGAACCAGAGCTGGACTGCAGACAGCCAGTCAGACCAGAACAGTAACAAGTAAGTCTGAACATCTGTCCAGGGTTTCCCACAGATAGACTTTACTTGGGCTGGCCGCCCAGGTATATTAACGTCCGCCCAGGTATATTAACGTCCGCCCAGGTATATTAACGTCCGCCCAGGTATATTAACGCCCGCCCAGGTATATTAACGTCCGCCCAGGTATATTAACGTCCGCCCAGGTATATTAACGTCCGCCCAGGTATATTAACGTCCGGCCAGGTATATTAACGTCCGCCCAGGTATATTAACGTCCGCCCAGGTATATTAACGTCCGGCCAGGTATATTAACGTCCGCCCAGGTATATTAACATCCGCCCAGGTATATTAACGTCCGCCCAGGTATATTAACGTCCGGCCAGGTATATTAACGTCCGCCCAGATATATTAACGCCCGCCCAGGTATATTACTACCCTCCTGGCTGGTCTACCTGCATGTGCCGTCCGACCTCTGCAGCTCATCCAGAATGCAGCGGCTCGTCTGGTCTTCAACCTTCCTAAATTTTCCCACACCACACCGCTCCTCCGCTCCCTTCACTGGCTTCCAGTAACTGCTAGAATCCACTTCAAGACACTGGTGCTAGCGTACCATGCTGTGAATGGATCTGGCCCTTCCTACATCCAGGACATGGTTAAACCATACACCCCAGCACGTGCACTCCGCTCTGCATCAGCCAAACGGCTCGCTGCACCCGCACTGCGAGGGGGACCCAAGTTCCCATCAGCAAAAACACGTGGGTTTTGCTATCCTGGCTCCAAAATGGTGGAATGAGCTCCCCATTGACATCAGGACAGCAGAAAGCTTACACATCTTCCAGGGCAGACTGAAGACTCATCTCTTTCGACTCCACTTCGAGCGATACATTTAAAAACAAAAAAACAAACAAAATAAAAAGCACTTATATACTAACAAAGCACTTATATACTAACAAAGGACTTATATACTAACAAAGCACTTATATACTAACAAAGCACTTAGATACTAACAAAGTACTTATATACTAAAAAAGCACTTATATACTAACAAAGCAATTAGATACTAACAAAGGACTTAGATACTAACAAAGCACTTAGATACTAACAAAGCACTTATATACTAACAAAGCACTTAGATACTAACAAAGCACTTACATACTAACAAAGCACTTACATACTAACAAAGCACTTACATACTAACAAAGCACTTACATACTAACAAAGGACTTATTATTTTTAAAGTAAAGTAAAGTAACTTGTTACTTTTATAATTTAGTAACTAATAAAGTAACTAGTTACTTTTTTGAGAGCAGTAACTATAACTATTACTAGTTACTTTTTAAAAGTAACTTGCCCAACACTGATGAAACCTGATGTACTTATATGATTCTTCAAGTTTGTATCGTCTTGGTCGAATGCACTTATTGTAAGTTGCTTTGGATAAAAGCGTCGGCTAAATGTAATGTAATGTAATAATAACGGCCGCCCAAGTATATTTCACGACCTATTTAGGTTGTTTTTTTTGTATCCGTCCGCGAGCACTACGCCATCTGTGATCGATGAACTAGTGGACAATGATCCCTCGCTCTACGCCTCCTGTACCTGTTCGCTCTGCCATCGCGTGAAGGGTCTGCTAATAAGCGACCAGCAGAAAGGGAGACCTTACGAGAAAAAGAGAAGTCAAATGTTGTTGCACATCACTCATGCGCAACTGCGCCGCAATTATGCGCTCTGCAGTAACCCCACTCTCCGGCAAACTAACAGTTCAAGAGCATGCTCCATTAACACCCCCCCCCCCCTGCCCGTCGTGCCCGGCTACCACCACAAGTATAATTCTGTGGGAAACACTGCTGTCTCCTGGTGTCTTCAGGCCTGAAAACAGGATTCTTCCTGTTGTGTTGTACATAATATAAGTTCATTTAAAACGTTTTTTTTATTCTCACGTTTCCTTCTCTTTCAGCAGAACGTGGTCTGCAGGAGGTTTTAGATGAACATAGGCTCAGTCTGAGGAGGAGATGTGAACGTGTGACTGAAGGAACTGGTGAAAGTGAAACCCTCCTCAACAGGATCTTCACTGAGCTCTACATCACACAAGGCCTGAGTGAAGAGGTTAATACCCAACATGAGGTGAGGCAGCTGGAGACAGCTTCCAAGAAAAATGCCCTCCATTACTCTCCAATCAAGTGCCAGGACATCTTTAAAGCCTCACCTGACCAACAGACTCTCATCAGAGCGGTCCTGACCAACGGAGTCGCTGGAGTTGGAAAAACCTTCTCAGTGCAGAAGTTCACTCTGGACTGGGCCGAGGGTTTGGGAAACCAAGATGTCAGTCTGGTGATCCCGCTCTCCTTCAGGGAGCTGAACCTGATCAAAGGTGAGCAGTACAGTCTTCTCAGGCTGCTCCATGTTTTCCATCCGACCTTACAGAAGGTCACAGCAGAGCAGCTGGCTGTCTGTAAAGTGCTGTTCATCTTTGACGGCCTGGATGAAAGCAGACTTTCTCTGGACTTCAGAAACAATGAGGTTGTGTCTGATGTCTCACAGCAGTCCTCAGTCAACGTGCTGCTGACAAACCTCATCAGGGGGAAGCTGCTTCCCTCGGCTCTCGTCTGGATAACTTCCAGACCTGCAGCGGCCAATCAGATCCCTCGTGAGTGTGTGGACAGGGTAACAGAAGTACGAGGCTTCACTGAAGCCCAGAAGGAGGAGTACTTCAGGAGGAGATCGAGTGATGAAGACCTGTCCAGCAGAATCATCTCTCACATCAAGAGCTCCAGGAGCCTCCACATCATGTGTCTGATCCCAGTCTTCTGCTGGATCACTGCTGCAGTTCTGGACCACATGTGGACTACAGACCAGAGAGGAGAGCTGCCCAAGACCCTCACTGACATGTACTCACACTTCCTGCTGGTCCAGACCAAGAGGAAGAAGCAGAAGTATGAAGAGGGACATGAGACGAGTCCACAGCAGCTGACGGAGGCTGACAGGGAGCTTCTTCTGAAGCTGGGGAGGCTGGCGTTTGAACATCTGGAGAAAGGAGACATCATGTTCTACCAAGAAGACCTGCAGCGCTGTGGTCTTGGTGTTACCGAGGCCTTGGTGCACTCAGGAGTTTCCACACAGATCTTCAAAAGAGAGAGTGTGATCTTTGAGAAAACAGTCTACTGCTTTGTTCATCTGAGCATTCAGGAGTTTCTGGCTGCAGTCTACATGTTGCACTGTTACTCCAACAGAGACACAGAGGTACTGAAGGACTTCCTGCAGAGAGACTTGGACGATGACAACAGTGATAGCAGTGATCAGGAGTACCCATCCCTGGATGTCTTCCTAAAGAGTGCCATGATGAAATCCCTCAAAAGCAGAAATGGCCACCTGGACCTGTTTGTCCGCTTTCTCCACGGCCTCTCTCTGGAGTCCAACCAGAGACTCTTAGGAGGCCTGCTGGGTCGCACAGACAACAGACCAGAAATCATCCAGAGAGCCATCAGCAACCTGAAGAAGATGAGAAGTGATAAAGTCTCTTCTCACAGGAGCATCAACATCTTCCACTGTCTGACAGAGATGAAGGACCACTCAGTACATCAGGAGATCACAGAGTTCCTGAAGTCAGAGAACAGATCAGAGAAGAGACTCTCTGTGAGCCGCTGCTCTGCTCTGGCCTACAGGCTGGAGATGTCAGAGGAGGTTCTGGATGAGTTGGACCTGGAGAAGTCCAAAACATCAGAGGAGGGACGACGGAGACTGATTCCAGCTTTGAGGAACTGCAGGGAGGCTGTGTGAGTCCAGATGTGATTAGCTTTATAGATTAGTGTAGATAAGGATTTTAGTTTTTAAAATAAACACTATACAACTTTTTGCTGTTTCGAAGGATGTTTTAAAATTGAACTAATACAATTATTCTAAAATTGTACAGTTTTTTCTTCTCTTCATTTTCCTTGTCAAAATAATATGAAGGATGTTTTATCACAGCAACATGTGATCAGAACATACAGGATAACTTTACATATGTCATTGAATGCAGTAAAGTTATTATGAAATGATTGCAGTTTCTTTATCGTTAAATTAGACACAGAGCAATATGTGATTCATGTTGACTCTAGTCTTCTCTAGTCTAGAAAGTAGCTAGCAGAGAGGTGACAGACATGGGATCAGATCACACTCTACCAAATATTAAATAGACTAACATCCAGTGGTAATCAGATCATGATATTCAAAATGTTTTTCCTCAAATGCATGAAGTAACTATGTTGTTTCCCCTTGTTGTTATATAAACAAATTCTGTAATATGTGTTCTAACAGAATTCCTGACAGTGGATTCTTAGACTGGGAAGTCGTGGCCTCAGCTCTGAAGTCCGACCCCTCCGATCTGAGAGAGCTGGAGGTGAAAGTAGATCTGCAGGATTCAGAGGTGGAGCAGCTGAGTTCTGGACTAAAGAGTCCAAACTGTAGACTGAAGACTCTGAGGTCAGATCACTGGCTGTAGTTCATGTGGTTTTGTACTGTATTTATAATTGATATATTTATAATTCCATCATTTGCCTGAGTACAAAGATATTTGAATAAGTTCACATTTCTTTCTAAATTGCTGAATATTTGACAAGAATAACAGAAAGCAGAGAAAGTAAATGTGTGAGGGGACAGTGTGTGAGCTTCCACAGACTCTCACTGTGCTCCATGAGTCAGTGAAGATGCTGTCAGTACTGATGAGCTGTGAGGGAGATGAAGGAGGTTCTTCTGATGCATTATCAATGCATTTATAGTTATCTACTATTACATTTCTAAAAGTATCTTCATCATTTTTGACATTGGCATCTGAACCCTCTCCAGGTCTGAAAAGATGATGAGACTTTGAACTATCTCAAGCAGGACCATTGTTCTCTGAACTTACATCATGTGTTCTTTATTCAGACTCTGGTGCTGCTTCTTTGTAAACTCTGTGATCTTGAGTTGAATCAGTTTCTGTGGGTTTTGATTTGTCTGGCTGCACATCACGAGTTAGTGTAGAAGGAGCAGAGTTTATGATGTGAAGTCACCACTTTTTATTGAAGGTGAAGAACGTTGTCTTTCATATTAATGAGAGCTCTTTTCACTTTTTGGATCTTACTGTTTTTAACCTGTCGGGAGTGTCCACTTTATAAACGTCTACATTCTCTACTTCTCCAGCTATAATCAGATTATTAAACCTTTCATTATTTCAATCAGGAACATTGTTTTCTAAACTTACATCATGTGTTCTTTATTCAGTCTGGAGGGCTGCTGGTTGTCAGAGATCAGCTGTTCTGCTCTGATCTCAGCTCTGAAGTCCAACATCCATCTGAGAGATCTGGACCTGAGTAAGAACGTTCTGAAGGATTCAGGAGTGGAGCTGCTGAGAGATCTTCTGGAGAGACCAGACTGCAGACTGGAGACTCTCAGGTCATTTCTCCATCTCTATCTTCTGTGCTGAGATGAATATGTGAGAGTTGTGTTGACTCTGAGCTGCAGACATCAGGCTGATATGATCCTGATCCTCACTGAGCATCTTAATGCTAAAGTCTACTTTCTTCTTCTGTGGTTTAGCTCATTGACTGTAGCAGAGCTATGCTAAAGAAAAATCATACTCTGCATAATTCACTGTGAACCTTTAAAAACCTGGAATTCATCTTTTATTCTCCGTCATGTTTTTTAAATAAATGACATTATAAACACATGAATACAATAATTAAATATTTCTATTAAAACTATCAAACACTAACAAATATGTTCAGTTGTTGCTGTTTCTAACATGTTTCTGAAGCTGCATGATGCTCAAACTGACTGAATAGTTTAAACTGAAGATGCTGTGATCTATGTCTCCACTATTCCTAAAATAAATATTCTCTATTTATTTTGATCACATTTCTTCTAAATTCATCCTGACTTCTTTGTAAACTCTGTGATCTTGAGTTGAATCAGTTTCTGTGGGTTTTGATTTGTCTGGCTGCACATCACGAGTTAGTGTAGAAGGAGCAGAGTTTATGATGTGAAGTCACCACTTTTTATTGAAGGTGAAGAACGTTGTCTTTCATATTAATGAGAGCTCTTTTCACTTTTTGGATCTTACTGTTTTTAACCTGTTGGGAGTGTCCACTTTCTAAACGTCTACATTCTCTACTTCTCCAGCTATAATCAGATTATTAAACCTTTCATTATTTCAATCAGGAACATTGTTTTCTAAACTTACATCATGTGTTCTTTATTCAGACTGGATAACTGCAGCTTGTCAGAGATCAGCTGTTCTGCTCTGATCTCAGCTCTGAAGTCCAACATCCATCTGAGAGATCTGGACCTGAGTCGCAACGCTCTGAAGGCTTCAGGAGTGGAGCTGCTGAGAGATCTTCTGGAGAGTCCAGACTGCAGACTGGAGACTCTCAGGTCAGTAAGGGGTCGACTCAGTCTCTGCTGGTTCAGCAGGATTGTATTGAACACAGGGAGGTGGATGTGTTCCTCTCACTGGGGAATCTCTCCAGTTCCACCTTCCAGGCGTAGCCTAGCTTAGCACAACACATCAGTGATGTTACCATTTATCTGCAGTTTCTCCTTTTGTTCATCTCATGTTTCTTTTCTTGCGTTCTCCCAAGAACAATATAATGCAAGCTGACAATGCAAAGCCACATTTCAGTCAGGAGCAACTTGTTAACAGACAAATCCTACTCTGCATAATTCACTCTGATCCTTTAAACACCTCGAATTCATCTTATATTCTCCATCCGGTTTCTTTTATAAATGATATAATAAACATATTAATTCAGTTAATACACATTTATATCAAAGTTATTAAACACTAACCAATCATTTCAGGTTTTGCTTTTTCTTAAAAAAATGTCTGAAGCTGCATGATGCTCAAACTGACTGAATAGTTTAAACTGTAGATGCTGTGATCTATGTCTCCACTATTCCTAAAATAAATATTCTCTATTTATTTTGATCACATTTCTTCTAAATTCATCCTGACTTCTTTGTAAACTCTGTGATCTTGAGTTGAATCAGTTTCTGTGGGTTTTGATTTGTCTGGCTGCACATCACGAGTTAGTGTAGAAGGAGCAGAGTTTATGATGTGAAGTCACCACTTTTTATTGAAGGTGAAGAACGTTGTCTTTCATATTAATGAGAGCTCTTTTCACTTTTTGGATCTTACTGTTTTTAACCTGTCGGGAATGTCCACTTTCTAAACGTCTACATTCTCTACTTGTCCAGCTATAATCAGATTATTAAACCTTTCATTATTTCAATCAGGAACATTGTTTTCTAAACTTACATCATGTGTTCTTTATTCAGTCTGAGGTGGTGCAGCTTGTCAGAGATCAGCTGTTCTGCTCTGATCTCAGCTCTGAAGTCCAACATCCATCTGAGAGATCTGGACCTGAGTGGCAACGCTCTTCAGGATTCAGGAGTGGAGCTGAGAGATCTTCTGGAGAGGCCAGACTGCAGACTGGAGACTCTCAGGTCTGTAAGGGGTCGACTCAGTCTCTGCTGGTTCAGCAGGATTGTATTGAACACAGGGAGGTTGATGTGTTCCTCTCACTGGGGAATCTCTCCAGTTCCACCTTCCAGGCGTAGCCTAGCTTAGCACAACACATCAGTGATGTTACCATTTATCTGCACTTTCTCCTTTTGTTCATCTCATGTTTCTTTTCTTGCGTTCTCCCAAGAACAATATAATGCAAGCTGACAATGCAAAGCCACATTTCAGTCAGGAGCAACTTGTTAACAGACACATTTTACAGTTAAAAAGTGAGTCTGTTTGTTTTTTCTATGAAGTTGTTTTGTTCCTGGACTAATGCCTAGTTAACTCTGTAATGCAGCTGAGAGCTGTGGCAGGCAGTCGTAGTGTTTGCAGAGAGGATATGATGGGATGTGAATCATTGGATCAGGACTCTGAAGCTGACTCAAAGAACAAACACTTATTTTAAGTTGATCTCAAACTGTTGGATTGTGTTCATCCCTACAGGATCACAGGAGAGACGATCAGAGCCAAGATCCAGAAGAAATGTGAGTATTGAACTCATGTTCTCCAAATATATCCAAACTATCGTACATGCAATCAAATCATAGGTAATATATGTATGTATCACTTGATGAAATCTGTGCCTCCCGTTCATGTCTAACATAATAAATGTTTAACTATTAAATAATATAAAGCTCCAAGAGTGTCTTTAAACAGGCGGTTCTAACGAGTGGCTAAATTCATAATAACGTCGTCACGCTGATCACGGAGAAACTCATCTCCTCATTGGCTGTGATGTTAAGTCATGTGACTGTGATGGAGTTCCTTTATAGCCTGATGCTAGCTTTTCACTTGTGTGAAAGAACAGGTATTGGATGTACACTACTCAAAAAGAATGTATAAACACCATAGGGTAATCGCTTTTTGACATTTGAATAAGGAAATGTTACAAATGATATATTTTAAATAAATAAACCCACCGCTGGGAAAGCTGAGGAATATAAATATCTCTGTGAACATCACATTGAACTTGTGTCTAACTTATTAGTCATGTTTTAAGAGATCTCTGTTCAAAGTGATTGTTGGTTATATAACTAGAGTATTTCCCTGTTTATCCTCCAGCTCCATGAGGGGATATTGTTAACCATCAGGCAGCGCATTCAGACCCGTCATCCTGCATCTGGTTCGTTTCCTGACATTTCTGTCCCTCAAGTCTTTGGAAACAGTCAGAAGAGCGTCTACGGAGAACACGAAGAACAGTTTTAAATGATGACATTTTGCGTTAATCACCCCGACTGCATTAATCACACGTGACTATTTTTCACTCATGTTCCCGGTAATACCTTACACTCAGTAAAAGCTCTAACATGTTTTCTTCATAAACCTAGTCTAACTGCAGTTCAATCAGGAGAGACTTCATTTTGTTTAAAGAACATTTATTGACACATGCCATATAATAAATGTTAAGTCTTTGGCGATTAGACCCCGATCCTGAAATGGTATATCTAAAGGGGGAAATGCAGCCGTGAGCATATAGGGAACCCCCCGGGGGCTAGACACTGGTGATGATGATGAAGATCTGGATTTGATGAGGAGATGGGATGAAGAGGAGGTGTGATGATGTCTTTGGATTAGCTCTCCTGGCACTGGATGTGATGAAAGGAGGTGGATGGGGAGGAGGCGGATGGGGAGGAGGATGAGGAGGAGGTGGATGGGGAGGAGGTGGATGGGGAGGAGGTGGATGGGGAGGAGGTGGATGGGGAGGAGGTGGAGGAGGAGGTGGATGGGGAGGAGGTGGATGGGGAGGAGGTGGATGAGGAGGTGGATGGGGAGGAGGCGGATGGGGAGGAGGCGGGCGGGGAGGAGGCGGATGGGGGGGGAGGTGGATGAAGAGGAGGCGGGCGGCAGCATGAACACCGGAAATCACAGCTGACTGCAGGAGAGAGGAGAACCATTTTAAAGTTTGGCTGCAGCACGCTGATTGGCTGCTGGAGAATGAGGTGAAATGTAATAGGTTAAAGAGAACGCCCGTGATGAGCTGATTATAAGCAGCTGCAGAGTGAATGTATATATACCCAGTCTTCCTGGAGGAACTTGCGCTGAGCTTCATTGAGTAACATTTCCATGGAGTAGAAAGATATTCAACACCAAGAAGCACATGATGGCGTTTTTCAGTGTCTGACAGGCTGCGTGACTTTTTTTATTATAATTTCTTTTTTTAAATAAATGTGTATGCATGCTTTAGTCAACATGAATCTGTCTCCGGCTCTTTTCTGCTGTAACAATGTACATGTCCCCTCTGTGGGACTAATAAAGGGATTCTGATTCTGATCTGAATGTTATTATCACATGTTTTGAATGCATCTAGTTTGAGATGAATCACCTGACTATATGGACGGAGACAGCATGAAGCTTTCACTCCTGAGGGGACTGACAACAACAAATACCCAACTACCACACCCGGACAGAGATAATACATTTACAGTTGTGAATAATGTTTGATATCCTGATGGTAAACCTTTCTTATCTTAAAGGTCACCCATCATGCTATTTGTAGGCAATAGCATAGGTCTCAGATATATAAAAATATATAAAAAACATGTCTATGAAGTGTTTTGCTCAAAATACCAAACAGATCACCCATTCTAGCCATGCCTCATATCCCTCTATTTCACTTCCTGTTTCAAAAGTGCTGATTTGGGGTATAAAGCTTTAACAAATAAAAAAGGAGGGGTCTGAGCTCATGCGGGACCCGGCAGCTACTGTCTAAACTAAATACTGCCGTGATGAAACGCCATATCATGGATTATCAAGGATTATCTCTGAAACAGTATGGAGCTCAAAGGCTTTCTCTCTTGCCGGTTATACCACAAGGTGAGTTCCTTTTTATTTCCTGCTTCTTCACACACATGCTCTCCAGTACAGGTTAGCTCTGAGTGTTAGCGATGCTAATGTAAACACCGACCATATTACGTCCAAAACAGTCGGGCATTGTTTCTGATAGCAACGTTTCTGATAGTGCCGTGGGTCCACATTTCAGATATTACGTCATATCGGACGCAAATCTGGATCAGCTCCGTTGTTCCCCCATTTTTAGAGATTTGGGTACGGAGGAAAAGAGAGAGGGTTTTATTTTCTGACGCTGCGTGAGTTCCCTGACACACCGGGGACACATCTTATTTTGCATGATAGGTCCCCTTTAATGTCCGTTACTTGGGACGGTTGAAACACACGGGCTCTTCCTCTCTCTGCATCCTCCTCTTGTTTGTCCTTCAGTGATCCGATCTATTTGAAGGTTAATGGAGGAAACTCTCGGAAGAGCACCTTCAACATACCATTACAGAAAAATATACTGTTCACGAAAAACTAATCTTATAATCTGTACATTTGTTTATACCAACAATTATTCTATTATTTTTCCCCTTATCCGTATTTAATCATTTCATTTTGTTATTGTTTTTATATATTTATGTAGTTTTCCATCCTCCATGGAGAGCACCCCATAGTAAGCACATGATTTACTTACATTTGACCAGTAGACTCTCTCCATTCATCACCTAAATATACAGTATATTCACCTCCACCATAAGGCAATCTATGTTAACCCTTTGGTGGCCTTCTCCCAGAGTCTCTGCTGACGAGACACACTTGCCCACTTCCACCTGGATGATGGCGTTTTTAAGCCGGACCTCCCTCGCTGGTCTTGTTGACGTTTGGGGAGAATATCCGCAGCATCCCCTTGTAGCTGCCCACCACCACCTTGTCTAAAGTTTAAGGCATTATTAAATATGAGATGGCTCTGTAATGTGAACAGCTGTGATGCAAATGTGAGTTGAAGTTGTTACTGGGAAATGTGAGAGTGTAAAAGACAAAGAATCTGTTTGAAAGTCATCTTTTTCTGTAAATATGCTTTTATTAACTCAGTATTTCATTGTTTCTGTGTTTTAATTATCTTAAATCTATCATTTAATTCACTGTCTTGCATTATCTCACCGTCACACAGTTCTGCTTTAAAGATGTTATTCTCTAAAGAGTCACATTTGGAGAAAAGCGTGAAAAGAAATGTCAGAAATGCTTTTAAGAAAATAAACATTCACTACAAACAGAAGTTGTTGTTTTTTTTTAATGCAATTACATTTTAAGAGTTTCAGTATTCAATCAGAAATACAATTAATATATCAATCACTCCATTTGGTTGTACTTGAGTAGAAGTAGAAGTACTCAGGTCTTGTACTTGAGTAAAAGTAGAAGTACTCAGATCTTGTACTTGAGTAAAAGTAGAAGTACTCAGATCTTGTACTTGAGTAAAAGTAAGTACTCAGATCTTGTACTTGAGTAAAAGTAGAAGTACTCAGATCTTGTACTTGAGTAAAAGTAGAAGTACTCAGATTGTGTACTTGAGTAAAAGTAGAAGTACTCAGATGTTGTACTTGAGTAAAAGTAGAAGTACTCAGATGTTGTTCTTGAGTAAAAGTAGAAGTACTCAGATCTTGTATTTGAGTAAAAGTAGAAGTACTCAGATCTTGTACTTGAGTAAAAGTAGAAGTACTCAGATCTTGTACTTGAGTAAAAGTAGAAGTACTCAGATCTTGTACTTGAGTAAAAGTAGAAGTACTGAGATCTTGTACTTGAGTAAAAGTAGAAGTACTCAGATCTTGTACTTGAGTAAAAGTAGAAGTACTCAGATCTTGTATTTGAGTAAAAGTAGAAGTACTCAGATCTTGTACTTGAGTAAAAGTAGAAGTACTCAGATCTTGTACTTGAGTAAAAGTAGAAGTACTGAGATCTTGTACTTGAGTAAAAGTAGAAGTACTCAGATCTTGTACTTGAGTAAAAGTAGAAGTACTCAGATCTTGTATTTGAGTAAAAGTAGAAGTACTCAGATCTTGTATTTGAGTAAAAGTAGAAGTACTCAAATCTTGTACTTGAGTAAAAGTAGAAGTACTCAGATCTTGTATTTGAGTACAAGTAGAAGTACTCAGATCTTGTATTTGAGTAAAAGTAGAAGTACTCAGATCTTGTACTTGAGTAAAAGTAACAGTACTCAGATCTTGTACTTGAGTAAAAGTAGAAGTACTCAGATCTTGTACTTGAGTAAAAGTAGAAGTACTCAGGTCTTGTACTTGAGTAAAAGTAGAAGTACTCAGTTCTTGTACTTGTGTAAAAGTAGAAGTACTCAGATCTTGTATTTGAGTAAAAGTAGAAGTACCAGAGTGTAGGAATACTGTGTTACAGTAAAAGTTCTGCAATCAAAATGTTACTCAAGTAAAAAGTAGAAAAGTATTATCATCAAAATATACAGACAAGAAAGAGAAGCTCTAAAATCAGAAATCAGGAAACAAAGAAGTCTCAAAGAGATGTTAGACATTGGGTCAGGGAGACTTTATATTATGTAAGAAGAACAGAGTTAATAAAGATAATTTAATATTTTAATTTTTGGTTGAATTCTGGTCCTCAATCCAAAACTCCAATACTCATTGTCTTCAATGTTTTAGTTTTAAGGTTATTTGTATAGTTACATTTGGTGTAAATACTTGTCTTTAGCATCCTAAATTGCAATGCTAAATTGTTTCTTAAAAAAACGTATTTTGTACAATCCTTATATATTTCCTTTTTTTTACCTACTTATTTTTTTTTATTGTTTATGTTCGCACCACCAGATACCAAAGCAAATTCCTTGAATGTGTAAACGTACCTGGCAATTACATTACATTACATTACATGTCACTTGTAAGTCGCTTTTATCCAAAGCGACTTACATACTCAATACTGTGGACAATCCCCACAGGAGCAATTTGGGGTGAAGTGTCTCAGGGACACAACGACATGCTGACTGCAGTGGGGTTTGAACCTGTGCTCCCCTGATCCCAACACCAACGCACTACTGCACTGCGCCACATGCCTCGTTAATAAACTTGATTCTGATTCTGATTCTGACAGACAGTTTCATCCCACAGGCCATAAGACTGTTAAACACCTGAACGTTTGGAAGAACATACATCCGTCTGCAATTTATCAATATTCCTATAGACTATTCTGCACTATTTCTACTATATTCTATTTTAATGTATTTATTTGCACTATTTTATCTGTTGTATTGTTGCTCTGTTGGAAGAGCCTGTGACCTCATATTTTCATTGATATATCTACACTGTAGCTAATGTACACATGACAATAATAGCCTTGAATCTTGAACAGGGTCAAAATCACAAACATCTCAAGGTCTCAGAAAGATCTTAAACTGCTGATGGATTATTCAATCAATCAATGTTTATTTATATAGCCCAATATCACAAATGTTACATTTGTCTCAGTGGACTTCACAGTTTGTACAGAATATCAGTATGACAATACGACCCCCTCTGTCCTTAGACCCTCACATCGTACAAGGAAACACTTCCAGAGAAACCCCAGAGTTTAAAGGGGAACATGGGAGAAACCTCAGGGAGAGCAACAGAGGAGGGATCCCTCTCCCAGGACGGACAGACGTGCAATAGATGCCGTGTGTAAATCGAAGAGATAATACATTTGCAACATAGGTAGACCAAATGTTTGGAAATGCATGTGTCTATAATAAGAAGATGAATCCACGAGGACGTCAACAATCCTGTGGGAGCCATCAGGGAAGTAGTATGATGAGAGTCATGCAGGACCGCAGAGACAGGTTCAGCCACGACTCGAAGTCCAGGACTCAGGATAGAGGATCCAGACAATAGGATCCAGGACTCAGGATCCAGGACTCAGGATCCAGGACTCAGGATCCAGGACTCAGGATCCAGGACTCAGGATGAACGTTAGCACCCAATATGAGTAGCGGGCCCGGCGCCACGAGGGGGCAAAAGGGGGCATTGCCCCCTCAGTTGTATTCTTTGCCCCCTCACTTTTGATGGATCATTCATCCATCAAAAAGTACAATAAATGTCACAATTATTAAATAACTTTAAATAATTATTTTCCCCAATACACGTTACTATGTTTAGATCAGATATGTGGGCAGGCAGTCAAGCAACGTGTAAAAAAGCCTCAACCCCAAGTGAGCTTGGGGTAGGTAATGTTGGAGAAACCAGCTCGAGATCGCTAGAATTTGAAAATACACAACCGGAAAAAATCAGCCACTTCCTGACAGAGCCCCTCCTCCAACACACACGAACGCGCACATGACCAATGAGGGCACGAGATAAGTTTGTGCACAGATGGAAGGCTGACAGGCAGGTAGGCCATCCAGTTATTTTAGCCGGGCCGGCTCAGATGATTGGTCGTGCTTTTTACAGTACTACGGCTTTCACAGATGATATTTTTTTTATGGATTTTTTGTCAAAGCACTTAAGATAGTCATTGCTATCGTGATGTTAAAGGTGGGGTAGGTAAGTTTGAGAAACCGGCTCGAGATACACTTTTTGTTATATTCCATGGAATGCTCTTAACATCCCGATAGCAATGAATATTTCTTATCCCACCTTTAATGTTAGCGTGTATGCTTAGCTGTAAACACAGTCGGATGGGTGACCAAAACGTCCCCGTTTTCCGGGCAGAGTGCCCGTTTTCGGTGGCCGGTACCCGGTTGAAACTCCCGAAAATGTTCCCGTTTTTGAATGTGCGTTAAAAAACATAGAGCAAAGTGAAATGAAATGTTATATGTCAGAGTAACAGTGTTGTGCCTGTTTGTAGCGTTTGCGTATTTCTTCTTCTGCTTCTTCTTCTTCTACCTCTACTTCTTCTTCTTCTACTTCTAATTCAATGTACCTGCCCGCGAAATATTGGACAAAAGAAACTCGGCTAGTAGTGTCAACTAAATTCATAGTTACAACAAAAGTGCTTTAAACGAGGTAAGTTACGAATGTATGTTCTCAATCGCTAAGTGTGGGATTGAATATTAAATTAGTTTAGATTAGATTTATTGTCCCCAGGGGGAAATTCATTTGCACAGCTCTGTTGTGGTAATCTGTATTATATAAACCGTATTGGTACAATGAGCGACATCTAGTGACGGATTTTGGAACATTGATTTGATTTGTCCCCAGGGGGAAATTCACAGCACTGTGAAAACAATATTCAACAAAAAATAAGACAGACAACTACAGATAGCACCACACATGATGGTTACTTGTTATTATTTAGGGCTGTTTAATGTTTAATTTTATTTAATGCCTGTATGGATCAGGTTTTTGCCAAAGCGAGCCCTTTTACTAGAATAATAATATGTTATGTATTATATCAACTGTATGGGTACAATGAGCGACATCTAGTGACGGATTTTGGAACATTGATTTGATTTTTCTCATGGCCGTTATGGCGCGTTTCCACTACACGGCCTCGCTCGGCCCCGCTCGGTATGGCTGGGCCTCGTTAGGACTGGCTCACTTTATGGCGCATTTCCATTACAGTTTAGGAACTGGGGTAGTTACTATAGTAACGCAGTGTAGGCGGAGCCGTGACGTGATCTTCAGAGAACCCCAGAAACACAACACAGCCGTTAGCTGTTAGCACTCAGAGCTCACAGCTCCTCATATATGTTCAGAAACTAGACAAAAGTTAAACAAGTACAAACCACAGACTGCCTGTGTCATGGAGAATACAGTCGCTGCTTTATTTATGTCTATAGGCCGTTGTTGTGAGTGTGGACGGTCGGAGCATATACTGCGTTAGCTTAGCCTATCTCCATTTAGAAAACAAGCACTTTAAAAGGTTTTTCGCCTGCCGTCTGTCTGCAGACTTGACAAAGCATTAATTCATGGTTTTTACTAACCAGTATCAGTATGTTGTTACTTCGGCATCATTTTGAAACGTGTATTACAATTAAATCACGGTCAAATATGTCCATCTTGTTGTAGTTGTAGCCCCCTTGCCAGCGATGCTCTCTCTAGTTTAGCATACTCAGCCCGACTCAGCCTCGTTGTCTCTGGCCCTAGCCCCGCGATTTTATGAGGCCAGAAAAACTGTGAATTAGGACCCGCCGGCCGGTACTAGGCCAAGTGGAAACGCAACCAAAGACGGGCCGCTGACGTCACAGCCCTCTTAAACCGTGCTCCGCGCTGTAGTGGAAACGCGCCATTAGACTCTAGAGACAAACCAGGGGACTTTATTTTTATTTTTAATCTGTGTCTGTCCATTTGGTGTGGTATCTGATCCAATATTACATTTGGTTTATATATTAGTCACTTTCTTATGAAATGCCAGGTTTTAGGCCTTGATTTGAACATTCAATCCTGAAAATAAAAAATCAACCAGATTAATGTTTCTTTAATCCTGACCTGACTAGAGGTAAGTAAATCTGTATAGGAAGACGAGTTAAGGGATAGAGGAGAAAAGGTATTATGGTATAATTCAACCCAGTCTCACGGCATTTCGTGTTATTAGTCACGAAATTAATTGAATCTATTGATTCGTGTTCACCAACACGATTTTCACCTTTTTTTCGTGTCACACAGAACGATTTGAAATGCAATGTATTTCTATTGGTAGTATGTTTCGTGCCTGCAACACATCTTTTTGTCCGGTCGGGTCTTGGAAGACCAGAAGCTGTGTGGTTCATAAAAACATGTTCTTACTCAATATCTTACCCAAAGCCTAACCCTATCCCTTTTATTTTAAATTGTATAATGTCTGAGTTTTTTTGCCGTCAGTGAGGAAAAGAAATGGCTCAGAGCCTCAGAATACTGAAATCTGTATTTTATGTCACCTTTTTTTCCTTCTAATTTGTTATTATTTGGTGCAGGCACGAAACATACTACCAATAGAAATACATTGCGAAATCGTGTTGGTGAACACGAATCAATAGATTAATTTCGTGACTATAACACGAAATGCCGTGAGACTGTGTTGTATAATTACAGAGCCTGTCCATTTATAAATTGAGGAATTCAATGTTAGTCTGTTAACCAAAGTGCAGCCATCTAATAATGTACTATCTATTATTAAAGATCAGAGGAAAAGAACAGAATGAGAGGGGTAAATCCGGAATAACAATAAAGAAGCAAAGAGATTGTAGAGCAGTGAGAAGGAAAAAAGCTTGGTGTGTCAATTCATTACATTGCCAGTGTTTTTCGTTGTTGTGAAAAAAAATCGCCCCCTCAGATTTTTTAACAGCCCCCTCAGTCATTTCATCCTGGAGCCGGGCCTGATGAGTAGGAAGGGTTTATAATTATGTTTTTGTTATTGGTATTTAAACTGATAACAACAAGAGAAAAAATATATATAAATGGTCAAATTAAATGTGGAATATGATCCACATTATCCACTACTACACCTTATTAGACAGAAACACATCTTGAATACAGAAAGGTGGCAGTAATGCACCTTTAACGCTTTTTACCAGCCGCCATTACACCGTAAAAAGAAGACGACGAAGAAGAAGAAGAAGAAGAAGAAGAAGTTTACAGCAGTGGGCGTGGCTTGTGTTCTGATCACGTCACTAGTGGACAGTCCACACACAGGGGGTGTTTCTCAATCGCGAGTAAAGCTGCTTCAGAGCCACTATTTCAAGCATACTACGTCATCGAGTGCCGCCGAAGTACTGTTCCAATCTCCAGCATACTTGGAAATCTACCGAGCCCGGCGTACTCCGTTTGGAGAAATATCGAGTGTGCACATGAGTAGACTTCGCGGTCTTAAAATCCCCACAATGCTTTGCGCACGGACCAATTTCCCCAAATCTGGAGAAGGGTCTAGCTGCGGCCGCGGCCAGTACACGACACTACACGACACGCCCACTACACGACACGCCCACCTGACATGACACTACGGTGGCTGAGAGACATTACCATACATGGCAGATTAAAAGCGAATTGACGACACTGACGCTGATGCAAGGATATTTAAAGAGACATGAGGTTCAGAGAACAGACAAACAATATGGCGCACCGAGTACAGGTAATTAACGTATTGTGGTTTTAGATATAATTACATACTATTTAGGTTCTCGTTTGTTTGTCGATGTGGCTGTTTAGCGCAGTGTAATTGTGTTTATTTAGCTAATTTGTATTTTAAATATTAAATGTAAAGGAATGGAATACATATAAATATATATATATCTTAGCTCTTAGCTTGACATGCTCGACGTTCAGTTAGCATATATGCTAACTGAACATGCTCGTTCAGTTAACATGTCAAGCTAAGAGCTAAGATATATGTATATATTTTAGCTTGACAGATGGAACAATGCATGTACTCGCATTTTTACAAGAATCTGATTTTAAATATTCATTGAAGGTGTCTTTCACATTTGAATGTTTTAAAAAAAAAACATGTATTAGCTGCTATACTGACATGCACATATGTATAATTATATTATTATTTTAAGTGTGGTTTAAAGTTAAATGATATATAGTTATTGGGTAGAGCCAAGTAACCCAGGTGGATGCAATCAGGCCTCTGTTTTTAGATGGGGTTTGTGGCCATGCTGTAGGCCTGACATTTAAACCATAGACTGTATATATAAAGATTTAAACTAGCTGAAGGGCTTTCTGTTCGAACCACAGTGACATCTAGAGGTTGTTTTGTGCATAACATGTCAACCAAAAAGGTAGAGCTGGCTGAATCAGATGGAGTTAAACTTTTTTTTTTTTCAACAAGATATCAAGACACAAAATGTGCTCTACCAAATGGTGGCGCTGGCAGTTAAAGGGTTACCTTCTGAAAGTGAGGAAGTATGACCAGCTTTGTCCCATAGGATTATACAGGCCAGTCCATTGCTGCTTGTTTAAGGAGTTAACTATTTCCAATATTAAAGTCACTGAAATTGTATTCTATTTTATTCACCTATAGACAAACAACACAACACTCCGTGATGGAGCACGCCCAGAGCTCAACAAATTGGACTCGGACACCTTCCAGTGTCCATTTTGTGAAAGGACCGGGTCATACCCTGGTCTGATGGCTCATTTGCAGAGCCACCAGAGGGCACTTGTGAAATATGGAGGTAAGTACATCTATAATTCTATATGATCATTGTATACTTCATCACATTACATTACATGTTACTTGTTAGATGTGTTTAATGCCTCACACATTATGGATACATGTGTTATTTCTGTGCCCCAGGACATCCTTGGTGTAAATTCATTTTGAATTATAAATTGAACATTAAAAATTAGATTTATATTCAGGTTATGAAGTGTTAATAATGCTGGAAAAATATCCTTATTTGGGGTAGGCACAATATGAGCATAATCACACATTCAATCTGCAAAAAATCAGTTTATAGGCAAAAATATTATTGTTGGTGACATGATTATTTATTGCTCTCGCACAAACACCTTGTTTCAAATTGCATATTTACAAGAAATTCATGTTGGTTTGTTTCTAGAATCCTCTAAACCACTTTCTGTCTCTTTTTTTTAGGTTATAATGTTTATAAATGCCATCTCAAATGTGTGGCCAGCAGCCATTATCACTGTGGCTTTTGCCCAAGAATCATTGGGAGAAAGGAGATGTTTATTAGTCACTTTAAAAACTGCTGCACTGAACATCCAACTACGTTGGCGGCGGCCCCAGCAACCACAACGACTCCTCCAGTGATGGCCCCGACGGCCGCTCCAGTGATGGCCCCGACGGCCGCTCCAGTGATGGCCCCGACGGCCGCTCCAGTGATGGCCCCGACGGCCGCTCCAGTGATGGCCCCGACGGCCGCTCCAGTGATGGCCCAGACGGCCGCTCCAGTGATGGCTCCGACGGCCGCTCCAGTGATGGCTCCGACGGCCGCTCCAGTGATGGCTCCGGCTGCTGCAGCAACATGGCACAATATTTCCACAGCCCCCAACATTTTGATGTCAAAGCGCAAAACCACAACATGTTGTTTTTGTAGCCTACAACTAAAAAGGAACATTTTTCACATGATGTTCTGTTCAATAAATGTTCATTGAGGAAAACGGTATCAGTGTCTTATTGTATATTCACCACAGTGAATGCAGTGAATGCTGAACTTGCCGGACCATATACTGTAGTTGAAAGTACACAATGAAACACTGGCTTGCTTGTATCAAATCAATACAATTCCCACATGCCCTACCCCGGAACCTGCGGTCTTCAGACTCTGGCCCCCCGCACCAACCTGCGATCCTTCGGGGACAGAGCCTTCAGTATGGCAGCCCCCACTCTCTGGAACGCTCTCCCTGCGGAGATCTGCAACATCCCCACGCTTGACGCCTTCAAAAGGGCCCTCAAGTCTGCCAAGGTCTTTGGCCCCAAATCTATTTGTGTTGTCTGTCTAACTGTTCGTCTAACTGCCTTTTGTTATGTTTGTTTCTACTCCTGTTCTTTTTAAAGCGACCTTGGGTCTCATGAAAGGCGCTATATAAATCCAAGTTATTATTAATACATCATTGGAACGGTAAGAATCTCAGCTACAACACTGACTAAAGCCTTCCCATCTCCAGTATGCCTACATGACAAGCATTTTTATAATATACAGTAAACATATCTTTGATTTATTAGAGAAGAGACAATCATCAAGCCAGATACCAAGGTATTTACAACAGGCAACCACTTCAATTACTTTTCCTTTATGTTGTTATTTGGTTTTTATTAGTGCTTTTGTCGTTTTGAAGGAAATTAAAATACTGTATTGAGTTGGTTTCTTCTGTTTTGGAAGCCTTGTATATCTTTTTGGTCTTGTTAGAAATACCCCATGGTAAAACAGTGTTCTAGCAGCAGTTAAAGAAGCTTAGTTTGCTGTCTTAGACTGCCAGTTGTATTAAGATGGTTTGTTCACAATTTACACATAAAACCTAAATGTTCATCTGTTTATTGTTCTTCTTCCTTTATATTCAAAGCATGTTGATTGTCTATTGGCTATATCTTGACATTATGTTAATTTGATCATACTTGCCATACATTTATTTTAATTTATGCGATTCCTTCAAAGGTTTTGTAATAGACCCCTAGTACTTTTAATTTATAAAGTAATAATAATACATGTGAATGATTGAGCTCATTAGTGGCCTGACTGGCCCTCCTAATTTGTTCCTTAATGACCCCATGATGTGATAATGTATATCTTAAAACCTTTAACAACTATATTTAGATGTTCACAAATATCTACATTTATGTATAAATACATGTGTAGCAGTTAGACAAACATAATCAATAGATCTCATTAATACCTATTTTATATATTAAAAAAAAGTTGACTAAACCACCGTTTGTTGACAAAATGATTTGGGTTGAAAGTTATACTGTTGTGTCTCAAACGGATAGACTAGGTTATTCATTTATTTGCCTAATAGTTGCTTAAAATGCTACAATAACATTTGCAATTCGTTTTTAATCTGCCATGTACGATCTCAATAATAATAAGTGTCGTCAATTCGCTTTTAATCTGCCATGTACGGTAATGTCTCTCAGCCACCGTAGTGTCGTGTCAGGTGGGCGTGTCGTGTAGTGGGCGTGTCGTGTAGTGTCGTGTACTGTCCGTGGCCGCAGCTAGACCATATTGCAAATCTGTGGCGGAAGATGTAAGGCGGGGCCTCTCATATGACGCACACCTGCACACTTGATAGCCTGTTCCACTCTTTTTTTTCCGAATGCCAGGAAGTATTCTTGCCTCGCTTCTGAAGCAAGATGCTCTGCAGACATGTGCTACCAAGCAAGCGTACTCGCGATTGAGAAACACCCACAGCATGATGGCGGCAGCAGCGGTAGCGGCGGAGCGGGGCGGAGCGGGGCGGAGGAACTGGAGGAACCGGAGCACCGGGAGGACCGTCTCCTGCTGGAGCCTCTGCCCGGGCTGAAGGCTCCTCTCCCCGGCCTGGCTCTGCGGGTTTCTCGGTGCTGGTGGTGGTCGGGTCTCTGCGGGCCAACGGGCTTCTGGAGCGGCTGCTGAAGCAGATAGAGACCGGTGAGGACCAGACACCCTTTCAAAATAGAAGCCCTCCTGTGTACTGTACTAAAGTTGTTTTTTTATTATTAGTGATTATTATGATTAATATTTAATATTCCATTACTCTCATACTTATGTATATATAATATCCTGCTTTATATTTTGTTACTGTACATTTGTAATTCAACATGTATATGTTCTACTTCTTTTTTAATGCTATTTTATTTCTATTGCGATGTTTACACACACACACACACGCACACGCACACGCACACGCATACGCACACACACACCAAGGGCGCCGGAAGCGGGGGGGCCATTGGCCCCCCCACTTTTGAGCCCTGCAGCAGCGGATGCCGTGGAACACTGTACAAATCCCGTTTCAATAATTCCCCTCTACTCTAAAGTCGCATCTAAAACGCGATCTGATCTAGCTGTGTATATTTTGTTATTTGTTATTGTTATATTCAATCTCATTAGCTACAGGCATTTTGTAAAGGGGAAATGACAGCTCTCACTCGCCACTCTGATTGATTGATTGATTGAAAAGTTTATTAACAGCTTGTATATTGGGTACAGTACAGTACAGCTCAAAACATACAATTGTTAAGGGGATGCAGACCAGAGAAAGACTTTCGTCTTGTTTACATCAGGGTCCCCCATTTCCAATTCATCATATCATTTAAGACATATAAGACATATTTGACATACAGATGGCTTATTTACAATTTACATACAGGTGGTTTTTTACATACAGATGGCTTATTTACAATTTTCATTTTAGATTTCGTTCTAATACATCCTAACCGGACATTTAAGACATACCAAGTCTACAGATATACAGTTAGTAACAGAGTCTAAAATGCGAGTATATACATAGATGGGGGGGGGGAAGCTGTCCATTGTACGACAGGTTGAGATTTGTACCATTACCGGGGCCAGTTTTGCAATGCTTTCCCCCGAAGGTGCTCTTTAAGAGAGGTTTTGAAGGTAAGTATAGTTTTACTTTCCTTTACAGTTGTGGGAAGAGCGTTCCACCTTGATGTGGCATAATTGCGAAACGTGTATTCCCCTTTTTTTGTGCCAAATCTGGGTTTTACATGATTTGTGGAGCTCCCTCTGGTGTTATGATCATGGTATTCCTTGACCTTTGGGAAGAATTTTGACATGTACATGGGTACCATAGAGGTGTAGTGGATCTTGTAGACCAGGCCCATTGCAAGTAGCTGTACTCTGTCGTCTACTCTAAGCCATCCTAGGTTGTCAAAGTGGGCAGAGGTGAGGTGGGTTCTAGATGAAAGGTCAAGCAGTAGTCTGACCAGTTTATTTTGCGATGTTTGAAGTTTTATTTTTAGCGCCTTGGAGGTGCTATGGTACCATGACGTGCAAGCATAGTCATAGTACCCTTGAATGAGTGCTCCTGCCAGAGTTTTCAGGGTGTTTTTGTTTACCAGAGAGGAGATCCGGTATAGGAATCTAGTTCTTTGATTGACTTTTTTTATTACATTGGATGCCATTTTGTCACAGGAGAGGTTTGCCTCAAGAATAGATCCTAGGTATGTAATTTCCTTCTTACTTGTGACAATAATGTCACCCACTGCAACTGAGAAGTCGTCGGATTTGCTGAGATTATGTTTCGAACCGAAGAGAATGGACTCTGTTTTACCCAGGTGTAATGATAATTTATTATCGGCGAGCCAGGTGCAGATTCTGCCGAGCTCGGAGCTGAGGGTTTTTTCAACCTGCAATCTGCTCCTGTCAGAGACCAGCAGGGCTGAGTCGTCCGCGAACAGGAACAAGTTGCAGTCACATGCTGATGACATGTCATTTGCATAAATTAGGAACAGTAACGGACCTAATATGCTTCCTTGTGGAACACCACAGCTCACTGGGAGGGGGGGGGACAGAGTACCGTTTACCTCCACCATCTGTTCTCTCCCCTCCAGGTAGGATTGCATCCAGCTCACCGATAGTTTATCAAAACCAATTGCTTTTAGCTTGTCAATCAGAATGGGGTGATTGACAGTGTCGAAAGCCTTTTGTAGGTCCAGCATCACCATGCCGCAGTATTTACCCTCGTCCACCTCTTGTTTGATGTGGTCGTTCAAATAAAGAAGGCATGTGTCAGTGGAGTGGGATGTTCTAAAGCCAGATTGAAATTCATAGATTAGTTTCTTTTCTGCGAGGTACTTTTCGACCTGTTCATATACTATTTTTTCCATGACTTTCGAGATGGAGGTAAGTATAGAAACAGGGCGGTAGTTGCCTGGGTCCAATTTGCTGCCCTTTTGTGCAGGGGGGTTACTCTTGCAATTTTGAAGTCTTTGGGTACTTTTCCCTGTTTTATGGAGAGGTTAATTATGTGAGCTATGACTGGTGAGATGGCGGTTGCTGTGTCTCTGAGGAATTTGGAGGGGATATTGTCGTGGCCAGTGGCCTTGTTAGGTTTGAGGGCGCTCAGTTTAATGAGTACCTCTGCTGTTGTTACCCTTGCTAGACTGAAATCATCTTTGCGTACCCCTAGGTTTTTGTAGTAGGTCATGATGTGATCTACTCCAAAAAGCCCTGAGTGGGAGGGTAATTTATTTACAAGAGTTGTGGCTATGTTTGTGAAAAAAATGTTCAAGTACTTGGCCACATCCAGTTTGTCTGTGATGAGCCTGTTATCTGTCTTTATGTTTACGTTTGAAAATCTCGTTTTGAGTTTTTTACTGCAGCCAAGCTGGTTATTGAGTAATTTCCAAAGTTCACGGGGTTTATTTTTGTTTTCCTCAGTTTTGTCATTGATGAAATTCTTTTTGGCAGTTTTGATCATGGAGCTTACGTCATTTCTTAGTCTGTTTCTTTCAATTTTTAGTTCAGTCACGTGGGCCTGGAGTTCACTGCTCGTGCTTTTGGAAAGCATTGACTGACTTTTATGAAACTCAGAGCATTTTTTGTCTCTGGTTTTCATGGCGGTCAGTATGCCGGAGTGCATCCACGGCTCAGCGCGATTTTTTACCCTGGTTGTTCTTAGGGGGGCCAAATCATTGAGTATTGCAGAGAATTTGTTTTTGAAACCAAGCCATGTTTCTTCAACTTGTGTACCACTGAGCTCATCTGACCAGTCCAGGCTCTCCAGTTCTAGGTTAAAGGCCTCGCTAGAGTAGTTTTTGAGGTCTCTAGATATGACTGTTTTGTGACAGCCGGCCTTTTGTTTTAGCTTTTTGCGGGTACAGAATATCATATAATGATCACTTAATCCGCATGCTATAACCCCTTTACTGGAGATCCTGGACCTGTCAGAGGTCAGAATGAGATCAATGGTAGTTTGTGTTGTTTCACATACCCGGGTGGGTTGGGTGATTAGCTGGCTGAAGCCGTGCAGATCACAAATCCTACTGAAGGACTTGAAGACGGACGTGTCTTTACGTTGCATATCCGTGTTCCAGTCTCCAATAATAATTGTCTCTACATCCCCCACATCAGCCAAACACCCATCTAATGTATCATAAAAGTCACTCTGTTCCGGTGGTCTATAGATTGTCCCGACTATTACAGATTTAGCATTGTCAAAAAGAATTTCAACCCACACAGATTCAATATTTTCATGATGCAGGTCAGTACGGTTTTTGAAATTGGTGTCTTTATGTATGTACATGCAGACACCACCTCCATTCACGTTCCTGTCCCTTCTCACTACAAGATAATCTTCAATTTCAATCTCTGAATCTGTAATGGAATTGTCCAATTTGGTCTCAGAAAAGCATAATATGCTTGCCTTACCGTTCATGAACAGTTGCCTGAGTTCAGCCAGTTTGTGTCTCAGGCTGTTAGTGTTCAGATGAAAAATATGTAGTCCATTTTTGTTGTTTAAATGCATAATGTCGTCAGCTTGAAGATATTTGTCTTTGTCCGTTACAGCAAACGGCTTGCGGCCTGCCGTGGTGCTTGGAGCGGTGGGGTGGTGGGGGGAGGGAGGCTCCGTTGTAGCTTTAGCCGTCGATATGCTAGCAGGGTGGCTAACAACATGGTGGATATTTGTTCCCTCGGATCTCGGTTCTCTTCCTCTCGTCACTGCCTCATGCGTGTCTGTCTGCCGAGGCGTCCCCGGGGGAATGTCGAAGTCTCCGTTGATTCCTCGGTCTCCGCTGTCTCCATGGTCTCTGTTGTCGTCGCGTAGTTGTTGCTGTAGCGGAAGAGATGCTAGTTGTGATGCTAGTTGTGATGCTAGCTCCTCGAGCCTGCAGGAATGGCTTCTTGTCTGCACCGGGCCCGGATTCAGATGGATGTCTCCCGCTAACAATAAGACCAAGACGATCATACTTCTTCGGTCTAGTTTGCCTGACGGGGGTAAGTACTTTCGCGTCGGGTTTGCAGTTAATAATGCATGAATGCTTGCACTTCCAAAAGCGAGGTGTTTCCTTTCCCAGCCGTTGAGAAGGTAAAAGTCATTGTGGTTCATTTTATCCCTGCTTTCACTACTCTCCTTCTCTAAGTGATGTTGCCTCATTGATGAGTTGAGGTAGGAGTCCATAATCCATATTGTCAGGAGGATGAAATATGTAAAAAATCGTGAGGAATAACCTCCAAAGCGGGAGCTCTCGAAAATGCGACCACTCATAGCGAAACCGGAAGCTCTGCTCTTCCAGCACCGCTTCCCCTCCCTCTGTTGAATGTAAGGCGTATAGTAATCATAGATAACACGGCAGGGTCCGTTACAGTTTGTTTGTATCTGATTTCAAATAAACAAAGTCTTGGCTTTCAGAATATTAAACTTGTTTCTGCAAATTCAGATGATAAATACAACTTTGAAGCTTGTAGACATAATTACAAGCGGAGAACGGAGTAACGTCACAGCAGGCATAACAACAGCCGGTGTTTCTCGTGAATACACACACAAACGCAAAAATACACAAACACACACACGTATACACACACACTCACGGGCTTCCCCCAGACCAGTAATCCAAACGAAAATATCTTCCCTCCGTTACTACTTTGATCATTTGCTCCGCTTCCAGAGAAGAGGAAACTTTGAAGGCCTTTTTCTCAAAATGATGACTCGGTGACAGTCATTATATAATGTGACATATTTTGCTTAATATTTGGAAAAACAATCCTGATATCATTAGAAAGCTATGAATCTCCTCTTTCCAACAGTGTATACAACTCAAAATGTGTCTTCGGGTCAATGCGACTGATTTCGATGGAGCAGGTTTGCATTAGGTAAAATAAAGCAGGCAGACATAACAGGAAGAATATGTACAAACCATAGACTGTATATATAAAGTTACAAACCCAATCAAATAGGACATTGTCACACCATTCAAATGTATCCATGTAAATTACAACCAATAAAAAAGCTTAGATTTGTTTATTCATTACGTTGTTTACTTTATTTGTTACGTTGTTCTGTGTGTGTCAGCCGTTAACCAGATAGAAAGAATAGATGCAAACATGTCAGAAGAACCAGCGCAGAAGAAAACAAAATACAGTCAATCTAAACTTCACTTTAACAACTGGAAGGTCACATCCCGGACATCCACGTCTCCAGAGCCTGGACCTTCATCAATCATAGAAGAACCAGCGAAGCCAGATGAACCCCAAAGCAGCAGCTCTGCGGCCGCAGAGACTGTCAAAACCGCTGCCGCCGTTGAACCGAAACAGGCTGGTTCCGACTGCATGGAGGTTTGTTGTCGGGACATTGAGACGGGTAAAGCTGTACAGCTAACTGACCGCTAGATTATTTGGGCAAAGAGAAAGGTACTTCAACGCAGAATGGTACAAAAACAGAGAGTGGTTAATTCTTTGCAAAACCACTAAACGGGCCTTCTGTGAAATATGCAGATTTGCTGTCAAACGGCTTGTCACTTTCTCAAAATGTGGAGATGATAGCTTTGTTAATATCTGAGTTAATAACTGGAAAAAGTGCCCAAGCCTCCTGGACAGCCACGAAAAGTCTCATTACCACAGAGAGTGTATTAAAAAAGTGCGCTTTCTTCAGTCAAACACCAGTCAACATACAGCTTGTCAAACAACAGCGTATGGAGCAGGAAAAAAGAAGAGATGGAATGATGGAGCAACTGCGCTGTCTGCAGTTTCTAACCCGACAGGGCCGAGCAATCAGGGGGCATGCGGATAAGGAGAGCAATTTCCAAAAGCTAGTTGAACTCGTAGCTGAGAAAAACCCCACTCTGAAAAGCTTCATGCTCACCGGGAAATATGCATCACACGAGACAATTAATGAACTTATAAATCAAATGTATCGGGAGTCTCTCACCACTCTATTAACTGAAATTAAAAGCAATGCAAAACACTATGCAGTTATTGTGGATGAAACTCGCGATTGCTCCGGGCATGAACAGTTGTCTCTGACTGTACGATGGGTATCAGCTGATTATGTTGTCCATGAAGACTTCATAGGAATGTATGACTGTCCTAAGACTGACGCAGAATCAATAACCCTTACTATTAAGGACATGTTAATGAGATGCGGCCTGGACATTGGTGACATGAGAGGGCAAACCTACGATGGCGCATCTGTTCTACAGGGACAAATGTCAGGTGTGGCTAAACGTTTTAAAGACATCAATCCCAAAGCAGTCTCAATGCATTGCACAAATCACAGTTTGAACCTAATTCTTCAGGAAGCTGCTTCAAAGTGCAACATTGTACGTGGTGCCTTCAGTTTAGTTCACGACATACATGAGATAATCAACAACTCACCAAAACGACTTGCCATCTTTAAAAACATTAGGGATGCTGCTGCTGCCTCTCCTGGAGCCAGTGCTGGCCTCACACCGCTCTGCCCCACTCGCTGGACAGCCAGAGGCCGTGCAATCAAATCCTTGCTTGCCAATTACGAAGCTGTCTACGACACTTTGGATGAAATAATCCAAATGGGGGGGAACACAGAAGCAAGCAAAAAGGCACCAGGGCTGCAGGCATTGATGACTCAATTCAGTGTTTTCTTTGGACTGAAAGTGTGTCTTAAACTGTTTTCTTCTGCGGAAGAGGTGGCTCGGGTGCTCCAGTCCAAAGACCTCTCAGCAGAGACAGTCAAGTCAGCAGTGCAGATGCTCCAGACACACTACACAAACCTGAGGTCCACAGAGGCATTCCACAGCATCTTTGAAGATGCCCAAAGAACGAGCATGAACGACCTGGTCCAGGCACCGGCTCTTCCTCCAAGGCGGCGCGCTCCACGCCGTTATGATGATGGGGATGCACCTCATCAGAGGACTACTTCAGGAGCCAGTTCTTTGAGGTAGTTGACCTGCTCACTTCTGAGCTGACTCGCAGGTTTAACCAACCCACTCTGCTTCTGCTGATGAGCATGGAACAGGTACTCCTCACAGCAGTAAACAGTCCCCCGGGATTCAACAGCATCAACATCCCCCAAAATCTGGTGGACATGTACACAGGTGATGTTGACATGGAACGGCTGTCCACCCAGTTGCCACTGTTTCCAGCAGTTTTGCACACAACAGTTCCGCCGCTGAAAGACCCATCACTCAGGTGACAAAGGTGGCCACAATCGCGGACATGCTGGCGGCACAGGGACGAGGCACGCAATCCCTCTCCAGTGAAGTGGACAAGCTTCTACGGCTGTATTTGACTGTGCCGATGTCCAATGCAACAGCTGAGCGGAGCTTCTCCAGCCTCCGTCGGTTGAAGACGTTCCTTCGTTCAACTATGTCCGAGCGCCGCTTAAATCACCTTCTCTTCCTCCACATCCACAAAGATTTAACCGACGGCCTGGACCTCAGAAAAGTGCTCCGGAGTTTCTGCTTTGCCAGTGAGCGAAGGGAGGTTTACTTTGGCAAAATCTAGGAAGATGGGGTAGATTTAGCCACGAGGGGATTTGTTTTGCTTTACCCTAATGTATTGTGGGACATTTGTTTGAAGGTTGCCACCCTCATCTGTTATTGGACATTTTTGTCATGTGATTTTAATTACACAACATCACAGCTTTTATACAGCTTACTGTTAACAAGCTTGTTATACGTTCTTTTCACAAGAATTGTTGTTTGGTTCGGTTAAATAAATAATTTATGTCCATTTCTTGAATTTCTTGAAATAAGTTTCATGAATTGCATTACCTGTAGATGCTGCACCGGTCTCAACGCTGTGTGTGTCCGTCAGGAAACACGTTGTTTACAAACAGTTCCAGCAAACATCCAGTGATAAACTGCGATGTGAACAACCTCATGATAACCTCATGTGTTTTTAACTTAGGATCGTACCTGTGTTTAGTCTAGAAAAAGGTAAATGTGTGTATTTTATTATAAAGTTGTGTATATTTACAGACTGTTGCAAAAACTAAGAAGCTTATAAACATCAGGTTTAAAACTAAAAGAGCTTTACAAAAAAGTAACAAAATTAAAGATGTTTGGAGTTTTATTTGAGTTATTAATTTAAAAGAAATTCAAAGAGAAGCTGATTTGAAACCGTTGTTACATACAGTTACGGCATTTCCTGTTTCTGCCGGAGAGAGGGGAGTTTGTCCCAAAGCTTGCCGCTGTATTTACTCCCTCCATCTGACAGGAGGGAGCCTCATGTGTCACTCCACGGAGTTCACTCCGTCACGGAGGGGGAGTGTATAGGGGTAGGCAGGGTGTAGGGCGTGGTTTGGGATTGGGCCATACTCGCTCACTTTTTTGGCCCCCCCACTTCTAAAATGAATCCGGCGCGCCTGGTTCATGGGGATGTATTGTTTTATTTACAATGATATCAAATAAGTGAATTTAGCTGGTGTTGGTATCTAAAGTCTTGTATTGTGACATTCTTGATAAATATGACTGTGTGGACACAGCAGAAATGTGACCTCCCAAAGCAAACAATATTTATGTTTAATAATTAACTTGTGATATTGTGTGTTGCGTTCAGGTGTTCGCTGCTGGCCTGTTTCTCTGGATGTTTCTGTTCTGGATCAGCAGCTGAAGCTCTTTGTGTCGAGACATTCGGCCTTCCTGTCCCAGGACGTCCCAGGTGAGACGACAGGAAGCAGCACTAACTGGCAACATGTCACACCTAACACTGCTTATATCTACTATATATTATACATTAAACTCTTGTTGTTTACCCCAATGTATAGTTTTACTACAATAAATTCCCAATTGAAAGTAACAAAAACTTCACTGAAGGTCAAACAGCAGCTGACAGGGAGGATGACATCATCTGTGAGACTGGAGGTTATTTAATGTGTGTGTGTGTGTGTGTGTGTGTGTGTGTGTGTGTGTGTGTGTGTGTGTGTGTGTGTGTGTGTGTGTGTGTGTGTGTGTGTGTGTGTGTGTGTGTGTGTGTGTGTGTGTGTGTGTGTGTGTGTGTGTGTGTGTGTGTGTGTGTGTGTGTGTGTGTGTTGTGGTGTGTGTGTGTGTGTGTGTGTGTGTGTGTGTGTGTGGTGTGTGTGTGTGTGTGTGTGTGTGGTGTGTGTGTGTGTGTGTGTGTGTGTGTGTGTGTGTGTGTGTGTGTGTGTGTGTGTGTGTGTGTGTGTGTGTGTGTGTGTGTGTGTGTGGTGTGTGTGTGTGTGTGTGATGTGTGTGTGTGTGTGTGTGTGTGTGTGTGTGTGTGTGTGTGTGTGTGTGTGTGTGTGTGTGTGTGTGTGTGTGTGTCACTCAGAGTATGAATGATAAGAGTCTGATATCAGGTTGTACCGTTGCTTCAAATCAAACATCAGGGTTTCGTCCCCGATGTTCTGACCTGGACGGCTTTTTGGAACGTGGCGTTTCTCCAACTAAAGCACAGGTTCCTCGACACACACTTTACCCTCATGTAATAATAATAAAAGCTTCTATCTGTCAGTGCGTGTGGGCATGCAGTTACACGTCTCTGGACTTTACTGTCAATCACGTTATTGCTTTATTACATTTGTTTTTAGCAGACCATTGACATGCACCTATATATATAAGCAGAGATGGCAAAAGTACACATCCTTTACTCAAGTAGAAGTACAGATACTCGTGTTTAAAAATACTCTGGTGAAAGTAGAAGTACTGACTAAACTTCTTTACTCAAGTCAAAGTAAAGAGGCTTTGAAATGTACTTCAGTAAAAAGTACCCATAACTAGCAGCTGTTTTAAAGAGTACCTGACCTCCCTTTATATTAATAGAACAATAATGTCATTGTTAGCTAATGAATGTTTCCATGCTGAACAACGGCAACATGACAACGTTTTCATTGGTCCCTCTTCTTTAGAGAAGACCAGGAAATGATGGATACACGGATCGTGTTCAAATCAATAGGCACGCAATGACTCTAAATAATAATGATCACGCCACCAAACACACATTCAAACTAAAGGAACCAGCCTGTTTGGAAAATGTGAGAAGTAGAAAGTACAGGTATTTGGGTTCAACATGTAAGAAGTAGATAAGAAGTAGAAAGTACAGGTATTTGTGTTCAACATGTAAGAAGTAGAAAGTACAGGTATTTGTGTTCAACATGTAGAAGTAGAAAGTACAGGTATTTGGGTTCAACATGTAAGAAGTAGAAAGTACAGGTATTTGGGTTCAACATGTAAGAAGTAGAAAGTACAGGTATTTGGGTTCAACATGTAAGAAGTAGAAAGTACAGGTATTTGTGTTCAACATGTAAGAAGTAGAAAGTACAGGTATTTGGGTTCAACATGTAAGAAGTAGAAAGTACAGGTATTTGTGTTCAACATGTAAGAAGTAGAAAGTACAGGTGTTTGTGTTCAACATGTAAGAAGTAGAAAGTACAGGTATTTGGGTTCAACATGTAAGAAGTAGAAAGTACAGGTATTTGGGTTCAACATGTAGAAGTAGAAAGTACAGGTATTTGTGTTCAACATGTAAGAAGTAGAAAGTACAGGTATTTGGGTTCAACATGTAAGAAGTAGAAAGTACAGGTATTTGGGTTCAACATGTAAGAAGTAGAAAGTACAGGTATTTGGGTTCAACATGTAAGAAGTAGAAAGTACAGGTATTTGTGTTCAACATGTAAGAAGTAGAAAGTACAGGTATTTGTGTTCAACATGTAAGAAGTAGAAAGTACAGGTATTTGGGTTCAACATGTAAGAAGTAGAAAGTACAGGTATTTGTGTTCAACATGTAAGAAGTAGAAAGTACAGGTATTTGTGTTCAACATGTAAGAAGTAGAAAGTACAGGTATTTGGGTTCAACATGTAAGAAGTAGAAAGTACAGGTATTTGTGTTCAACATGTAAGAAGTAGAAAGTACAGGTATTTGGGTTCAACATGTAAGAAGTAGAAAGTACAGGTATTTGTGTTCAACATGTGAAGTAGAAAGTACAGGTATTTGGGTTCAACATGTAAGAAGTAGAAAGTACAGGTATTTGAGTTCAACATGTAAGAAGTAGAAAGTACAGGTATTTGTGTTCAACATGTAAGAAGTAGAAAGTACAGGTATTTGTGTTCAACATGTAAGAAGTAGAAAGTACAGGTATTTGTGTTCAAAATGTAAGAAGTAGAAAAGTACAGGTATTTGGGTTCAACATGTAAGAAGTAGAAAGTACAGGTATTTGGGTTCAACATGTAAGAAAGTAGAAAGTACAGGTATTTGTGTTCAACATGTAAGAAGTAGAAAGTACAGGTATTTGTGTTCAACATGTAAGAAGTAGAAAGTACAGGTATTTGGGTTCAACATGTAGAAGTAGAAAGTACAGGTATTTGGGTTCAACATGTAAGAAGTAGAAAGTACAGGTATTTGTGTTCAACATGTAAGAAGTAGAAAGTACAGGTATTTGTGGTTCAACATGTAAGAAGTAGAAAGTACAGGTATTGGGTTCAACATGTAAGAAGTAGAAAGTACAGGTATTTGGGTTCAACATGTAAGAAGTAGAAAGTACAGGTATTTGTGTTCAACATGTAAGAAGTAGAAAAGTACAGGTATTTGGTGTTCAACATGTAAGAAGTAGAAAGTACAGGTATTTGGTTCAACATGTAAGAAGTAGAAAGTACAGGTATTTGATGTTCAACATGTAAGAAGTAGAAAGTACAGGTATTTGGGGTTCAACATGTAAGAAGTAGAAAGTACAGGTATTTGGGTTCAACATGTAAGAAGTAGAAAGTACAGGTATTTGGTTCAACATGTAAGAAGTAGAAAGTACAGGTATTTGTGTTTCAACATGTAAGAGTAGAAAGTACAGGTATTGGGTCAACATGTAAGAAGGTAGAAAGTACAGTATTGTGTTCAACATGTAAGAAGTAGAAAGTACAGGTATTTGTGTTCAACATGTAGAAGTAGAAAGTCAGGTATTTGTGTTCAACATGTAAGAAGTAGAAAGTACAGGTATTTGTGTTCAACATGTAAGAAGTAGAAAGTACAGGTATTTGTGTTCACCATGTAAGAAGTAGAAAGTACAGGTATTTTGTGTTCAACATGTAAGAGTAGAAAGTACAGGTATTTGTGGTTCAAATGTAAGAAGTAGAAAGTACAGGTATTTGTGTTCAACATGTGAAGAAGTAGAAAGTATCAGGTATTGGGTTCAACATGTAAGAGAAGTAGAAAAGTACAGGTATTTGAGTTCAACATGTAAGAAGTAGAAAGTACAGGTATTTGGGTTCAACATGTAAGAAGTAGAAAGTACAAGGTATTTGTGTTCAACATGTAAGAAGTAGAAAGTACAGGTATTTGTGTTCAAAGTGTAAGAAGTAGAAAGTACAGGTATTTGTGTTCAACATGTAAGAAGTAGAAAGTACAGGTATTTGTGTTCAACATGTAAGAAGTAGAAAGTACAGGTATTTGTGTTCAACATGTGAGAAGTAGAAAGTACAGGTATTTGTGTTCAACATGTGAGAAGTAGAAAGTACAGGTATTTGGGTTCAACATGTAAGAAGTAGAAAGTACAGGTCTTTGTGTTCAACATGTAAGAAGTAGAAAGTACAGGTATTTGAGTTCAACATGTAAGAAGTAGAAAGTACAGGTATTTGTGTTCAAAGTGTAGAAGTAGAAAGTACAGGTATTTGTGTTCAACATGTGAGAAGTAGAAGTACAGGTATTTGATGTTCAACATGTGAAGAAGTAGAAAGTACAGGTATTTGGGTTCAACATGTAAGAAGTAGAAAGTACAGGTATTTGTGTTCAACATGTAAGAAGTAGAAAGTACAGGTATTTGTGTTCAACAGTGTAAGAAGTAGAAAGTACAGGTATTTGTGTTCAACATGTAAGAAGTAGAAAGTACAGGTATTTGGGTTCAACATGTAAGAAGTAGAAAGTACAGGTATTTGTGTTCAACATGTAAGAAGTAGAAAGTACAGGTATTTGGGTTCAACATGTAAGAAGTAGAAAGTACAGGTATTTGTGTTCAACATGTGAGAAGTAGAAAGTACAGGTATTTGTGTTCAACATGTAAGAAGTAGAAAGTACAGGTATTTGTGTTCAACAGTGTAAGAAGTAGAAAGTACAGGTATTTGTGTTCAACATGTAAGAAGTAGAAAGTACAGGTATTTGTGTTCAACATGTAAGAAGTAGAAAGTACAGGTATTTGTGTTCAACATGTAAGAAGTAGAAAGTACAGGTATTTGTGTTCAACATGTAAGAAGTAGAAAGTACAGGTATTTGTGTTCAACATGTAAGAAGTAGAAAGTACAGGTATTGGGTTCAACAGTGTAAGAAGTAGAAAGTACAGGTATTTGTGTTCAACATGTAAGAAGTAGAAAGTACAGGTAGTATGTGTTCAACATGTAAGAAGTAGAAAGTACAGGTATTTGTGTTCAACATGTAAGAAGTAGAAAGTACAGGTATTTGTGTTCAACATGTAAGAAGTAGAAAGTACAGGTATTTGTGTTCAAAATGTAAGAAGTAGAAAGTACAGGTATTTGTGTTCAACATGTAGAAGTAGAAAGTACAGGTATTTGTGTTCAACATGTAGAAGTAGAAAGTACAGGTATTTGGGTTCAACATGTAAGAAGTAGAAAGTACAGGTATTTGTGTTCAACATGTAAGAAGTAGAAAAGTACAGGTATTTGTGTTCAAAGTGTAAGAAGTAGAAAGTACAGGTATTTGGGTTCAACATGTAAGAAGTAGAAAGTACAGGTATTTGGGTTCAACATGTAAGAAGTAGAAAGTACAGGTATTTGTGTTCAACAATGTAAGAAGTAGAAAGTACAGGTATTTGGGTTCAACATGTAAGAAGTAGAAAGTACAGGTATTTGGGTTCAACATGTAAGAAGTAGAAAGTACAGGTATTTGGTTCAACATGTAAGAAGTAGAAAGTACAGGTATTTGGTTCAACATGTAAGAAGTAGAAAGTACAGGTATTTGTGTTCAACATGTAAGAAGTAGAAAGTACAGGTATTTGGGTTCAACATGTAAGAAGTAGAAAGTACAGGTATTTGTGTTCAACATGTAAGAAGTAGAAAGTACAGGTATTTGTGTTCAACATGTAAGAAGTAGAAAGTACAGGTATTTGGGTTCAACATGTAAGAAGTAGAAAGTACAGGTATTTGTGTTCAACATGTAAGAAGTAGAAAGTACAGGTATTTGTGTTCAACATGTAAGAAGTAGAAAGTACAGGTATTTGTGTTCAAACATGTAAAGAAAGTAGAAAGTACAGGTATTTGTGTTCAACATGTAAGAAGTAGAAAGTACAGGTATTTGTGTTCAAACATGTACGAAGTAGAAAGTACAGGTATTTTTGTTTTATTTTCGGTTCAACATGTAAGAAGTAGAAAGTACAGGTATTAGTGCTTCAACATGTAAAGAAGTAGAAGTACAGGTATTGTGTTCAACATGTAAGAAGTAGAAAGTACAGGTATTTGTGTTCAAAGTGCTAAGAAGTAGAAAGTACAGGTATTTGTGTTTCAAAGTGTAATGAAGTAGAAAGTACAGCGTTTTGGGTTCAAAAACATGTAAGGAAGTTGTGTTCAACATGTAAGAGAGTAGAAAGTACAGGTATTTGTGTTCAACATGTCAAGCAAGTCACAAGTAAAAAGTGGTCAGAACAAATAAGTAGTGGAGTAAAGTTACTGATACCAGACACATGTTGTACTTAAGTACAGTAAACAAAGCCTTATTTGTCACTCCACTTCTTCCCACCTCTGCTCAGAACACACTACAGGAGAGGGAAGAGCCCTAAGAGCAGAATAGGGCCTCTTTAAAACAAACACATACTGAGTAATATCTGGTCCAACTTCTGTTTTAATGTGATTTCTCTGTGTTTGCAGTGTGTCAGAACACACAGATGCCAGCGTGGAGCCTCCTCACACATATTTACACACATATGTACACAACCACTGCTTCACATTTCATCATGATGTTGACTCTGTTACACAATGAATCCAGATGTTACAGAGGGTCGTACGCGGGGTGACCCTTAAACTCTCATGCTGCCAAATCTGCAGGATCTGAAGGTCTTTATAAATGAGACGTAGACGATGAAACAAATAAATGACCAATTTGTCCCAAAGGATTTAATGTGGTTTTGTTATTTAAAAAGATTACACAATACATTTATTTATAATATACACTTTTACATAATGGTAAGGTTTTCATTTTAATTAGTAGATGGTTAAATAGAATAGTATATTTAAAGTCTGAACCGGATTGATTATTTACTTCTGCTTGAACTTAATATCAGAGCAGTACATCTAATACATATGTTCAAAAACAGCACTTTTCATTATTTAACCCTCAACATTTTTGTCAAATAACATGCAGTGTTTATTATTCGACATTTTATTCAACATATTGTTTCTTGTTGGGAGTTGTTTTTATTTGTTAAACACCAATAAAGAAATACATAACATTAATATCAGAGCATAAATCTACTTTAAATCTAACGACTGTCTGCACTTTCTGTTGAATAAGCTGTGGTGGATAATGTGGATCAGTTTGTTTAAATATTCCACATTTCATTTGACCATTTATATATCTTTTCTCTTGTTGTTATCAGTTTAAATGTGTATTATTGTTTGTGGGAAACGGTATTTCGATCTCTCTGTCTGTACACACAAACTGGAAGACTAAACACCGTGATGTGTCCTCTTGATTTCCTCTGAGACCTTGAGGTGTTAGAGATCCTGACCCTGTGTTTTACTTTCTAAAGGGCCAGCTTCGAGAGTCCATCAGAGACCTGGTCCTCCGCTGCCCTCAGACTCTGTTCATCTTCGACGAGGCGGAGAAGCTTCACCCCGGCCTCATCGACGCCATCAAGCCGTTCATGGATCATTACGACAACGTGGACGGGGTCAACTACCGCAGAGCGCTCTTCCTCTTCCTCAGGTCTCTAATTGTTTATCACACACTTCAAATTACATTTCCTTTACCAATTAAGTGTCTGACAGTCAGTGTCACATCTCCACACACACCACTATTACATACAGTCACTATGATCAATCTAACCTTTTTTATTTACAGAGAAAACACAAACCAAGTGCAAGTGCATTTCTCACGTGTCCGTTGTCTCCACAGTAACATCGGGGGGGCGACCATCAACGACGTGGCGCTGGACTTCTGGCACTCGGGTCAGAACCGAGAGGACATCGGGATGGAAGATCTGGAGCATCGACTGAGAGCAGAAACCATGGAGTCTCACGGTACGTTGAAGAGGTTCATGTTCTTTAAAGTAGAGACACTACATACTGATATACACCTGAACATCAGCAGGAGAGGACTCTTTAAAGTAGAGACACTACATACTGATATACACCTGAACATCAGTAGGAGAGGACTCTTTAAAGTAGAGACACTACATACTGATATACACCTGAACATCAGCAGGAGAGGACTCTTTAAAGTAGAGACACTACATACTGATATACACCTGAACATCAGCAGGAGAGGACTCTTTAAAGTAGAGACACTACATACTGAGATACACCTGAACATCAGCAGGAGAGGACTCTTTAAAGTAGAGACACTACATACTGATATACACCTGAACATCAGCAGGAGAGGACTCTTTAAAGTAGAGACACTACATACTGATATACACCTGAACATCAGCAGGAGAGGACTCTTTAAAGTAGAGACACTACATACTGATATACACCTGAACATCAGCAGGAGAGGACTCTTTAAAGTAGAGACACTACACACTGATATACACCTGAACATCAGCAGGAGAGGACTCTTTAAAGTAGAGACACTACATACTGATATACACCTGAACATCAGCAGGAGAGGACTCTTTAAAGTAGAGACACTACACACTGAGATACACCTGAACATCAGCAGGAGAGGACTCTTTAAAGTAGACACACTACCTACTGATATACACCTGAACATGAGCAGGAGAGGACTCTTTAAAGTAGAGACACTACACACTGATATACACCTGAACATCAGCAGGAGAGGACTCTTTAAAGTAGAGACACTACACACTGATATACACCTGAACATCAGCAGGAGAGGACTCTTTAAAGTAGAGACACTACATACTGATATACACCTGAACATCAGCAGGAGAGGACTCTTTAAAGTAGACACACTACCTACTGATATACACCTGAACATCAGCAGGAGAGGACTCTTTAAAATAGAGACACTACATACTGATATACACCTGAATATCAGCAGGAGAGGACTCTTTAAAGTAGAGACACTACACACTGATATACACCTGAACATCAGCAGGAGAGGACTCTTTAAAGTAGACACACTACCTACTGATATACACCTGAACATCAGCAGGAGAGGACTCTTTAAAATAGAGACACTACATACTGATATACACCTGAACATCAGCAGGAGAGGACTCTTTAAAGTAGACACACTACATACTGATATACACCTGAACATCAGCAGGAGAGGACTCTTTAAAGTAGAGACACTACATACTGATATACACCTGAACATCAGCAGGAGAGAACTCTTTAAAGTAGAGACACTACATACTGATATACACCTGAACATCAGCAGGAGAGGACTCTTTAAAGTAGAGACACTACATACTGATATACACCTGAATATCAGCAGGAGAGGACTCTTTAAAGTAGAGACACTACATACTGATATACACCTGAACATCAGCAGGAGAGGACTCTTTAAAGTAGAGAGACTACATACTGATATACACCTGAATATCAGCAGGAGAGGACTCTTTAAAGTAGAGACACTACATACTGATATACACCTGAACATCAGCAGGAGAGGACTCTTTAAAGTAGAGCGTTCTTTCTCCATGGTTCTGTTTCCCAGGTGGCTTTGCTCAGAGCGAGCTGATGTCCGGTCACCTGATCGACTTCTTCGTGCCCTTCCTGCCTCTGGAGTACCGGCACGTGAAGCTGTGTGCGAGGGACGCGTTCACGGCTCGAGGCCTGCAGACGGACGAGGCCACGCTGGACGAGGTGGCCAAGGCCATGCTGTACGTGCCCAAAGAGGAGAGGCTGTTCTCCGCTCAGGGCTGCAAGTCCATCCCCCAGAGGATCAACTTCTTCCTGCCCTAGGAGGTGAGACGCACAGACCTGGAAGTGGAGCCCAGAGTACTATCCCCTTCACAGGTACAACAGGTGTCCTTCAGAGAGGGACGGATCCACAGGGGAAACACAGGATCCTGCAGACGTGAGGAGATCCAGCTCTTCTTCAGCATCAGGACCATGGGTGTCACTTTGTGTGATGAGGACACAGATTTAAAAAAAAAATTCTGCAATAAGCGCCCCCCAAAAACCAATACATACATATTTATACAGACATGCTACAATACTTTTGACAAACTAGCGCAGTAACTACGCTGCTGTCAAAGGTGTTCTCTATTCAGTCCATTATAAATATTAACGTTTCTCTTGGGTTACCAGCAGGGTTAAGGGTTTTAATCTGGAGCGGGGGTCTTTAATATGGACATGATGATGAGAGAGAGGAGAGAGAGGAAGAAGAGAAGAGAGACGACGAGAGGAGGAGGAGAGAGACGAGATGGATGGAGAGTAGAGATCGAGAAGAGAGAGAGAGAGACGAGAGAGAGAGGGCTGATAGAGAGAGAGATGGGAAGAGATAGAGAGAGGAGAGAGAGATGAGGAGATGGAGATGGAGAGTGAGGCGATGAGAGGAGACGAGAGAGAGAGAGCACTGCTCACTAGGTGGTCACACACACACACACACCTCTTACCATTACGCAGATGAAAGGGCCCAAAGTGGTGTGTTCTCAGCAGGCTGTGGTCGCGGTCCTTGAACCCACGATGTGGAAGTCCGATGTCCTTTATTTGGATCGTCTGCTCGACTACTTTCTTGTCAATATATTTGAATATCAGTTGATAACGGTTTCTTCAAAGTGTACACTTCTTTGTGCACGCTATTTCCAGAACACTTTTAACAGATTATCCAAATGCAAAAGGTCGGGTACAAAATTGGCCATTTCCAAAAGTGTTGGAGACATGTTCCCAAAGTGTCCCCAGTATGAATATCACCAAGAACTAGACAGAATTCAGTGTTTGTCAAACTTTCATTATGTTTGTTCGTCTCGTCCAACGGCTTAGTTGCTCTGTTTTTAAAAGTTAAGATCATGTGTTGCATGTAGGACATTGCACTTGTAAAGAGTGGTGCTCAGCGGAGAAATCCCATTGGACCAGGGAGATGATGCCTTCAGGGACCAACACCGAAATACGACATCCCTGCACCACTCGAGTATCACTGATTATTTATTGACGTATGATATTTATGATATGAGACTAGATGTAAAATGTATGATTAATTAATTAAAAAGACGTGTCTAGCTATTCTATTATTTTTCTTTACCCTTTAAGCCATTAAATCCACTAGTTATCCAAATTCTCATTGTGTTAATGGATCCTGAAAGCCTCCTCCTTACAAAACCGTCTCAATATGAATATTAGGTCCAATCTTTATATGTGAATGTCCTTATATATTGCCCAGCCCTACATAGTTTGTGCCATATTTAAGCATTATCACTGTATTGTCTGTGGAGTGGTTTGAATGCACATTTTGGTGGTTCTTTAAGGCATTATTAAATATGAGATGGCTCTGTAATGTGAACAGCTGTGATGCAAATGTGAGTTGAAGTTGTTACTGGGAAATGTGAGAGAGTAAAAGACATTGAATCTGTTTGAAAGTCATCTTTTTCTGTAAATATGCTTTTATTGACTGAGTATTTCATTGTTTCTGTGTTTTAATTATCATAAATCTATCATTTAATTCACTGTCTTGCATTATCTCACCGTCACACAGTTCTGCTTTAAAGATGTTATTCTCTAAAGAGTCACATTTGGAGAAAAGCGTGAAGAGAAATGTCAGAAATGGTTTTCAGAAAATAAACATTCACAACAAACAGAAGTTGTTTTTCTTTAATGCAATTACATTTTAAGAGTTTCAGTATTCACTCAGAAATACAATTAATATATCAATCACTCCATTTGGTTGTACTTGAGTAAAAGTAGAAGTACTTAGATCTTAGATAAATGGATAGATAGATGGATAGATAGATAGATAGATAGATAGATACTTTATTGATCCCAATTTGGGAAATGTTTTCCAAATTGTTACCATCTCAAAATACAATCATATAATATTCTAAATCATCTGTTTTATATCTGTGAATGTACATGAATACAATAATGCACTATTAACCATTTAAAATAACATTTACTGATAATACTAACAATATTTGTACTTAAGTATAGTTGTACATGCAGGATATGTATTTATGGGTTATTTGAACACACTGTATTGATGTGTTCTTTTACTTCAAGTACTTTGTTGTGCTTGTTTGTAGCTACATGTCTGTTCCTGTCTTCCTGTAATATGTTCTCCTGTGTAACTTGATCGAAGGGAGCTGCAAACAGGGAGGGACCTCGAAAGTGAAAGTAAGTGAGTAACAGACAGACTCCATTTCACACGTTGACAGAGCAGCAGAAAGAGAACAGGGTGAGTGTTAAAACCAGGCTCTGCTGGGGTTTCCTAAACAATTCATGTTTACTCTGTTTGACTTTATCTCAGAAAAATACAGTCTCGATAAAAAAGCAACGTCTTAGAGTCCGATGTGGCATATTGAAATGTTGTAGGTCTAAACTTCCCCTTTCACGTCCGTGTGTCTGCGCCATCATGGTTACATAACTATACAGACTTATGTGTTGTTGTTTGGTGTTTGTTGATTTAAAACAAAAAGTAATCGCGTAAATCACGATCATAAACTGTGATTCATCTTCATAAATCAGAAGTTTTAAATATTAGTAGGCCTGTTAACTCAGGGTTGCCAACTCTCACGCATCTGGCGTTTGACACACGCTTTCACTCTCAATCTCACGCTCTCACGCTGCCCAAACTATTCTCACGCCAAAAACAAGAATACGAAGACTAGAAACGGTTTTGAAAACTTTTGTCACGTAGTGATCGTCTTCTCAATAGAACATCTTTGATAATGTCTTCTGGCCAATCAGAATCACGATAACGGCGTGGTGTTGTTGCAGGAAGTCCCGACGGAGAATACTTTTGCGGTAGTACATCTCTATACATCGATACAACATTACGTGTTGATAGAAATCAACACGTAATGAAATAAGACCCCACGGTTTGATGATTGATAGGTGTGTGGGCTGTCTTTCATTTTGACACACAGAACAATGGGGGCTATCCACCCTTATCCACAATGTAAAGTAATTCACACAGCCTCTTCCCTCTTCTCTCTGTGAGGAGCAGCAGGTTCAGCTTTCAGAACAAAGTAACACAAAACTAAAATGGCATTCATTTTTTTAAATATGTCATGTAGTAATAGATTTATTTATTTTTCTTCTCAAGAGAGTACCAGAATGTGTATTTTATGTTAGTATTTAAAAAAATCTCCTGGGCCCAGACCCCCCTGCAGGGGTTGGGTCTTCAGCATGTCAACTCTTTCACCTGTGGGGAAATTGCAGGATTGGCTCCAGGTCGCCCTTTTTATTTACTACAAGACAAATGTGCCTTTTTATTTCATACAGTTCAATTTGGATTGACACAGGGAAATCATCTAAACCTCACGCGTGGCGTTTCACTGTCGGGGGGAGCGATATAGCGTGTATGTAATTACATTGCAAATACTGACTTGAGCCCCACCACTGTATGGGTTAGCCCTACCAGAGATTACCCAACAAAAATACTCTGGAGCCGCAACTGCCGACCCGTATTGCGCATGCGCAGAACTAAGATCCAGTAGAAATGGTAAAAAAGTAAAAGTCTGCTGCTTATTGTTCTACTAGGCCAAAATAGAGTCAAAGAGTATATGAGAGTGAGAGTGTGTTAATTAATATATTTGGCAGTTTGGAGTAAGTCTGTAGATTTGTTTGTGTGTGTGTGTTTCATATATAGGCCTCTCACGATAATTAATTTTGTTGGATACATTTTCCCGGAAATTATTGCGATAAACGATAATATTGTCGGCACCGTTGTATCATATGACCATTTTAGACCACTGACATAATGATAATATATAATAATAATTCAAGTGCATCCTTTCAAACTGCTAGTCACATCCTCATGTAAATGGAAATGTATCGAGGTCAGAAAAGTTATCGAGTTCATTTTTATTTATCGTACGATAAGTCAATGAATTGCTTATCGCGACAGGCACACAATAAAACAGTGGAAACAAACATGTTTGACTTTCATGAGTGAATGAAACTGTGTGCCCTTTATAGTCTGTGTCCATTATTGTGTATTTGTATATATTGTATATATATCCTATATATATGCTAAGGTCTCGCTGCTGACACGATAGCAGTCATTTCGTGCGCATATGTGTAATTAAACCGAATTAAACCCATGATATCAAAATCTCACTCCAGCCAGGTACCCAAAGTTGGCAACCCTGATTTATGGGTTATTTGAACACACTGTATTGATGTGTTCTTTTACTTCAAGTACTTTGTTGTGCTTGTTTGTAGCTACATGTCTGTTCCTGTCTTCCTGTAATATGTTCTCCTGTGTAACTTGATCGAAGGGAGCTGCAAACAGGGAGGGACCTCGAAAGTGAAAGTAAGTGAGTAACAGACAGACTCCATTTCACACGTTGACAGAGCAGCAGAAAGAGAACAGGGTGAGTGTTAAAACCAGGCTCTGCTGGGGTTTCCTAAACAATTCATGTTTACTCTGTTTGACTTTATCTCTGAAAAATACAGTCTCGATAAAAAAGCAACGTCTTGGAGTCCGATGTGGCATATTGAAATGTTGGAGGCCTAAACTTCCCCTTTCACGTCCGTGTGTCTGCGCCATCATGGTTACATAACTATACAGACTTATGTGTTGTTAGTGGTGTTAGTTGATTTAAAACAAAAAGTAATCGCGTAAATCACGATCATAAACTGTGATTAATCTTCATAAATCAGAAGTGTTAAATATTAGTAGGCCTGTTAACGTGTATTTTGGAGAGATATAAAACAAATACATCGTGTGTTGTAGTCTAATAAAGCGGTCCATGAAAAACTGCTGAGAGAAATAAGAGGGGTTTTAATCCGTGTATCTACCGTCCATTTGTTTTTATTTATTCAACAAGTAAACGGAAGAGCGTCTGAGAGGACTTTTTGCTTTTTAACTTACTAAAAATGGTCTGAGGCCCAATCCCAAACCGCCCCCTACACCCTACCCCTACACACTCCCCCTCCGTGACGAGTGAACTCCGTGGAGTGACGTTCGCAGCTCAACGAGGCTCCCTCCTGTCAGATGGAGGGAGTACATACAGCCGCAAGCTTTGGGACAAACTCCCCACTATGGAATGCCATTTAAGCCAAAATTAAATAAATAAATAATTAAATAAATACATATATATATATAAATATGCCTATGAAATACATTCCGAAATAAATAAATGAGGCAATAAATATGTATACATGTACATTTAAATACACATTTATTTATTTCATGGGACTTTTATTTCATAATGACACATTTATTTATTTCAAGAGACTTGTATTTCATAATGACACATTTATTTATTTCAGACACACACTTTATAAAGTCAGGCAACACTAACCAGGCTTCGTGTGATTCTGTTTATTTGTACCTTACTTTGACCATCCGTTCTCTGTTATTGATCATTGTGGAGAGCAGGCAGACGTTTTGTTTTGTATTATAGCAGCTATCAGATGGAATCAATACATGGGCTGCCCAGGTTGTCATGTCCGACTATCACAAGTAGAATCATAATGAAAAGGTAAAATGTGCCTGTAGCAAACGTCTTATGCCACAATAGGATAGCAACAAGTAGTCAAGATAATCAGTTCAGCTTCGGTTGCTGTTGCATAACTGCGGTCAACTCAGCCGTCTCTCGCGTTCGCTTGGTCAAATCAGCAGCTATTCATTTTTGAGTGCGCAATTAATAGTGCCTTTACGGTAAACTGACACTGTTTGACTCAGTCCTAGTTTGACTGCTACAATAAAATGAAGTAGGTTTTTTACTGTGTACTACTCTCTCAAAGTCCCTGAGAACAAACTCATGCCACTTCTGCTATATTTGATGAGATAAAATGATTTGTATCCATAAGTTCTTAATAAAATTGGTACTGTTGGACTCAGTACTTGTTAGACTACTACCACAAATACAATGAAGTAGGCCTACTTTTATTGTGTACTTTTTGAGTAATACTCTGTCAAACTCCCTTCCCGAGTACAATAATGCATGTTTTTAGCTATCTTTGATGAGAGATAAAATGGTATTTTGCCAAAAGTTCTTAGTTAAATTGATAGCCTACTGTTGGACTCCGTACTACTTGGACTACTACCACAAGTACAATCAAGTACTTTTACTGTGTACCTTTTGAGTAACACTAGGTCAAACTCCTGTCCTGAGTACATTCTTTCATGTATTCTGCTATCTTTGATAAGAGATAATATCTATATTTCAGGTATTTATTTAAATAAGAAGTGACCTTTGAATACATATTGCAAAACAAAGCCTATATCACCTGCAGGCTTAGCCAGTGTGTCTTTCTTCCTGCACTACAAGATTTCGATGTGTACACATCTGGGCCATTTATTGTGTAATTTCTCCAAACATATACAAATGCCTGTATTGGAGTCAAAAAGGTGCAGCAGAAGGACTTTAGCAGCATCATGAGAGGCCAACAAGAGTGACAGGGTGTGTCACTGTGCTGAAGGAAGGCTGTGAACAGCTATCCAGGATAGTCTCTAAAGACTTTCCAAGGGGTAACAATGCTGCTGCTGGAGTACTGATCTAGTGGATCTAGTGTTGATGTCATCTGTCTACCTTCTCCTCTTAAAATACTCTGTCTAACATTATCTGTACATTACATCACATTACATCACATTACATTACATTACATTACATTACATTACATTACATGTCATTTGTTAGACACTTTTATCCAAAGCGACTTACATACATTCAGTACTGTGGACAATTCCCACAGGAGCAATTTGGGGTGAAGTGTCCTCCCCTGATTCGAAGTCCAGCACACTATCCACTGAGCCACAGCCTCCCAGTATTGTGAACTCTTTTAACGCTTATTAAATATAGCAGAAAACATGCATTATTCTACTCAGGAGGGGAGTTTGACAGGGGATCACTCAAACACTTGATTGTACTTGTGGGAGTAGTCCAAGTAGTACTGACTCCAACAGTATCAATTTCATGTAGAACTTGTTGCAAAAAATCATTTTATCCCTCATCAAATATAGCAGAATACATGAATTATTGTACTCAGGAGGGGAGTTTGACAAAGGATTACTCAAGAAGTACACAGTAAAAATACTTTATTGTACTTGTGGGAGTAGTCCAAGTAGTACTGAGTCCAACAGTCCCAATTGTATTAAGAACTTATGGCAAAATATCATTTTATCTCTCATCAAAGATAGCTAAAAACATGCATGATTGTAGGGCTGTGCGATTATGGTAAAAATCATAATCACGATTATTTGGGTAAATAATTGATATCACGATTATTAAATACGATTATTCATTGACTTTGAAAACATCCATTTATTGAACTTTAAAACAAATACAGATAATAATTTGAACAGTATCTTTTTAACTGTTGATTACCCTGAACGTATAATTCAACTGAAAACCAATACAAAAATAAATGATACATTTAAATAAATATCAAAATAATAAATACCAATAAACAAGATCAACAAATATTTTGGAGCGCACTTCCCCAAGCTACTAAACATATGTAAATATGATAAATACAAATAAATTAGACTAAAATAAATGAGATCAAATATGTTGCAGTGCACGGTCACAACCTAGCAAAGCTAAATAATCGTTTTTTTCGATTATGTTGTTTTCGTAATTGTGGCAGGCCAAAATCGTAATTGCGATTAAAATACGATTAATTGCACAGCCCTACATGATTGTACTCTGGAAGGGAGTTTGACAGAGTATTACTCAACAAGTACACAATAAAAGTAGGCCTACTTTTATTGTATTTGTGGTAGTAGTCTAACAAGTACTGAGTCCAACAGTACCAATTTTATTAAGAACTTATGGATACAAATCATTTTATCTCATCAAATATAGCAGAAGTGGCATGAGTTTGTTCTCAGGGACTTTGAGAGAGTAGTACACAGTAAAAAACCTACTTCATTTTATTGTAGCAGTCAAACTAGGACTGAGTCAAACAGTGTCAGTTTACCGTAAAGGCGCTATTAATTGCGCACTCAAAAATGAATAGCTGCTGATTTGACCAAGCGAACGCGAGAGACGGCTGAGTTGACCGCAGTTATGCAACAGCAACCGAAGCTGAACTGATTATCTTGACTACTTGTTGCTATCCTATTGTGGCATCAGACGTTTTCTACAGGCACATTTGACCTTTTCATTATGATTCTACTTGTGATAGTCGGACATGACAACCTGTGCAGCCCATGTATTGATTCCATCTGATAGCTGCTATAATACAAAACAAAACTTCTGCCTGCTCTCCACAATGATCAATGACAGAGAACGGATGGTCAAAGTAAGGTACAAATAAACAGAATCACACGAAGCCTGGTTAGTGTTGCCTGACTTTATAAAGTGTGTTTGTTTATAAGTGTGTGGTTGCCTTCTAGTCACTTTGCTCAGCGCTACTGCTTGTTACAACTTTCATTTTCCGTACTCGCCATAAACTGTTATTATGGCTCAGGTTAATCTCGCCCCCTTCCGACGTGAGCGTGGTTCTTGGTTCTTGCCGGGCAGCCAAGTGGGGTCAGCTAAGAACCGGTGTTCGGTGTTTAGAGCCGGCTCCGCTGCGGCTGAAACAGGAAGAACCAGAGCTCAATCAGGCTGAGTGTGAAACAAGAGCTATTGAGTCAGTGTTGCGGTGCTGTTGCTTTGGTCTGGATCTGTGAGCTAACCACGCCCCGTTCATTTGCATATAAGAAATGGAAATGTGTCATTATGAAATACAAGTCCCCTGAAATAAATAAATGTGTCATTATGAAATACAAGTCTCTTGAAATAAATAAATGTGTCTGTTAGTACACATTTACTGACACAAACATTTGTATCATCTGTTGTAGACCCAAATACATTAAATAAAATAAGAACTCATTCTCAAAAAAGATAAACGCCATTCTTAAAATGTATAAACGAACAATAGTTGGATTAATATTGATTAGAGTGCACAATAGAAATAAAATAATTGAGAGAAGAAAAAGAGATATGTTATCTATCAAAACCCAGTTAGATTAACATTCATTGGATTGCACACTTTGTTTGTTTGTGTGGATATGTAGCAAATTAACATGTTAAATAGCACTTAATGACTGACTGAATGGAAATGACAATAAATGAAAATGTAAAACGAAAAAAGCGATCATGGAAATGTTTCCAATAAATGAATAAAATGATTTTTGACCACTTTGTTGTTCAGATATATCACATATTTGTAACTGAATGATGCATTCATTGAAACAAAACACAGTATGAACTGAGGAGTGAGTCCCGTGAGTTTCATGTGTTTTCTTCACTCCGCTGGGAAACTGCTCTCATGTCAAGAAGCATCAGATCAGTGCATGCGCTGCATCGTCCAATCAGTGAGCGATACACAGTAAGGGGGCGGGGCGAGTGTCTGAGGATTTCACCGGAGGATGGTCTGGTGGTTCCTCTGTTATCGCTCCTCCATTATCGCTCCTCGCTCCTCGCTCCTCGGTCCTCCGGTAGATATAAGCGCCATGGGACGCTACTCAAGATGGCGCAGACAAATCAACTTCCGGTGATACCGAGGACCGACGAGCGAGGAAATGAAAATAACCGACCTGAGACGCAGCCCAGGAGAGGCTTCTCAATACTTTAATTTCCCCTCCTCGACTCCCCTCCTCGACTCCTATCCTCGAGACTTAGTCCCGCCCACAGGAGATGCGAGCGGAGGAGGGGAACCGAGGAGAGAGGAGGGGAAATTAAAGTGGACCTATCATGCTATATTTAAATGATATATTGTAGGGCCATACCTATATAAGGTATATTTATTAGGGCTGTCAGTCGATTAAAATAGTTAATCGCGATTAATCGCAAATTAATCGCACATTTTTTATCTGTTCTAAATGTACCTTAGAGGGATATTTTTCAAGTTTTTAATACTCTTATCAACATATGAGTGGACAAATATGCTTTATATGTTTGTTTATTATCATTTGAACAATGACAAATATTCTCATGTATATTAAACACAACAACCTGAACATTACAAATATTCGCCTCAATTCAACCTGGAACCTCTCTCATACAATAGTGGTGTGTGTGTGTGTGTGTGTGTGTGGTGGTGTGTGTGGTGTGTGTGTGTGTGTGTGTGTGTGTGTGTGTGTGTGTGTGTGTGTGGTGTGTGTGTGTGTGTGTGTGTGTGTGTGTGTGTGTGTGTGTGTGTGTGTGTGTGTGTGTGTGTGTGTGTGTGTGTGTGTGTGTGTGTGTGTGTGTGTGTGTGTGTGTGTGTGTGTGTGTGTGTGTGTTGTGTGTGTGTGTGTGTGTGTGTGTGTGTGTGTGTGTGTGTGTGTGTGTGTGATCGTTGGAGCTATGTGCAGCTCAAGGCATATATGCTCGAACGTGTGCTGCCTGGACGCTGCAATCATGTTGCGCGTACTATCCGTGCTGAGTGTGCTGACTTTTCGTACAATGTCCCACTGTCTGGCTACCTGCATAAAGTCAAGTGCTCGGCGCAGTTGTCGGCGAAATGTCCTTGAAACAGCTCCTTATATCCGTTAGCGCAGCTAGCTAGCACCAGATGCTAACAACAACAACACGTAAGGTGTGCTTCGCTCGCGCCACACATACACACTCCCTCCTGGTCCTCCCGATGGCCAGTCCGTATGGGCTCAGAACAGTCTCATAATGCACAAATGCACACAGAAGGATTCACACTTGTATTTCATGATCCGCAAAAGGAGTCACACTTGTATTTCCGGATCCACACTTGTGTTTTTCAATGCACACACAAATGTGTTCCGTTTCATATACATGTAAATAAAATCCAAATACAGAAAAAAGTTTTACATATGTATTTTTGATTCTCACATATTTGTTTTCCGTTTAAATCCTCTGAACCTACAAACACAACCCGCTTTCTGTGCATGGATCGCTGTGCATTCGTGTGTGGGTTTTTTGAGACTCCCCTGACGGTCACCCGATTCGTACTTGTAATTTTTTCTATCTATAGCCAATCAGATGTCTCCTAAATTCTAAGCCAATCACATGAGCGCGCCCCCACGAGGGTATGATTTATGGCGTTCATGTCACTTCATATACGCATTTTGCGCTGTCCGGAGCAGGGTTTCCGCGGACAGAATTAAATTTTACCGGACAAATTTGAAACTTACCGGTCATGTTTCAATAATAATAATAATAATAATAAGAATTGTGTAGCAGCGTTTCCGTTAGCAGGTAATTACCGGACTATGACCGGATAATAACACGGGAGTAAGGATCATCTCTTTTCCTCTCTCCCTCCCTCTCTCCTGACAGCCCGTCAGTTTCTCATGCAGCTCGCTAAAACTTCACTCGCGTTTATGTCCATATCGATCAGATCCAGCTCTCCTGATCGGCCTTTATAGAGAGCACCGATCAAACTATTAAGAGTGAATATCGGCCGATAATGACCGGCGGGGCTCCCCCCCGTTGACAGTTCACTGTGTAGCACTGGCTTCGTAGTGCACTGATCGATTAGGCTAAGCTAACCTGTAGCTGCTCCCTCCACACTCACAACAACTTCATACAGACATAAATAAAGCATTCGCCATACAGGAAAGACACATTTAAAACAGTTTTGCCTGCCGTTTTTATGTACACAAGCATTCATTAATGGTTCGGAAAGTGGCACTGTACCTTAATAATATAAAGGCTTGTATTTGCGTGCATTTCCTGCTCGGAAAGTGGCAATGTACTGAGAGTGGAGGTGTCCTGAGATTAGCGCCTGCAGGCAGGCTCCATGGACCTGTCAGCTCCGGACAGCACAAAATGCGTACATGAAGCGCTACGTCATGAACGCAATAAATCTACCCTCGTGGGGGCGTGCTCATGTGATTGGCTTAGAATTGAGGAGACATCTGATTGGCTAGAGATAGAAAAAATTACAAGTACGAATCGGGTCACCGTCAGGGGAGTCTCAAAAAACCCACACACAGCGATCCATGCACAGAAAGCGGTTTGTGTTTGGAGGTGCATCGGTTTTAAACGGAAAACAAATATGTGAGGATCAAAAATACATATGTAAAACTTTTTTCTGTATTTGGATTTTATTTACATGTATATGAAACGGAACACATTTGTGTGTGCATTGAAAAACACAAGTGTGCATCCGGAAATACAAGTGTGAATCCTTCTGTGTGCATGTGTGTATTATGAGACTGTTCTGAGCCCATAAGTCCGGGCCTGCCGGTGAGCGTGGAAGTGTGGTCTGCCACAAGCGGGCGTCAGGAGCGGGGCTGTCAGCATCAGCTTGTAGATGGTATTTTAAACTCGATGCGCTCTGAAACTACGGGGCGGCGAGGACAAAAAATACACATGCGTTAATCGCGTTAAAATAATTAGTGGCGTTAATTTTTTTTGCGTTAACGCGTTAACTTGACAGCCCTAATATTTATACGTTTCTGTTTTCAAAATACCAAACAGATCATGCATTTTAGCCATGCCTCATTTCGCTCTATGTGCTGTTTGCTGACTACGGGTCTGATTCTGCTGACCACTCCCCCCTGCAGGAGAGGGGAGACGTGCTCTGATCAGCTGCTGGGCTGTCAGAAGAGGGGGAGAAAAAGAGATCTCCGTCCTCCGTGTTTTATTATATAGAGTCGTTATTCATTTGTTTTAAAGCTCAATAAATAACAAAGAAGACCTTTGAAGAAGGCACTTTTCTAATTTTGTCCAGAAGATTGAAACTTTAACGGACATCTTGACCGGCGAAAGAAACTGAAACTGAAACTCTGCCGCACGGTCCCCTCGTTCCTTGGAAGAGGCGGAGAGGTGGATGTTTGTCATCTGCTGGTGGACTAACCGGAGAGAATTACAGTGCTTGCCTCGACGGGGAGGGATTGCATTGAATTAAAGCAGCGGGAGCAAACGCTTGCCTCGCTGAGAATAAACAGAAGGGTAACCATGGTAACTATGGGCGGGAAGTCTTCGTCGCTGCTTTTGTGGCAGACTACAGCGCCACTTACAGGCCTGGCATATGTACTACAGCGTCTCCAGCGCTTTCGAGCGGCAATGGCCGGCCGTGGCCCAACCCCACATTCCCCTGATAGGTGGAGAGTTGGCCCAATAGCCGTAGCGCCACTTCTGTGACGACATAGAAGTGTTCAAATCTGGATCAGTTTTGATCAGATCCGTTGCAGCCCCTTTTTTAGAGATTTGGGTATGGAGGAAAATAGAGAGGGTTGTGTTTTCTGACACTTGGTGAGTTCCCTGGAACACCGGGGACACATATTCATGTATAAAAGACGTACAAAAGGGCATTTTGCACTGGTCTTGTACTTGAGTAAAAGTAGAAGTACTCAGATCTTGTACTTGAGTAAAAGTAGAAGTACCAGAGTGTAGGAATACTCTGTTACAGTAAAAGTCCTGCTTTCAAAATGTTCCTCAAGTGAAAGTAGAAAAGTATTATCATCAAAATATAGTTAAAGGGGACCTATCATGCAAAATGCACTTTAGTACGTCTTGTATACATGAATATGTGTCCCCGGTGTTCCAGGGAACTCACCAAGTGTCAGAAAACACAACCCTCTCTATTTTCCTCCATACCCAAATCTCTAAAAAAAGGGGCTGCAACGGATCTGATAAAAACTGATCCAGATTTGAACACTGTCCTGACGTCAGGACGGTGACGCAACGGCTATTGGGCCAACTCCACCAATCAGGAGGAGACAGCCACGGCCATTGCCGTTCGAAAGCGCTGGAGACGCTGTAGTACATATGCCAGGCCAGTAGGTGGTGCTGTTCTCACTGAATCTGCCCTTGCTAAAACAGAGCTAGAAAATGTCAAATTGAGCAAATTGAGGCATGGCTAAAATGCATGATCTGTTTGGTATTTTGCAAAAAATAAAGTATAAATATGCCTTATATAGGTATGGTCCTACACTATATTATTCAAATATAGTATGATAGGTCCACTTTAAAGTAGCGACAGTAAAAGTAGTCATTGTGCAGATTGGTCCATTTCAGAATAATATATATGATATGTTTTATAATGATTGATCATGAAAGTGTTCTCAAAGCTGGTAAAGGTGCAGCTAGTTTGAATGACTTTGTATACTGCAGGGTAGCTTGTGGATTTACTCCAGGTGGAACTAAAGTCTGATTTAACACTTGATTATATTTCACATCATTCATCCACATCTGTAAAGTAACTAAAGGTATTAAATACATGTAGTGGAGGAAAAGTACACCATGTACCTCTGAACTGTAGTGGAGTAGAAGTACAGAGTAGTGGAAGATTGAAATAAAGTACAGGTCCCTCAAAATTGTACTTAAGTACAGTACTTGATTAAATGTACATGTAGCTTGTTCCAGTTCCTCGCTTTAATTGACTTCCACTGCCGTGCAATTCATGTTAAAATACCTGCTGGAGTTACGAAGGAAGTTTGGGTGAAACTTGGTAAACCAAAATGTATCATATGATGGATTTGATTGAAATGCTTGCATTATAAAGTGTGTGTGTTTATGTATTTGTCTCCAGGGTTACTAGTTCATCTCTCAGGATGGAGAACATGAGAGATTTGGATGATGAGGAGGAGGACAAATCTTCAGTGTCCAGAAAACCTCCAGATTTGAGTAATACACTTGGAGCATCTGCCACAAGGTAAGAGTCTGTTTCTGCTGAACTGACCTGAAGAGGAGTCTGGTTTGATCTGAGTAGCAGATCACAGTACAGAGACTCAGTAAAGCTTCACTGTGGAGTTCAGTCAGACAACTCACGTGTTTCTTTAACATGTTTATTAGAAGCAGCATATAGTTGAGTTTGGCGTCTAGGCTCGGGTCTCATCACTCCACAGATATACATAGCACGATGAGCAGGGGCGGACTGGGACTAAAATTCAGCCCTGGAATCTGACCCAGACCGGCCACATTCGGGGGGCGGTGGCATCAGATTTTGTTTTTACAATAGCCTACTATTTATGCAGTTCAAGGGATAATTCTCACCTAAAGAGGGCGGACACTCCTCGGATGTCTTGAACACATGGGACATCGTAAAACAGTAAACACACAAACATACAGTACTATTTGTTATTAGTTATTAGAAATCAGCTGTTTATTAGGCTGCAGTTCAAGGGATCATTCTCACCCACCTCTTGCTCTTGCCCTGCCCTATGTGCCAGTTGAGCTGGTTCTTCCACCAGCTCAACTCTCATCATGAACGCAGGAGGCTGGCTGTATATCTGAACTCGCGCCCTCATCATTGTCTTCATCATCTTGCACTTGTTCTAAGCTGCTGATGATAGTGCTTGTAGCAGCGCTGCTGCCAAAAAGGTCTGTCAATTTGCCACATTTATATGCTTCACCTGCGAGTGACTTCACCATTTTTCCTCTTGCCTTCTCGGCCCCACCGTTTTCTTTCATTTGTATCCATGTTTTTTCATTCTCCCTGTCTGCCGCGGCGTCTAATCCCTTCTCTTCGTGTGGCCGGTCTTTTTCTTCTTCCTGTGTGATTATTTGACAGATAAGAACCACACAACTGCATTAGCGGCCGCTGTCGCCCTCTGTCGTCCGTCAGCGCAACTTAAAAAATGACGTTAAACAATTTTTTTTAAAGGGCCGGCCGTCAACGGCCCTTGACGACCGGCCGTTCTGTGGTTCTCCAGATTCTACAGATGGCCAGTCCGCCCCTGATGATGAGTGATGATTAAATAACTAACCCCCCCCCCCGAGCCTACAGGTGGAAGCTGGGGTGGAAGCTGGGGTGGTGTTGGGGTGGAAGCTGGGGTGGTGGTGGGGTGGAAGCTGGGGGGGGTGGTGGGGTGGAAGCTGGGGTGGAAGCTGGGGTGGTGGTGGGGTGGAAGCTGGGGTGGAAGCTGGGGTGGAAGCTGGGGTGTGGTGGGGTGGAAGCTGGGGTGGTGGTGGGGTGGAAGCTGGGGTGGGAAGCTGGGGTGGTGGTGGGGTGGAAGCTGGGGGGGTGGTGGGGTGGAAGCTGGGGTGGAAGCTGGGGTGGAAGCTGGGGGGGTGGTGGGGTGGTGGTGGAAGCTGGGGTGGTGGTGGGGTGGAAGCTGGGGTGGAAGCTGGGGTGGTGGTGGGGTGGAAGCTGGGGTGGTGGTGGGGTGGAAGCTGGGGGTAGAAGCTGGGGGTGGGTGGTGGGGTGAAGCCTGGGGGGTGAACTGGGGTGGGGGTGGAAGCTGGGGTAGAAGCTGGGGTGGTGGTGGGGTGGAAGCTGGGGTAGAAGCTGGGGTGGTGGAAGCTGGGTGGAAGCTGGGGTGGAAGCTGGGTGGAAGGTGGGGTGGAAGCTGGGGTAGAAGCTGGGGTGGTGGTGGGGTGGAAGCTGGGGTAGAAGCTGGGGTGGTGGAAGCTGGGTGGAAGCTGGGGTGGAAGTTGGGGTGGAAGCTGGGTGGAAGCTGGGGTGGAAGCTGGGTGGAAGTTGGGGTGGAAGCTGGGGTGGAGGTGGGGTGGAAGCTGGGGTGGAAGCTGGGGTGGTGGTGGGGTGGAAGCTGGGGTGGAAGCTGGGGTGGTGGTGGGGTGGAAGCTGGGGTGGAGGTGGGGTGGAAGCTGGGTGGGAAGCTGGGGTGGAAGCTGGGTGGAAGTTGGGGTGGAAGCTGGGGTGGAGGTGGGGTGGAAGCTGGGGTGGAAGCTGGGGTGGTGGTGGGGTGGAAGCTGGGGTGGAAGCTGGGGTGGTGGTGGGGTGGAAGCTGGGGTGTGGTGGTGGGGCAGCAAGCAGCAGCGACGTGGAGGAGCTGCAGCAATAGCAGCAGCAAGCAATGCATGGAGAGATATCTTGCAGGTTAAATAGAGCGGCATATTGAGGAGACTCTGTTTGGTTGGTTGTAGAGTGGCAAGGGGCGTTATGTATGAATGCAGCATAAGTGCTCGAGCTGACTGCCTGAACTAGCTCATAGGCTTCGCCCCATTCATGAAACAAAGTCAATGAGAGGAAAGAAACCCAGAAGAGGAAAGTAAAGAGGTAACTGAGCTCTGGCTGTGCTCATCAGCAACAGTTAATCATCTACTATTGTGAAATCATTCTCACACTCGACATGTAGGACTTTGTGTTTGGTTTAGTAAATGAACTTGGAACATGTAGAACTTTTGTTAGTATATAAGTGCTTTGTTAGTATATAAGTGCTTAGTTAGTATGTAAGTGCTTTGTTAGTATATAAGTGCTTAGTTAGTATGTAAGTGCTTTGTTAGTATATAAGTGCTTAGTTAGTATCTAAGTGCTTTGTTAGTATATAAGTGCTTTGTTAGTATATAAGTGCTTAGTTAGTATATAAGTGCTTTGTTAGTATGTAAGTGCTTTGTTAGTATCTAAGTGCTTTGTTAGTATCTAAGTGCTTTGTTAGTATATAAGTGCTTTGTTAGTATATAAGTGCTTAGTTAGTATATAAGTGCTTTGTTAGTATGTAAGTGCTTTGTTAGTATATAAGTGCTTAGTTAGTATATAAGTGCTTTGTTAGTATCTAAGTGCTTTGTTAGTATCTAAGTGCTTTGTTAGTATATAAGTGCTTTGTTAGTATATAAGTGCTTTGTTAGTATATAAGTGCTTTGTTAGTATATAAGTGCTTTGTTAGTATATAAGTGCTTAGTTAGTATATAAGTGCTTAGTTAGTATATAAGTGCTTTGTTAGTATATAAGTGCTTTGTTAGTATATAAGTGCTTTGTTAGTATATAAGTGCTTAGTTAGTATCTAAGTGCTTTGTTAGTATCTAAGTGCTTTGTTAGTATATAAGTGCTTTGTTAGTATATAAGTGCTTTGTTAGTATATAAGTGCTTTGTTAGTATATAAGTGCTTTGTTAGTATATAAGTGCTTAGTTAGTATATAAGTGCTTTGTTAGTATATAAGTGCTTAGTTAGTATATAAGTGCTTTGTTAGTATATAAGTGCTTTGTTAGTATATAAGTGCTTTGTTAGTATATAAGTGCTTAGTTAGTATGTAAGTGCTTTGTTAGTATATAAGTGCTTTGTTAGTATCTAAGTGCTTTGTTAGTATCTAAGTGCTTAGTTAGTATGTAAGTGCTTTGTTAGTATATAAGTGCTTTGTTAGTATATAAGTGCTTAGTTAGTATGTAAGTGCTTTGTTAGTATATAAGTGCTTTGTTAGTATATAAGTGCTTTGTTAGTATATAAGTGCTTTGTTAGTATATAAGTGCTTTGTTAGTATATAAGTGCTTTGTTAGTATATAAGTGCTTAGTTAGTATGTAAGTGCTTTGTTAGTATATAAGTGCTTTGTTAGTATCTAAGTGCTTTGTTAGTATCTAAGTGCTTAGTTAGTATATAAGTGCTTAGTTAGTATGTAAGTGCTTTGTTAGTATATAAGTGCTTAGTTAGTATGTAAGTGCTTTGTTAGTATATAAGTGCTTTGTTAGTATCTAAGTGCTTTGTTAGTATCTAAGTGCTTAGTTAGTATATAAGTGCTTAGTTAGTATGTAAGTGCTTTGTTAGTATATAAGTGCTTTGTTAGTATATAAGTGCTTAGTTAGTATATAAGTGCTTTGTTAGTATATAAGCAGGGGTGCACATAACTGGTACGCAGGTACGCATGCGCGGCAACAATCTGAAATGCGTAACGTCACTTGTGTCACAACGCGCCTTTGCGTACCTGATAGGTCATCAAAACAAAACACATATTTCGCCTACACGTGTTTCTTGTCAATACTCAGTGGAGTAAATTATTAGACATGTCCAAAAAAAACAAAGACATTAAGCAGCCACTTTGCCGTTTCGCTCCCTGCTAAAATCTTCAGACTTTCTATGACTGATTGAACTGGGTGCTGGCCGTGCCGCGCAGGGCATAACCGACGGACCTGTGAAGCTTCACAGGAGGCAGAGGCTTAGATCACTGGACGACAGAGTTGGTCGCCGTGTGCACAGACGGAGCTGCTGTTAACGTCGGTGTGTACAACAGAATTGTACCAAAACTACGTCAACTGGCTGCGGTGGGAGACTCCCCTGTGCACATTCTGTGCCCCGCGCACACACTGGAGAACTGCGCAAAATCATCTGATCACAACGTTCACGCTCTGTGGTCAAGCTGCTGCAGTTTTATTTACAACAAAGTGGAGTAAAACACACAGCTGCAAACTTACTCAGGCTGTTAATGGAAGAGTTTGAAATCAGACAGAGGTGGAAGAAGTGTTACTCAAGTAAAATTAGAAAAGTATTATCATCAAAATCTAGTTAAAGTAGCGACAGTAAAAGTAGTCATTTTGCAGATTGGTCCATTTCATAATAATGTATATGATATGTTTTATAATTATTGATCATTAAAGTGTTTAAAAATTAGTTTGAATGACTTTGTATACTGCAGGGTAGCTTGTGGATTTACTCCAGGTGGAACTAAAGTCTGATTTAACACTTGATTATATTTTCACATCATTCATCCACATCTGTGAAGTAACTAAAGGTATTAAATAAATGTAGTGGAAGAAAAGTACATGATTTACCTCTGAACTGTAGTGGAGTAGAAGTACAAAGTAGCATAAAATAGAAATACTCAAGTAAACTACAAGTATCTTAAATTGTACCTAAGTACAGTACTTGAATAAGTGTAGCCTACTTTGTTACTTCCCACCTCTGAAATCAGATATGACTTCAAGTCATGTGATAATTTCTTAGTATTTGATCCTTCAACTTGGCCTCAGGAAATGCAAGGACTTCACAGTTTTGGCAACAAGTTTTGGAGAAAGCAAATCGGAGGCTTACAAAGAGACAGGGAGGTGCATCTTCATCATCTTCATCATCTAGCATGCAAGAAGTGTAAATAGAGGACAGTGAAGGAGACACTGAGGAGGACAGTGAGGAAGACTGCACTTATTAACACCACGCTTCATGTGGGGTGAGTACCAAACGCTGTCTCCTGGTACTCATCTGAGTAACTCACTCAAAAAGTTATGTGCACACCTGTATATAAGTGCTTTGTTAGTATGTAAGTGCTTAGTTAGTATATAAGTGCTTTGTTAGTATATAAGTGCTTTGTTAGTATGTAAGTGCTTTGTTAGTATGTAAGTGCTTTGTTAGTATATAAGTGCTTTGTTAGTATATAAGTGCTTTGTTAGTATATAAGTGCTTAGTTAGTATCTAAGTGCTTTGTTAGTATCTAAGTGCTTTGTTAGTATCTAAGTGCTTTGTTGGTATCTAAGTGCTTAGTTAGTATATAGTG